>NC_077233.1:99164796-99504661 GCF_027887165.1 Monodelphis domestica
TTCTGGCGGGGCGTTTAAAGGTTGGCACAGTCCTTGATTTCATTTAACTAACCACTCATTGGCAAACAACGGCTTCTCACAAGTAAATAGGCTTTAATTCCTCTCTCAATTAGAATGCTGTTTATTTCTAATACAAAAAGCATCACAAATCTGGGAAGATACACTCATTATGGGAATAAGCATTTGAAAACTGCCAAATTCTCATCATTAGTCCTGGAGCCTGATTGAATAAGGTTAATTATTCCAAGCCCTACAATAATGTCCTTGAAAGGTAACCTAAGGACACAACCTTACCAAAACTGTAGTGAACACATTGTCACAAAGGAAAGAGTCACAGCTCTGTAAGGCTTACTCAGTGTTTAGTAACAGGTTGCTGGATAGGGACCTTAATGGAGTCCTTATGGACTTAGAAGGCCAGATCATTAGGCTTGGTAAAAGCTTTGGGCCCCTACGAGGCACAGTGGCTAGGAGTGGGGAAGACTCATCTTCCTGAGTTCAAATCTGGATTCAGACACGTACAACGTGGATCACCCTGAGCAAGTCACTTAATCCAAGTTTGCTCTGTTCCCTCATCTGTTAAATGAGCTGGAGATGGAAATGGCAAATCACTCCAGTATCTTTGCCGGGAAAATCCCAAATGAGGTCACTAGGAATTGGACAAGCCCGAAACAACTGAACAACGACAAATTAAACCTCTCCTTTTAAGCTTCATGATTTCAGAAAGGCAATCCTAACATTTCAAAGGTCGCATATGCTCTGGAGGGTCCCATAAAAGTAGAAAAGACTTTTGAAAAGTAGAAAAGTCTGTCATTCAAAGGTTGGTGTAGCTAACCTGTAAAAGGCTCATTTCTTGATGAACAGGATGAATTAAAAAAAAGAGCTGGAAACACCTACATGGACTGATGCAAAAGGAAATAAGCAGAACCAGGAGAACATTGTACACAGTAACAGCAATATTGTGGAATGTTCGACTGTGACAGACTTAGCTACTTTCAGCAATATAATGATCCAGGTCAATTCTGAAGGACTTAGCCCACCTCCAGAGACAGAACTGTTGGAGTCAGAAGGCAGATGAAAGCATACAATTTTTCACTTGTTTATTTGGTTTTTCACTGGTATTGCTTTTATGTAATTACTCACTTACAAAAATGAACAATATGAGGAACAATGTATGAAATTAAAAATTAAAATAAAAAAAATGAAAAATATGGAAATGTTTTGCATGATAATAAATGTATAACTTGCATGATAATAAATGTAAAAAGGCTAATTTCTAAGGGAGATAAAGTGATGAAGACTGTTTACTTAAAGGGATTATAATCTTTTATAGCAAAGTTAATGTATCTATACCAGTAGAATCATAAATCATTGAAGTACTGAATTTTTAACTCTTGTAGCCAAATGAAAACCATAAGAAAAACAAACAAAAAAGCACAATATGATAATTTCCATCAGTATGATAGCAAATCTAGATAGATTAGGGAAAAAATCCTTTAGCATTTCAAATAGGACCAGAAACACCAGCCATCCCTTAGACTATTTTACTAAACCTTGCAAAGAACTGTCACACTCTACCTGAAGACCATATAATATTTGAGTAGACTCTACAAAACTTGACATGAGTGGACATATATTATGATACGTAAGATCACAATATAATCAGCTTCACAGTATTTTTAATATTCTTGCAATTAGGAACATGACACCTCTTTAAAAGTTGAGAGAACAAAAAAAATTATCTTGAATAATTTTACCGCTTAACATTACCATTAATGGATAAATTCAAGCTTGTTGCTAAAGAAGCTTTGGCTAATCTTCTTGCCCTTTTTTACAACTCAATAGTTAGTCATAAAGCTGCTCATTCTTCAAATTCACTCCTTTAACCAAGATCATTTGAGTACCGAAAAACTAAAGTTTGGAGTTCTCTGAATTTCTATTTGTAAATACAAATACTCCTTACTGTGTATCGGTACAAATCTTGACCTTAAAAAGAAGGAGGAAAGAAAGACTAATCTAAAGGAATTTGGATGAAAAAGCTTCTTTTAAGACAGGGATAAAGTAACTTGCCCAGAGTCACACATTATATGGTGAGTATCTGAGAATGGATTTGAACTCAGGGCTCTCTGGTTCTAGGGTCGGTGTTCTATCCCCAGTTGAGTGACCTCATTGAGAATTCCCATGTATAAGAGGTTAAACCCCCAAAGCATGATTGGGTCCTGTGTTGATAGCATTAGATATGCTCAAGCTCAGAGCCTTATAGATAAGGCTGGGAAGGAAGGAAGGTCAGCAAAAAGATGTTTGTATTTGCTCCTCTTTTTCCTTTTCAAGAACTCTGGAGCAGAAAGGATAGAAAAGTGGCTAATATGTATTTAATACCCAAGATAAACATGGAAATGGTTAAGGAAAAGGGGGCTGTCCCTAACTTGATGAATTCTAGCCCCCTATTTTAGATAAAACTTGCTGCATGCTGATCTCTGAGGGATCTCTGAAACACTGAGAGTAATAGGGAAAGTATTAGAGGATTAGAGATGTTTTCCTGATTTCTAAAAAGCAAAGAAAATGAAATTGGAAAACAATAGGCCACAGAGCTTGATTTCAATTCCAAGAACCTAATATATATATATATATATATATTTTAAATCTGGTTTATATCTAGAAAAGGAAGGAATTATCGCAAAAGGTCAATATGACCTCATTTGGAATAGAACTAAAAGGGTTACTAAAATGGAAGACTAATCAGTTTAATATTATATGTAGACAGAATTTTACAAAAACATAAAATAGAAAATAAATAGAAAAATGGAGTATTTAAACAATTTAATTTCAGAGCAAGAAACTGAACTTCTGCAAAGATTGGACTTATACCATGACTGTAGGTTGATTTAATATTAGGAATTCTATAAGTAAAATCAACTGTATTTTTAGGGTTAGGGTTATCAAGAAACAAGAGTAAAACTTCTTGAAAAAGTACAACCAATTCAGTTAAAAATACTACAAAAAATAGGAATAAATAGTACTTATCTAAAGCTAAGTGGCATTATTATTTATAAAGGAGAAAAATTAGAAACATTCCTTGAATGTCGAAGTGGCATTAGTATTTATGAAGAAGAAAAAAATGAAATAATTTCCCATAAATTCAGGAGTAAAACAAAGATGTCAATTATCATCACTTCTTTAAGTAGGTACGACCATAGGTTAAAAAAACAATTACTCTTTTTGGCTGAAGGTATTTAAAGAACCCCAAAGAGTCAAATTAAAATAAACTGAAACAATAAACTCAGCTAATTTTCAGGAAACAAAATCCATTAAAATCATTGCTATTTCTATAATACAAATACAGCCCAGAAAGAAGAAAAATTCCATTTACAATTACAAGGGTTAGCCACATGACTCAGTGGATAGAGAACTAGGCCTAGAGATGGAAGGTTCTGAGTATAAATCCAACTTCAGAGACTTTCTAGTTGTGTGACTTTGGGCAAGTCAGTTAACCCCAACTGTCTAGCCCTTACTGCTTTTCTGTCTTAAAACCAATACTTAGTATGAATTCTAAGACCGATGGTAGGGTTTTTTAAATAAAATAACTACAGAAGGTATAAAGTACTTGATAGCCTATCTTTCAAGATATATATAAGAACTGTGTAAATATTATTATAAACAACTATGTAAAGAAACAAAGACTAATTTAAATAACCCCAAATATCAATTATTAAATTATTAACATTATTTTAAAATATTAATTGATTTAAGATGAACCAATAAGGGTGAATAAAGCTACCAAAGGATTAGGTAACAGGATAGCAGTATGGAAAAAAACAGATTTTGATCAATATCTTATACTTTATACAAAGATACAACTCCAAATGGATACCTTCCTAAAGATCTAATTGGTTACATCATAAATTTAGAAACATAGAAAAAAATTAATTATCAAATTAATAGACAGTAGAAAAGTTCACAACCAAACAACAGTGAGAATCAAAGAGATAAAATGAATAATTTGGGTTGCATATAATTTTCAGGTTTTAGCACAAATAAGCCAAACAAAACCAAGATTAAATGAGAAACTGAGAAAAAATTCTTTGAAGCAATATTCTCTGATACAAAAAGCTTACTTCTGAGATAAATAAAAATTGGCTTAAAAAAAAAACTAAGAAAAACAGTCATTTCCAAGTTGCTAAATGGTATAGAAATTTTTAAAAGGCATTTCTCACAGGAAACCAATTCAGGCTACCTATAGTTATATGAAAAATGCATATCAAATCAATTCTGAAATTCCATTTCCTCTTCATCAAAGTGGCATAGATTTAAAAAAAATGAAAAATGTTGGAGACACTATAGGAAAACAGATATCCAATTGCATATAATTCCTGATTATTTTCCATTTTCATCCATTCAAAGGTTCACTAACAGTCATCAATGTGCCTATTTTCCTATTAGTGTCTCCAATAATTATTTTCTTTTTTAAGCCTCTTTGCCAATCTGATAGGTATGAGATGGAATCTCAGAACTGCTTTAATGTACACTTCTCTAATTACTAGTGATTTCATGGATTTTTCCATTGAGTATGGATTAGAATAAAAATTAAAAATTCTTTTAAAAAATTCAATAGAGAACTAGGGGAGGCTACAAGAATGGACCTTCCCACACCTTTCCCCAAATCCTTACCTTCAGTCTTAGAGTCAATACTGTGTATTGGTTTTAAGGCAGAAGAGCAGGAAGGGCTAGGCAATGGGTATCAAGTGACTTGCCCAAGGTCACAGTGCTATTAAGTGCCTGAGGTCACATTTGAACCCAGGACCTTCCAACTCCAGGCCTGGCTGTCAATCCACTGAGCCACCTAGCTGCCCCACATCCATCAATTCACACAAAAGTGTGCCAACGAGCCTGCGTTACAGTGGAAAGAGCCTATGTAGAGTTTGGAGTCATGTGGTCTAGAAATAAGTCTCAGCTATAGCCCTGGTACTTCTCTGGCCCTCCATTTATTCATCTCTAAAATGAAGAAAATGGGGCTTGATGACCTCTAAGACACTTTCAGCTCTGGATCTATGACCCTATGACATCATAAACCACAAATATTCCATTGCATTCATACTGCACTTGGGCAGCCATTCCCCAATCTACAGGCATTTCTTTTGTTTCTTGTTCTTTGCTAACAAAAAAAGTTCTCCTGAAAATATTTCGGGTATAAATTCGACTTTGTCTTTGGCACACTCGGGGTGTCTAGACAGAAGTGGGATTCCTGTGTCCCCTCCACTTCCCACTCCACCCCCACAAAAATAAACAGAGCATTTTAGTCATTTTTCTCACAAAATTCGAGGGTCTTTTCCAGCAATATTTTAATGTGCCTGGTTTCCATAGCCCACCTAACATTGACAGAGTTTCTCCCCTTAACTAATAGATCGCTAGGGAGGCAAAGAAACTTCAGGTTTTTTAATGTTCTAATTTATATTTTTATTACTAATGATTCAGAGTATGATTTTATATAATTATTTCCTTGGCCATTCTTTTCCAAACTGTTCATTCTCATCCTCTGACTCCATTTATCTAACAAATCCTCCACAATTAATTACATGAGAGACAATTCTATCTGCGTGCATATGCAAACCTTCTTCTTTGTTCACCACATTTGTGAGATTGTGGGAAATTGTCTCATTACAATATGAAGTCAATCCTCAGTATATTTACTAAATCCCAAGTCCCCAAAATAGGCTGCTCAGATGGAAAAATTTTAAGGCGGTTGTGGCAACAGTCTTTATTTGTTATCCTCACCAACTCCTAAACTTTCCCTTCAATAGGCTCTATGGTTATGGGGAGACTTTATTGGTTGTCTGAAGCAAGGATTCTCTTTTTTGTTTCTGCCTACCAGAATGCTCAGGAAACCAGACTAAGCCCACAGATCTCCACAGAATGTTTTTAAATGGACAATTAAATGGCATTAGATTACCAACAAACCATATTGAAAGTTTTTAAATTTTTTTAAGTTCACAGACCCCAAGTTTAAAACCTCCAAATAATGTCATTTTACAGATAAGAAAATTGAGGTCCAGAAAAATCAAGTAGCTTGTTTATTAATAGATGAGGAATAAAAGCAGTTCTGACTCCATATCAGGGCTCTTTCTGCCCACTGCATCCTACGACCTCGGATCGCTGGGTGCTTTCTCGTGCACCAATCACGCAGCTCCCTCTCCTTCAGCAGATCCAGGACACTCTCCCCCAGATCGCCCCCTCCCTCCTACCTTCTCCCATGCCCCATTTGCCAGGACAAATTCCTCATAGCCTTGGATGACACTGCTTTCTCCAGTGAGCAGGTCACCATCTGCCTCCTTTATCTTCTCTCCCTTCTCTTACAACTATACGCAGAGCACACATCCTTTTCCCAACAGCTGTCGCTCACTCTGGCAGCTGAAAATAAGTCATTTCTCTGTTCAGATTTTCACAGGTTTCCCTAGTCTCACCGTCTACAAAATGAAATCCAAACTTCCTAATCTGTTACTCAAGACTTCAATTTGGCCTCAGTTTATTTATCTCCCCAACTGACGACTGCCAGCGATCTTTGCTGTGCTTTATTTAAACTTTAGGCTCTGCTAGATGAAAATACTCACCATCATTCTGTCTACTCCTCCTACCTACCCATATCTTGGATTTTACTGCCCTTCTATATCTGCTCCTATTTTTCCCCCATTCCTAATCTTCATGTGCCTCAATCCTATTCATAGCTTCAGGATCTACCATCAAGCCTTACCTAAGGCAATCAACCAAAATGTTTTATTTAAAACTTGCTATTTGGGGGCAGCTGGGTGGCTCAGTGGATTGAGAGTCAGGCCTAGAGAGGGGAGGTCCTAGGTTCAAATCTGGCCTCAGACACTTCCTATCTGTGTGACCCTGGGCAAGTCACTTGACCCCCATTGCCTAGCCCTTACCACTCTTCTGCCTTGGAACCAATGCACAGTATTGACTCCAAGCCGGAAGGTGAGGGTTTTATTAAAAACCAAACAAACCTCCCCCCTATTTGCCAAACACTGTGTTGGGCAGGAGAAGCCCCAACCCAAAGTAAGCCAGTTGCTACCTTCGAGGGGCCCATCTCTAACTAGGGAGAGGAGACGACATGGGCACAGAGATATATACAGAACGGTTCCCAGGTAACTCTGGGGCACCAGCAATGAGAGGATTGAGAACAGTTGAGAACAGAGAGATGGTGGCAGGAATTGAGTTTCAATCCTACCCAGGATTCCAAGAGGGGCAAGTGAGGAAGGAGGGCATTCCAGGGAAGAGACAGACAGGAAACCTGGGTCCAACCAAAGAAGGAAGAAACAGAACCATAACTACAAGAACATGGAAAACTAAGAAACTAAGATGGTAGCCCATCAGTTAGAGAATGGCTGAATAAATCATGGCACAAGAAATGACAAAATGGATGACTTCAAATAAAACTGGGAAGACCTTTATGAACTGATGAGGAATGAAGAGAACCAGGAAACCAATTTATAGAAAACAATAAGAATGATGACCTCTGATAAATGCAATTACAAAATATAAAATGTATAAAGCTAAGTTCCCTTTCAAATACTGATAAGATTTTATTACAGATATATGAAATATTGGATTAAGAGATTCTCCAAATGTCTCGTACTAGATGAACAGAAATTATCAAGATAGACTAGACCCATAAACATGTGAAATCTGGTCAGAAGCCATGTTGTCCCCTGCACATGAAACTTAAGTTAAAATAGTAAATTGGATATTCAGAAAAAGTTCTGATTTTGTCATCTTTTACATTTCTCTCCACATCATAAATAATCAACATTGTAATTTATTATAATTCTATAAGTTATATTTTATACGAACTTTTTTCAAGTATTTTCTTGCAGGAAATTCTGGTAAACATGTCAGCTAGTTTCCTAGGTGCAATTCTTGAACAGAAATGCCTTCAATACAATCTCTGTTGCCTAGGCATTTTTCAGTTCCTGAATCCCCTCTCCCCAGGCCCAACAATAGCTAGTTGTTCTTTTAGGCAATACCCAGTAGATGTATTCCTCATGATTGAGAAATTTTTGGATTCCTTTCTTTTTTAATTTAAACAGGATAAGGATGCGTTAAATATGTTTTTTAAAAAATACATTCCTATCCCAAGTTCTACACCTCCAATTTCTCAGATCTGGCTGAAAATCTCTAGGAAGATAAAAGAGCTTATAAGTGATTTCTAGAGATCAATTCCTGGGTCCTGATTTCCACATTGCATCTTGAAACTGATTTGTTGTTTGACTCTGGAAAGTCACAACCTACTCAGAATGATAGATTTGGAGCTGGAAGGAAATATTGGTGCCTAATTCTTTGAAAGAACATTGACCTACTTATGAATTTGTTGCGCAGACTAAATAGAAAATACAATTGAAAAGCCTTTAGTAAATCTTGCACACTACAAAAAAATGTTCCCAGACTACTAACTAGCTCAATTTACACAGCAAATGTGTTTTTTTAAAGGTCACAATAGGTCAAATATTAGTATAGGGAGTCATACTTTTAAAATGGATCAGGAGAATGCATTAGATAAAAGAATCCAAAGATAAATCCTTTGCAAACCCTATAATCATCCCTAATCTACCTTTTATAAGTGCATTCAAACATTTATTAAGAGTTTTCTAATTGCAAAACATTAGGTTAAGCTTTAAGGGCAATATGACTGTATACTATAAACCAGTATTAAAACAACTTACTGTCACATGGACTCAGATATTCATGTTTTCTAAAATGATAAATAATTCTAATATATAAAGCAGCCTAAAAGGTCAGTGCTTGTCCTCCCCAGCCACTCCCCCAACACTGATGCTTTAAGAGAATTTCCAAAATGAAATCTTTGACATTGGAAAAAAATTAGGTATCTGTTTCATCATTTCTACACAAGAGTTTAGTTGTGTGAAAAAGGAAAAAAATGAAGGGAAGGAGAAATGAAGGAGAAGAAAAATCTGGGAAATATTCTAGAATCTTTTCTGAGGCATTAAAGACCATTTAAAAGGCACAATAGCAACTTTGAATAGTTTAGTCAAATTTTGATACTCCAGAATAACAAGGGAGAAGAAAAGAATTAGAGACGGTTGGAGGTAGATGGAGAGGAATCTATCAATAATTGTGTCTAATACTCTTATCTGACATAGTAGGAGCCTAATATAGATAACTACCAACCAGGTGCCACTGTAAAAAGATCTTTGGCCTTGGGATCAAGAAGACCTAGGTTCAAATCCAACCTAGAAACTGACTAGTTGTTTGAGTCAGGACAAGTCCCTTTACCTCTATCTCAGTTTCCTCTACTATAAAATGGGGACGATAATAGTACGGAGCTCTTGAGTGTGTTGGGAGGATCAACTGAGGTGATATTTTGAAAGCACTTAGCACAGTGCCTGGCATATAGTTAGCACATAACAAAAGATTATTTCTTTTACTTATTTCCTTCCTTCTTTCCTCAAGGTCATACAATCAGCCAGATCTGAGATTAGAACCCAATAATCATTTCCTGTACATATCTACAATGTCAAGATTTTTAAAAAGTCATGTAATATCCTTTCCAAATTCTAAAGGAGTACTAAGATTAAGAATTCCAATTAACCATAATATTCTTTGGGATCCTAAATTTAGAGCTGGAGACAGTATTTCATACCAGGTCCTCTGACCACAAATTCAATGCTTTTTCAAGTATTTTAAGTCTGGAATTCGAAATACCTTCACATACTCATTAAAGATGCTTGAATCGCCTAGGTCTTCTAGTACCCATCTTTTATAAGCAACAACTATGTTTATAGTTTAAAGATAACCATTAAGAAGAATGAGAAAGGAACATTTACCATATTTATACCTAGCAACACCAATGACAAAATACTCATCTTAATTTCTAATTTACAATGAATATCTATTAGCTGGACGGCAATCTAGGATGAATCTCAGGGTGGAGAAAAAGCAAGCAATTCCTGTCCTCAAAATGCTTTTAATTCAGTCATGCAACAACATAGTTGATGGCATCAAGGTTCCTCAGCTCTGAGGCTCCTAAAGCCCTAGGAAAAATTATAAGGCAGAAATCAGGCACTCTCTTAGGAAAACAATGCTACACAAAATATCTGACTCTCTTTGATCAGTTTTTCCTTTTCCATAACTCCCCTGACCAATCTGTATTGTAGAAATAGAAGATGGAGATATTTCATAAAAATGCAGTGAGAGGAAAAAAATAGATCCCGAGGAAAGAAGCCATTATTTCTAAACAAAGAAAACACACACTTCTAGAGAGGTCCTGTCACATTTTAAATCCCAGTCAACTAGGCTTATGAATTGTGCTTCTTTGTACACAAACAGGATACAGGAAAAACAGGCTTATTTGGCCAGCTAACAATGGGACCAGGAGGGTGATGAGAGAGGGAGGGAAGCAGAGGGGACAGGCTACACAGACTGCAATGTTTAGTTGTTTATCATTTCCAAAGCCTCTCCTTCTCCCCTTCCTCCTCTTCTCCGGGCAAATATACATAATGGAAGCATACAGGAGGCAAGACTGAGCTGACCATGAGAATGGGGAAAGGAACATAAAACAACCCAGCTCGTAAAGCTCCTTTTCACTCACCCCAACAAAAGTAAAATGTTCTCAAAAGTACAGCGGAAAACAGTTTACATGCAGGCTGTGCTAGTAAAAGGGAGGAGGGCAGCTGATAACCCATTGTGTGTTTCAAAGGGCAGGCGAATTCTCAGGTGAGGAGGCCAATGGGTTGGAATTTGATCTTTTAGACTGCAGGGATATTTTGATTCTGGCCAAAAAGGTACAAAGGCAGCGGGGAAGAGAGGAGAGAGAGAGAGAGAGAAGGGCAAGAACAGGGTTAGCCTATCTTCTCCTACAGCCCCTGATCCTAACCATCTCCAAAGCATTTACACTCAGGAGCCAAATTCATTTCCTCGTTCTTTGCCCCTCAATTCCGCAATGAACGCGCTCATCCTGCCCTTTGTTTGGCATATCAGGCTAAAGCGGCTACATTCTCTGAGGCTGGCTCTGCCGCTGCCCCTCCTCCCCTCCTGCAATCTGTCAACGCGGTCCTCCTGGCTGTCTGCTGGTTCCCCATGGAGGTAAAATTTAGCAACATACCGTCACGTGGTTCCTCGCTGCGCTGAGAAGATGGAGCGTTCAGTGGAGGGATGACCTCGATTTCTTTCTTCACTGCCAGGGTGGTCTGGCCGAGCTCGTTCTCCCCACCTCGGCAGCTCGGGAACCCTGAAGCGCTTCCGTCCTCGCCTCCGTCTTGCCCCCTTTCCCTGATGCTCACCTCAGGGATCTGCTCCAGTTTGCTGACTTGTTCTTTCTTGACAGCGCTTTTGCCAATGGGTTGGGTTGGTTCTTCCTTCTTAGCTGCTGCTTCTTGGAGGGAAGGAGGCAGCTCCTTAGGAGTCTGGTTGGGTGAATCCTCGAGGCTCAACCTGTGGTTCGGGGGCTGCTCCTCGGCCACAGTCATGGAGCGCTTCATGGAGGAGGTTCCGAGTTTCCGTGGTGTGGGGCTCAGTGCCGGGCTGTTGGTGGGAGAGAGCAGGCTGGGTGACCGCTCCTCCTGGCCTGGAAGCTCGGGGTACTTGTCAGCCAGGTGGAGGGCAGGGGGGACCGAAAGGTGGGAGCATTCCGACATGGCCCGGCGGATGGCCTTCCGTTGCTGGGAGGCCCGGTTGAGGAAAGTTCCTTCTGGGTAACTCGATTTCTCCATTTCCATCGAAGAGCCCTCCTCATCCTGGCCACAGCCAGAACTCCCTCTCAAGTCATCCTGGGCGAGCTCTACCATGGTCGTTGGCGGGTGCGGAGCGGCCGTCTGGGAACTTGCTGGAGTTGGGGCTTGGGACAAGGATGAATAGCCACCCAGGCCGTAGCTGTCATTTGCTACCCCGATCCCAAAGCGCTCCTGAGGGGCGCCATTAGCCTCCTTCTTACCTAGGGTCATCTCCCCTGATGCCAGCGTGTCCTGTGGGACTGGGTTGAAGTTGGGGTTCCAAACACTAGTCTCCTCTTCTTTAATGTACTGGGCCAGGCCGCTCGCTGTCTCAGGAGATTTGCCACTTGGCTGATTCTTGGTCCCCGCTCGGTTTTCAGTCTCTGAGCCCTCTGCTTCCCCCAGAGTGAACCCGGAGGTTTTCTGGTTGGTCAAGTTCCCCTTGGAGGGCGGGAAGGTTTCTGAGATCAAAGCCCAGCTTTCTAGGTGCCCGGGGGCTGCTGAGCATTTTTCACCTGACACTTCGGGCTCCCTGCTCAGCTCTTTGTCTAGCTTCCCCTCGAAGAAGCACAGCCTGCCCTGGTCCGGGAAGCCGGCATTCTTCCCCAGCCCTTCTTGCAGCTGCCCCCCAGAATTCACATTCAGCCCGATCTCCTGCAATTTGCCTTCCGTCCGCTGCCACTCGTAGCCAGCTTTGCTGAAATCATTTGGGGATTCCATGCAGAGGGAAGATTCTGAGCAGCGCTCTGGGGTCTTGCCTTTGCACAGCTGGCTGTAAGCCGGCAGAGGAGCGGGCTGCTCATTTGTGAGTGACATCTCCTCCACGGCTGGCTGCCTCTCCCCTCTCAACGATCCTGGAGCTCTAACACCACCTCCAAGCACACGGAGCTTGTGGGCTGGCTGATCCAGTGACATCATACCAAGTCCCCAGGATTCATGACAAAAATCCTCTCCCAACCCCCCCCCCCCCCCCCCCTCGTTCTCAAAGCCCTCCGCGGCTACATTCATCCGAGAACGGGAAGAGCTCTTTAGCATTTCTCTTTACAAAACGAACTGCTTCTATTCTTACAAAACAACAACATTGTTTCACTGAAAATATAATCTTCTGTTCACTAGTACATGTATTCAAAGTTGCATCTAAAAAGACCAGCTAGAAACTAAGCCATAAAGATGCTGAGCAGCAATTCTATTCGCTTGGAAAGATGTCCACATATTTATTGACATCCACTTCTCTATTTTCTCTCACTCACCCACTGAAATGACAAAAAAGCACAATTCATTTTCCAATCCTCAGTCATAACTATAAAGAACAATTGGTTTCATGACGTGCAGTCCCTGCCACCCCCCTGCTCCCAAAATACTAATAATGTTAAAATTGGAGGCATTGGTCTCCCACAGGGGAAGAAGAGGCTTCTTAGTATAGCTATTGACTGAATTCACTTCCAAGAGCCAAGGCAGTCTTGAAAAGGAGCTGTACTTGGAAGGAGTGTACCCAAAGAACTCGTTTAGAGGGAATACTCTTTTTTATTCTTATAACATGTCACTTCTATTTTCTCCATCCTTAAACTTGTTACTAGGCGTCTCAGAGAAGTGCAGTCGTACTGAACAAAACCCACAACATTTAGAGTCAGAAAACCAAGATTTCAGTGCTGGCTCTACTCCTGCCTATCTGCCTGACCCTGAAGCAGGTCATAGCACCAAGCCCAAAGACGCTATTTTACTGAGGAGGGAGCAAGGCAGCTCCTTAATGAAAGAAGATCTTATTTCCTTTTTAATCTCTTGCTTCATTTCTTCTAGTGATTCAGCTTGTACTTGTGGAAGGTCTGTTTTCCCCCGAGCCTCTTGAGCTTCCACTGGCAGTTATTACAGTCACTCTCTCCTTATTTCTTTAGATAAATAATAATTTTGTAATACCAGTCAATGTCTTCTTTGGTTTAATCATCAGGCCAGGCTCTAGACCTCAGGCTGTAATTTTGAATGGGCTGGCCAGTCTTGCTTGATCTCAGCCTGGATCATCTGGGCTGATGCCCAGATCTCCATCTCCTGTGGTTAGGCCTCCCCTATAACTCTGAAGTTCAGAGCTCCAGATACTCCCTAAGGCATCTCAGGAGGGTGCCGGGAACCCCAGAGACTCCTAGACTGGACGATCAAACTGCCCTCCACCCCTGCCATTCCCTGGAGCTTCCAACATTGTCCCCCTGGGGCTTCCTGACCATCCTAAGGCTTTCCCAGGAGGTCCTCCACTCTGGTTATCTCAACACCCAGATCACTGATATATGGAACCTCTAGTGAGGCCGGTCACTGCACTCTGTGATTTTTTCCACTATCTCCTTTGATCCTCATATCACCTTTGTGAGGGAGGTGCTACTATCCCATTAGCTTTAACAGCATCCTCTTGTTGTTCAGTGTTGGAAGAGTCACTGACTAGAGTCTTTATTTGTTATAACTTGATTCATATCATTCAGGTGTGAATTTCAGGTTTTCTCCCCAGTGAATTGTGTAATCCGTCTCTTCAGGTACCATCTTGGTCAGAACTAATTCCAAAAGACCATGTTAATATTTTAGCTAAACTATTCAAAACAGGTACTTAAATAATCAAAACTAGTGTTATCTAACATAAATAGAAATTCCTGCTGGCAGCAAAATGACTTAGAAAACCACAAAGTAATATTATCTATGTTGTTTAAATGCTTACCTTCTTTCTGTCTTAGAATCCATACTAAATAGCAGCTCCAAGGCAAAAGAGCAATAAGGGTTAGGCAATCAGGGTGAAGTTACTTGTCCAGGGTCACACCACTAAATCCAGAGTTGAACCTAGGACCCCCTGTCTCCAGGCCTGTTGTCTATCTGCTGAGCCATCTCTAAGTTACATTTTATACTGGTTCTAGTCCAGTCAGAAGTTTGTAGGCAGCACCTGGCCTGCAGGCTGCTGCCTTTGCTGATCTAGACAATACTTATCACAAGGCCTTGCGATAGTTAACTCCCAACGTGGCATTAACTTAAAGTGGTCTGGAAATACACTACTACTACCCTCAAATCTTCTCAGCCAGGAGATTAAGGGCTCTAGACCTGTTGGCAGAAAGATTACTACAACATATAGCATTTGTGTTAAATGAGGTGAGAGTCTGGTCTAACAATCAGACATTGTGGGGGCAAGAAAAGGGTGAGAGCCGAGAGGACGACAAATAACTCGCTCCTAGTGTTTAAAAAATTTGCCAAGTATGTTTTAATCCTAGCCAAGACTTTCCTCCTCTCCTCACACTCTCTGCCAACAGCCTGGGCGATGATAAAAAGGACAGGCTATCTCTTTCTAACCTATTATCTACTTTTCAAGGTTCAGTTCAAATCTCACCCAGATTGACCATCCCAATCTCAGCATCTAGATATAGATGACTAAGCCAAGGAAGCAGTGAGGATCAGAAGGAGCCAGGATTGGAAGCTGATCCAAACTGGGAAGACAGGCTAAAGAATGAAGGATAAACATAGCAGAGAGAAAAACCACTTTGTATGGTCAGAAAAAATGTTTCTGAGATTCCAGGAACCAGACCAAGGTATTAGATATGAGGACAAATTGGAAAATACATGTACGGTTCAGAATTTCACTAAGTGGTCCAGCATTTTGTTCTAGGGATCTAAGTCAGAGAAGGCAGAAGGGTTTTCTGAGTATACAGGCAGAAGGTTAGTGTCCAGAGGTCCAAGCTACAAGAAAAAGCAAATACTGGTATATTGGCAGGAGTCAGAGTTCTACTTTCTCCTGCCAAAGCCAATGACTTTTTCTCAATTCTTATCCTTCTTGATCTGTCTGTGGTATCTGACCCTAGCGATCCTCTCCCATCCATCATACTTTCTTTTCTGTGATTTTCTGACATTGCTTTCTCTTGATTCTCCTCCTAATTGTCATATTAGTCCATTATTTCTCTGTAATGAGGTAGGCAATATTTTTCATCAGACCTTTGATATCACAGGTGATCGTTTAGATGATATGAATTCTTAAATATTTCAATTTTTTTCATCTTTATAATACTAATGTTATAATATAAATTCTTTTGGTACTTCTAACTTCCCCCTGCATCAAGTCATGCAAGCATTTCCATATCTTTTCTTATTTATTGCTCAATAGTATTACATTTCTATACCACAATCAGTCTTTTGTTCATTGTCCCTTCATACTGCCTTACTGTCAGTGTGCCTGAAGACTATTCTAGATCCTCTTTTCTCTTGACATTGTCTCCCCAGTGATTGCAATAACTCTAATGGGTTTAATAAACATATCTATGAAAATGACATATAGATAGATATATGCTGTTTTTCTGGTCAGTCCTAAAGGCATTTCAAACTCTGTGTCCAAAGTACAGAGTTCATGTTCACCATCATCACCACCATCACCATCATCACTTTTCACCAAACTCTTCTATACTGCTGTGTGCTATACCACCGGTGCTCCCTTATTCCTTGTCACAAGCTCAGTGTGAGCCTGATTCCTCATTTGACACCATATATCGCATTAAGGTGCTGAATCTTATCATTTTTAATAACCATAGCAACATTATCCTCTCCGGACAGGTCAACAAGCATTTAATGAAGCACCTATAGATATATACTATGCTAAATTCTAGGGATACAAAGAAAAACAAAAACAACCCTGCCTTCAAGAAATTCACATCCTAATGGATGAGAAAATATGGAAATAACTTGATAAGTAAGAGATATACACAAGAAATAGAGAGAGATAATCTGAGAGTGGTAGGCACTAGCAGCAGTGTTTCAAGGGGCTTTCAGGGAACTAGGAATACCTCCTATAGAAGGTAAGGGCATGAGATGAATACTGAAGAAAGCCAGGAAAACCAAGAGCCCAATATAAAGAAGAAGATCACCCAGTGAAAAGGAGTAAAGTCAGGATCTGGGGTGTTGTATTTGAGCAACAGGAAAAGTGGCTAGGATGACTTAATCATGCTATTCAGATATTCTTAACCATGGATCCCCAGGACCACCAAAAGTCCATAGACAGATGGAGAGCAGAAGGTCCATGAAACTTAAAATAGGAAAATAATGTCAACCTTGTTGAGGAATGGATTAGCAATGCTTTCCTTTCTAATATAAACTAAACTAAAAGGACTGGCCTAGCCAAAAATGAACTCTTTGCTCTTGGGGCAAAAAAATGTATTATAATTAGGTTTTAATCCAAAAAACCTTGGAGAATTCTGAAATCACTTGAGAAGCCTAAACTTATGGGGCAGGTAGATGGTTCAATGGATAGAGTGCCAGGAGTCAAGAAAACCAGAATTCAAATCTGCATACGGACACTTCCTGGTTTTGTGACCCAGGGCAAGTGACTCAACCACATTTACCTAGCTCTTACCCTTCTATTTTAGAATTGTTATTAAGAAAGAAAGGGATTAGGGAAAAAAAAGAATAAAGAAAAAGAAACCTATCTTTACCTTGCAAAGTGAGCAATGGCAACTTAAATTCCATTTACGTTATCTTTGAAAATGAGCATTTTCAAAATTTAGAACCATCAAAACAAAAAAATAAGGATCAATTGGTTATTCAATATATCTATGGTACCTTATCAAAACAATGCCATAATACTTTACTTTTCTTACTCAAATTAAGCAACAATACCCTTCACACTGATAGATATTTTAAAAATAAAAAATTGTCTTGTTATTTAATGTATTAATTTTTAAAAAGCATATTATTGGTATATCACACATTTTTAAATCTTTCGATATTATGTCAGTATAACTAGTTTCTATGGATTCAAAGACATTATTCTAAGAAGAAGTACACAGGTTTTATGTGTAAATCTTGAAATCTCTCAGACTTGTGAATGTTAAAAATTTCTCCATTGAGGAATCCTCCATTGGAACAAATTCCCTACTGGAAACATTCCCCATTTTGATGTGAGAACTCGCCAGGATCAGAAATGGGAGGACCTCTACTCCACCCATACTTAAGACTGCTTTAGGGGAGAAAACTCCTTGCTAAACAATGAAAGTACTTGGACCCATGCTTATAAGGCAAGGAGTTCTTTGAGCCATGCCTGTTTTTTAGAATTGATACAATGGGATGCTAGGTACCTAAAATAGGTTGGGCAGGTTTTCTCTTAATGAGATTAGTCGACTCAGCTGTGTTTTCTCTGGTTCAGATTTACTGAGGGGATTAGTCAATTTAACTGGAATTCAGATGGGCTGTCTTTTAGAAAACATCTATGGTGATTGGTAGATGGAAGAACTTAGGGGAGGTGACAGGAAACAAACCCCTATATAAGAAAAAGAAATCCTTTGAGGCTTGGGAGATCCTTGGTTCCTTAGAGATGGAGGTGGCCCTTTGAAGATCTCTTGAGAAGAAGTCCCTTGGGAGTCTGACTCTGACTGGAACTCTCTCTGAGGAGACTCTGTTCCCCAGACACCCTTGCTTAAGACAAATCTTGTGGTGAGTGATGAAAAACTGACTGATTCTCTCTCTCTCTCTTAAGACTCAGGTCTAGGCCATGTTGGCTTAAGGCCCTTCATACTTATACTTCTCTCTCTCTCTCTCTCTCTCTCTCTCTCTCTCTCTCTCTCTCTCTCTCTCTCTCTCTCTCTCTCTCTCTCTCTCTCTCTCTTTGATTACTCATTGTATTATTAATTAAATTCTCTATAAAACCCAGTTGACTTGGGCATATTCATAATTTGGGAATATATTCCTTGGCAACCACCTTATATTTGATTTAAAAACCAAGACACTGTAGTGAAACATATTTTCAGCGGTCATATTTACTCACCCACTCATATCTATCACACTTTATATCTTCCACCATTTTAACTCACTACAGTTTACAACATAAACGATTTTAATTATAACAGTTTATAACCTTAACTCTTCTAATTATTACAGTTTATGGCAGACAACTATTTTAAATCTTACATATGAGACTGGCAAAGGGATCTGTGATGCATACACACTCATACACTCATAGTCAAGAATCCCTGACTAGTGTAGTTGACTTTGTAGAAATGAGGAAACTGAAGCTTTAGGGCATTATGTAACATGAGTGTGGCTGGAGATACTAGGGAGCAGAGCTGGAAACTGAACCCAGATTTACTTACTTTAAATTCAGAGTTTGTTACTTCCAATATCAAGGGAATTCTAACTGGGAGGCAGCGCAGTAGAACATCCTAGCATAGAGTGAATTCATCCAACGTTACCTCAATTCATTTGTATTCCAGGCCACCTTGTTCAGTCTTGTTCAGGTCTGCCTGTTATTCACTTCTGATCACTGATATCTGAGGCAGCCAGCACTCTCCCCAATATCAGACCAATGCCCTACGTTGGCAGATGGGCAGCATGCTTCTCATTTTGAGGCTCTGGGGTTTTGTTGTTAGGGGTATTCCCTCCTCTGGCACAAATCACAACCTATCTATGATTTACTCTATCCACTCTGAGACCTACTGTGGCCAAAAAGTTTGTCCATTATAACCAAGCTAGTGATGAGCCTTTCTGAATTTAGCTGTGCTTTCCTCAGGTGAGAGACACAGTTTGTCTTGGGTGCAGACTCCAGCTTGGTAGGATCTGCTAGAGGTTATGCTCTGCCTTCTGAGAACCCTGGGGGCACCACTACCGAGGAACATATGACAGCTGAGTCTGTTCCAACTAGCATTTCATAGCAAATCATAGGATTCGAGACTGGAAAGGACCTTTGAAGTTATAGTCAAGTCCCCGATACCATGGATGAAAAAAATGATATTTCTTTGTAATTTCTCTACCCCAGAATTGCAAAGCTGAACAAGTGGTCTGGGGATTTCTGTTGAATTTGCTCCTAGGTGTCTTCTGCTATGGTTTTTCAAAAACAGCTTTAATTGAGAGAAATTTTCACCTAAGACCATAAACTGGGAAACCAAGAAACAAGGTCATATGCAAAATGAAAATATATACAGCAGAGAGACCTACATAGAAAGAATTAGAAAAAATCTGATGACAGAGCACAAAATCAAGGGATATGCTATCCTAGGGAAGGAACACTGAAAAAGGGGGGGGGGGGGAAATACACAAGAAAAATCAATGTTATGAATCTAATCTCTTTCCTTCCTGTCTTGGTAGGGGTGAAAAGACAGCCTAGGATTTATCTTCTGTTAAAATTGCTAATGTAACAAAAAGTATTGCTTCCCTAAGTTCCTCAAATAGATTTTTTTAACTAAAAAAATCCACTGAAACAAGAACTTTTATCCATTTCAATATACAATGCTATCAGTGCCTAAAGCCCTCTTTTGATAGGACTAACCAACTCCAACTCCTTCCACATAACCCCTACATTATTTAATCTGCTACCTCTCATGGGAACTTCCCTTTCAGTAAAGGCTCAAACCAGGAATGTTCACTTATCTTCAAGTTCCACAATGAGCTCCATCTTTCCACCTTGCCCTAATGGTTTCTTGCTTACATTTTTCTTCCATTTCAAACCTCTTTTACAAGCTCTTTCCCTCCATTAGAATGAAAAGCTTTTGTTTGTACTTTTATTCTGAGCCCTTAGCACATGCCTGATACATAATAAGCACTTAATGAAGGATTTATCTAACTAATCATCAACTAGTCTCAAATATCCTTAATTATCTACTCATATTAGGGAGGTGGGGATGCATAGACAAGAGGAGCTTAGCGGTGGCCCCAAATACACTGTTGCCACTGCAGAGCAACCATGGCCATGGTGAAGAAATGGATTGCTGGGGCTAGGGCTCCCATGAAGAACTAACAGTTATTAGAGGAAAGCTATTAACATTTCTGTATCATAACTTCTCAGAATACAACCTATAAAGAAATAAAAATTTTCTTCATTCCAAAACCAGTTTATAAACCAATATTAGAGAAACAAAAGGAATTTTGGAAGATGAAAAAATTTGGGGGTCCATCATTGCACTATTGAATGAAATAGGTCAAGCCTTACAAATGAAGTCTCAGAATTTTAAAGAGAACAATAATCAAGGAATTCCTTCTAAATCTGAAAGCCTAGTTTTCTTTTCTAATTATCAGAAAGGAAAAGCACATGGGATCTACATAAAACCTCATTATTGGGTGGTAGCAGCACTTGGCACTGTCTTGGAAGCTGGAAAAAAATAAGCAAGCTACAAATATCCAGGGAAGAAACAATGGCATGTCAATAAATTTTGAAATCCCAATATATTATTTTTAAACAATTTTTCAATTAAGTCACATAGAGGCAGCAGAGTGTGTTCTCATCTGTCTGTGTCACTTAGAAGCTGTGTGACCTGGGAGAACTTAATAATCCACTTATCTGAAGCTTCCTAATCAATAAAATAGGAATAATAATATCCACTCTATGAAGTTTCTCAGTTGTTATGATCATCAATTAAGATACTGTAGGAGAAAATTAATGTTTTACAGAAGCATATTAACAAGCCCATTTATAAATTTTGGAACTCAAAGAAAACCAGGTTCTTTCCCAAAATGAATTCAAACTTCTGGAGGAGGAAAAAGGAAGAAGAGTTAACGAAATGTTCTGCTTGGTTGTAAGGTCATATCAAAAATAAAGGCAGAGAAAAGATCACTATAATTAACCAGTTATTCTCAAATAGCAATGTTCAAAACAACTGTTCCATATCTATGAATCTGTGTCATAGATTTTGTAATAAATCACAAAGAACAATAAACTTCTCTCTATTAAAAAAAATCTCCCCAAATGCAGCTCTAATTCAAGTTCTGGACCAATGACTCTAAAACAGTCAAAAGAAAGGAAATCATTTTTTTTCTTTTTTCTGAAGGTTCCTTTGCTTAATACCCTACAGACTTTTCATTTTCACTTTGCTCACATGGGGAGAAATGCATGTGGCCTCTGAATGTAAGATTAAGACACATGAATTTCTGTGTAATTGGGAATAAGGCAGTTTCCAAGACATATGTTCATTCTAATTCATTAACCAAATCACTACACACCAGCCAAATCTGTGAGCCTCTAGTTTAGTGGATGCAACTGTCAAGTGTTTCTATTTTTATCTTCCTCCCGAAGCTATCACTTATCTTGTTCAATACCTCTTTTTTGGTTTCTATGCAGTTTTTTTTTAACAACAGTTTCCAAGGCAACACCACTTTCCAGTATGATAAACTGCTACTTGCCATAGTTTCTAGAAACAAAGTCCAATTAAGTATGGCTACTGATAGCATCCAGTGATCCTAGTGACAAGAATCACTGAGGACATTTCTTTAGCAATAAAAGCCAAGAACCATAAAATGGTAATCTTGCTTCTAATTTGGAAGCATAATGATGTGTATCTATGTATGTAATGTGTTCCTATATATACTGTAGAACAACATGATATCTGATAGAAGACTACTTAGGGAATACTTAGTACCTGAAGATCAGAAAAAAAGCCTCACAAAATTATCTAACTTACATAAAAATACTAAAAGGATGATACATTAATTTTTTAAAAGATAGGGGTAATAATGGGGGTCTATAAAATTTTTTGCATGCAAAACACACAAAGATATAAAAACATCCAAAGAAAATACCCAATTGCAAATTCTAATCTACACTTTGCTCACATATGATCTTTTCATTGGTACAACCAAAATCAATTAAAAAATACTCGTTACATGCCTATTGTGTAAAAAGTTCCATGCTCTCACTGCTATGCTGTTACTGTTTTTACTGTGGGGGAATATAACAATGTGCCTGTCCTCAAAGAAATATATAATCTAGATGGGGAAGTAAATAAAAATAAAAACGCTCGGCATATACTTAGTATTCAACTTGACAGGCATTTATTAAATGTAATGGAGGTATAACCTTCAGATGAGAGAAAGGAAGTTAAGGATGGTAAAAAAAATAAGGAGAAATTATTCTGTAGTAATCTGATATGGACTTCATATTATTAAATGGTAAGGTCCTTGAAAGCAAGGACTGTCTTTTGCCTTTCTTTGTAAAAATGTTTGTTGACTAATATAAAAATAAAATTATCTCCTCATAGTGGCTAGGGCACAGATGAAAAATGGCAGTCTGAATTTGCATGCATCAAAGTTTTGTGACATTCACCAACATAATTTATTAATACGAGAACAGGCGTGGAGAAGGCAAATGGTCAGTCAAGGTTACCCGGAGTTAGGTGTTAGTAAGGCATTCCTCTGAACACACACAGAAATATATTATTTCACATGCCAAAATCTCAGAACCTCAATTTCACGTATTATCAAGTTTCCACTATGTATTTTAGCCAGGGTGTTATCTGAACTTCCAAGGCCTGTACAAAGTAGAGTTCAAGAGTATACTGAACCATGAATGCAGTCACAATTTGGCAAGGTAAAAAGGGACTTTCAAGGCCATCTGGTTCAATCCAAACTGGCACAAGAACTCACTCTATTTCACCTTCCTTTGGTAAATGTAAAACCTCATTATCTCTAAAAGCAACCCATCCCACCTAAGGATAATTCTGTTATTTAGAATATGAGATCCTTGAGGAAAGGAACCCTCTTTTGCCTTTCTTTATATGCTCAGTGCTTGGCATGTATTAAGTGTTTAATAAATGTTTCTTGACTTATTAGAAAATTGTCTTTTCCTAAACAGCCTAAATATAGCCATCTCCAACTTCAATCCTTCCTATCTTGTCTACCCCCCAAAGCTAGTAAATTTTCCCATAAAACAGTCCTTCATATACTTTTTAGTCAGTTATAACATGGTCTAAAACTTCTCCAGGATGAACATTCCTAGTTTCTTAAACCACTCGTATGGGCTAGGATCTTGAGGCACTTCATTATCTTGACCCCTCTTCCTTCTCTGGCCACTCTTACCAACTTTCTGAAAAATCAACAAAAAATCAAAATCATCCAGAAATCAACCCAGAATGTAGTCTAAAGAGGTCAGAGCCAAACAGGGCTGTTACCTCCCAGGTTCTGAACCATGTCTCTCTTAATGTAGTTTCTAATTTTATAGAATTCCTCCCTGAATGGCCAGCTCTGATAAAGATGGTTCATATTGCCTCCTGCAATTTCTACCGGATGTCAGAGAATGATGAGGCCTGCCACAAAACCACAAGCTTCCAGATTTGAAAGGGCTATACAGTCCAATCTACAAAAAGAATCCCTTCTGCAACACAGCCAGACATTGCTCAAAAACCTCCATAAGGGAAAGCCCATTCCCTTTTTGCATATCTCTGATCACTGTTTCCTTATATTAAGCATGGTTGGTCTCTATTCAACTTTCTTTTGCTCTTCAACTTTTCAATTCTTTCAATTACTCCAAATTCTGTCTTCTGGATCAAAGGGCAACAAACCTAATATTTCTTCCACATCATCATTCTTCAAAACAATGAAACAGCTATCAGAGCTGCCTCTTCCCCAAGCTAAGCAGCTCCCATACCTTCTACCACATGAAAGTAAGTCCCTACACAATTCTCTCTTCTGAACAATCTCTTTCCTAATATGCCATGCCTAAAGCACAATACAGTACCCCAGAGATGACTGGGGTTAGATATAGTACAACCGACACTCGCTACGTGCTTCATTAAGGCAGCCTAAATCTTCTGAAGCTCTTTAGTGGCCAAGTCACCTCAATTCCCAGATCTTGTTTACACAAATTACTATTTAGCCAAGCCTGATGACTCTTCCATCTTATACTCTGTAAGTTGATTTTTCCTTAGTATAAGACATATACCCTTAGCACCCCTGCTGCCAACAATTAATTTCATCTTACTTAATTTATCTAGTTTATTAAAAAAAAATTTGTCAATCCTGTAATTTATGGTGTCAACTATTCCTCCCAGTTTGGATTATCTGAAAATTTCATTAGCATTTATTCTAAGTCTTTATCCAAATCAATAATAAATATCTCCCATTGCAAGGCTCAGGTGCCATGGGCATGCATTCAAGATACAGAGTAGATAACTTTAGAGAAAAAGGCACTAGTGAAATCCTTCTACAGAAAATAGTGTGTGAGCCAAGATTTGAAGGAAGCCAGGAAATCTAAGAAATGGAAAAGAGAGAGCAGTGCAGGTATGGAGGATATTCTTGGACAGAGACACAGAAGAGATAGAGTGCTGTGTGTGAGGGGCAACATGTAGACAGGATTACAGGACTGAAGAGTGTGAAATTTTTAAGTATGAAAGAAAGGAATTTCTATTTGATCCAGAAGGAGGAAGGGAGAGAGGGAGAGAGAGAGACAGACAGACAGAGAGAGAGGGGGAGAGAGAGAGAGAGAGAGAATATCCTTAAGAAAATCACTTTTTAATGAGAGTAATTTCAAGGTGTTTTTTTAATCTACATAACTATATCTATAGCATTCTATGAATGATAGATATAGCTTAATCCCAAAGTGTTGATGATCAACCAATCAGAAGGTTGTAGATCACCCCTTTCCACCACTAACAAACATGTATAATTCTCCAATACCATTACAGAACACCCCATCACCACCATTACACACTCATTCAGGCTGCTCTGAAGTTGGCATTCAAGGGCTGCACTTGGTGTGGTCTCCAGAGACTAGGAAAAATATAATCTAATTTGATCAAAGTACCCACAGCTTTGTAGGAAAATTTCCAATCACACCCTTTCCCCTCCTTCACTAGGAAAACTATGCTTCTGTAAACCTCAAAATTCCTTTGTGATTCCCTTGTTACAAGTGATTCCCTTGTAACACTTCAGAGCAATGAGTGATGAAAGCCTCTCCAATCCCCTTCTCCCTATGTGGGTGCATTATATTCCTCCTCAAACTTATCCCTCCCTATCTCTGTAAAGGGTGCCACCAGGCTCCAAGTTTTACAACCTTAACATTATACCTAACTTTGTACAATTGGGAACTGTATTTATCAAAGTTATCAATGTTCTTTTAATTGACACTAATTAATTTTAAAATCTCTTAATTATCTTTTTTCAATCTTCATCCTTCTTGGCCTTTCAGGAGCATATGATACTGACAACAACTTTCTCCTCCTAAATTTTTACTCTCTCCCCAATGGAGTGTCTTTTTAACTATTCTCCTGATTCTCCTCCAACCTGTCCAACCATTCTTCAGTTTCTTTTGATACCATCCAGTTGGATACCATCATAGCCCCAAACCTCCCTCAAGAACCTTTTCTCTCTGTATACTCACTTGGTGATTTCATCAATTCCGGGCTTAATTACCTATGGATCTATGATACAACATTATCCCATCTTTATCTTATCCTTTAATTTGTTTTTAAACTCTTATCTTCCGTCTAAGAATCTATGTATTGGTTCCAAGGCAGAAGAATGGTAAGGGCTAGGCAATGGGGATTAAGTGACCTGCCCAGGGTTACACAACTGGAAAGTGGCTGAATCCAGATTTGAACCTAGGACCTCCTATCTCTAGGTCTACTCTCAAACCATTGAGCTACCCAGCTGCCCCCTAAATTTTCTATTTTGTGTATTAGAATGAATTATAATTATAGTTGGATGTATGTTATCTGTAACTAAGTAAATACATCATTCTGAGGATGCATGCAAAAAAACCTTTTTAATGATAGTGGTGTTATCAAATCAGTTTAGACATAACTGCTCTAAGATTTAAGTTAGACTACTCACAGTTTTCAATTCAAAATAAACAAACACTACTATGTGCAAAGCACTGTTGAATCACTAGAGGGAGCTAGGAAAAAAACAAGTCTCCTTTAGTGGGGCGACTATTCTATTTGGGGTATATGTATAGTACACAAGTTAAAACGGCACAGAAAGAGGAATTTTAATAGGTAAGTGATAATAGTCCTAAGAACATCAGGAAAAGTTTCATGTACATGGTGGCATATGAATTGTACTTTGAAGGAAACTAGGGATTCCAAGAAGCAGAGATGTACAAAGACAAAAAAGTGAGACACAGAATGTTGTAAAGAGGGATCAGTGCCAAGTCCAGTTTAATGGGGACAAAGGGCAGTAAAACATAGAAAGACTAGAAAGGAAAGTGGGAAAAGGCATAAGCAAAGCTTTAAATGCCAGCCTGAGGAGTTTGTATATTTCTTCTAGGATCAACAGGGAGTCACTGAACATTTCTAAGTAGGAAGGCAATTTGGTTAGGTTTATCTTTTAGGAATTCTAGACTACAAATTCTAAAACAGTGGGGTTATCCCTTCCTACCCACAAATTCACCCTAAGTTCCACCTCAGCAGTCAATTCCTTCTTGTTAAAAGATTCAAAATTTTTCAGATCATGAAATTATTATTAAGAAATGGGGGGGGAAGGCCCTGGGTTCAAATGTGACCTCAAACACTTCCAAGCTGTGTGATCCTGGGCAAGTCACTTAACCCCCATTGCCAAGCCCAAGGTTCTGCCTTGGACAATACACAGTATTGAATCTAAGATGGAAGGTAAGGTGAAAAAGAAGGACAGATGGACGGATGGAAAGAAGGAAGGGAGGGAGGGAGGGGGAGGGAGAGGGAGAGGGAGAGGGAGAGGGAGAGGGAGAGAGAGAGAGAGAGAGAGAGAGAGAGAGAGAGAGAGAGAGAGAGAGAGAGAGAGAGAGAGAGAGAGAGAGAGAGAGAGAGAAGGCGGGAAAGAGGAAGGGAGGGAGGGAAGGTGGGAAAGAGGGAGGGAGGGAGGGAGGGAGGGAAGGAAGGAGGGAAGGAAGGAAGGAAGGAAGGAGGGAAGGAAGGAAGGAAGAAAGGAAGGAAGGAAGGAAGGAAGGAAATAAGGAAGGAAATAAGGAAGGAAATTTTGGCTGCTCTATTTTGGACAACAGAAAACCTCAAGTAGATGTGTGTTAAATGAAATCCCCCAAATGTATCATGTGCCTCTGCTAGGCTCTTGATTTTTTTCCTCATAGTTCTCACATATTTCTTCCTTTGGTTTAGTAGGTCTATAGCATAATCCAATGAGAGGCGAAAGCTACTTTGCCATCAGTATAGAGATATGAATCACCCATGAGTGACTACTATACTCCAAGAACAGAAAAGAGGAGACAAAGTCTCAAATAAAATAAACAAAACAAACAAACAAAAAAAGGGTATCACTTCTGTTTTTGTCTCCTAATCTTCCCCTAAAGTAATCTCTACCATGTGTCTGGATTGTCAGCTCTTGGATTTACTCATACTTGATAAATTATGGAAATTCAATACACATCTGCTTAAAGATTGGTTGAAAGGAAAGACCCAAAACCTGATGGAAAGGTGTCTCTGTTCATCTAGCTCCTGATAGTCAAGAACACTGCAGGGCCTAGCCTCATTGCTGAGCTTGATGGAAAGAAATAAGGAGGAAGAGAGCCTGTTTTCACAAGGTGGGCATGTGGTATTATGTACTTCTGCCCTAACTTGTATACCTTGGCTTGGATACCTCGCAGAAACTAAAGATGGAAATCCCACTGCAAAGAAAATCTATATACATAATGCACACAAAATGCCTCATTGCTTAGCTTGGTTCAACTTCTATAACTGTCCCAGTGGGGTGGAAGTTTATGGTTGAAAGATAAAATGGAGTTGCTGCCTGATGACCAGACTCGTCTGCAAACACCTGCCTTCAACATTTTCCTGGCTTCTAGGCTTTCTATGCAAGGATGGAACATTCCTTTACTGGGCATAAATTCATGCAAAACACAAGCCTTTCACCAAAAGAGAACAGCTTTGTGTCACAATATTCATTCAGACAACAAAGCCTTTCCAAAAACCTGATCAGAATGTTAAAAACCTCTAGTTTTACTGCTAATGAAGAAGGCTGCTTCAAGATACAAAACGACTAGGTTCTGAAGAAGAAAACCCTTAAAAAAGAGTCTCACTTAGAGCAGAGAGGTGACACCCTGGAAAGCTGGCTCAGGAGAACAACTGATTAGATGCTCTAGTTTTGAGGGGCCAGACAGCACTATTTATTCTCTATCCTCACAAAATCTTCTCCTGACAACTCAATGGGACAAAGTAGTCAATGACCACCAGCAGGACAATTGTTAACAGGGCTCTCTCGCTTTTCCATGGCCACTGAACATACTCCAAATCCTGCCTCAAACACAACCTCTAACTGGATGCTGTAAATTAGCTCCTTGAGGGCAGGGACTGTCTTTTCCTTTTCTTTGTATTCCCAGCACTTACTGAAGCGCCTGGCACATATTAAATGACTGGAAATTATGACTATGACTGTGGCTAAAAACAGGCATCTGGTGAGAGCCCAGAATCAGTTTTGTGAACCTATTCTTTCTACTGGAAAAAAATCGAATCTTAACAATGAGGTAAAAAAGAGAACACTTTCTTCTGATTCAATACTAATTTGGGCTTCCATTTCAATGGGTGTTACACGTGTACTGACAGAAATTCTCATACATATTGCTGGCAATAGATGATTTTAGACTTTCACAAGTCTAACAATGATTCAAATTAAGTATAATTAAGAGAAATATGAAAAAATAGAAAAATCTAATATGAAAAAGACCCTGAGAGAACTGACTGATATGCAAAGAGTTGTAGGTTTTAAAATCCATCTGTTAAAAGTGACACTCAGAATTATGTCAAAAGGCAAACAATCAAACCATAGACCTCTTCATGTCATCTACAGGTCATGCCATGTTTGCTGGGGACACAAAGCATTAATGGTTATGGATTTTCATGCCAACACACAAACAATACATAAGATCAGCTGCAATCAGTAAAAATTTAACACGCAAGCTATGTGAAATATTGATGCTGCCTCAAACCACAAGCACACACCATTCTTCCAGCTTCGGCTGGTTCATACCATGAGCCTTCAGATGCTTAGGCTTCTCTCCATCCAGAAGAGCAGGTCTCTGCAATGGTGGGGTGAGTCCCCTGGATTTCGTAGGTCTCATGTAGCCTTTCAATGGTTCTGCCACTTTGCCTCTCACTTCTGTCCTAACATCTCCCACTGTTCTCTGTCCAGATTTTTCTGTTAATTTCTGAGATGCCACAACGTTTGTATCTTTAGGCTTTGTGGATTGAATACTCTTACTAACAGCTGGTAACAAATTATCTACTACCACTTCCAATGGAGTAGGTCCTTCCTTAACATCTGACAAACCCACTGGGAGATCAGTAGGCTCCAAGAGATTACCTTCCTGGTCTCTATTTTTACAACTAAGGCTGAGTTTTTCCATTTCGGTTTTTTCCTGTTTAGAAGGCAGAATAGTCATATCTGCCTTGCCATCTAAATTTACTAGGTCCTTGGAATTCAACTTTTGAGTGTGCTTTTCCTCAAGAAGATCCAGTTTTCCATTTTTAATGACTGGCAAAACTGCCCCTGTAATTAGGGCTTTCTCTTTATCCATCTCTTTTTCTATGGGCAATGGAAAAATGCTTGCATCTGGATGGGCAGCCATGCTTTTGTCCTCTAATACTAGACTTGCATTTTCTACTGGCATGTGAACATGAATCTGTTCCTTTGCTGGCTCTGTCTTCTTCTCCTCTGGCTGCTTAGTGATATTATCTGAACTGTTTTCTTTGACTTTCTCATCACACTCTTCTGCTATCTGTCCTCCATCCATCTGTGTTTCATTCTGTAGTGGATCAATATGTCCAGATATATTGAATTTGCCTTTTTTCTTAATTTGGTGTTTCTCTGCTTCTATGGCCACTGTAACATCTGGAGCAACTGCTATGTTGGAAAGAGAATCACCTGGGGGGCCCTTTCCTGGGCTACATGCTCTTTCTTCACCCACAACATCTTTTCTAGGGTCATTTAATGACTGTAATTTGGAAACCTGAGCCTGAGAGGTCTCTTTCCCATTTTCTGCTATGGCATTTGGAAGAGAGTCACTCATCTTTGCGTCTGAGGAAACTAGGGAATGTGCTTCCTCACAAACCTCTGATCTAGGCAAAAGGGAGGTTTTGAGTGTGTTTGTTTCACTAGACCAAATTGATGGTGGTTCTGTGGAGCAATAGGTAATATTTCTGTTTTCATCTACACAGCTCATGCCCTCAACCTTAAATTCCTCTTTGGCTTCCTTAGGAACCTGTACTCCAGTAGTAGCTGGTTTACTCTCTAGGAGAAGGTGGGCATTTTTATCCTTTTTACTTTTTCCATCAATACATCTTTTCTTTGGTTTGTCAGCCACTACTCCTTGGCTTGCAGTCCCTTCTGCCTTACCCTGCCCGGAAGTGGGAGGTCCCAGAGGGAGGGTCTGTTCATTGCAGCTGACATTTGTTCTATCTGTATCTGATATAGTGGAAGGAGAGTCCTTAGCAGTGTGTTTTGTGTTCTCAACAAATGTCCAGGGTTCAGAAGAACTGATCTCAATGGCTCTATCTTTTTGACCAACGGACCATTTTTCAGGCTTGTCAGAAACTTCTAAAAGCAAAGGATTAGGACTTTTGGCAGGCAGGAGTCCTAACTCCTTGTTTTTATCAGAGAAATTAATTTGTTTCTCTGGATTTCCATTCTTGTCTGCAAAGGGCAGGACATGTGCATCTGTTTTGCTCTCCATTAGAGCCGACTGTCCAGAATAACTTTTTTTAAACTTTTTGCTTTTCCCATCACTACCCCTCTTTTTAGGTTTCTCGGAAACTTGGAAAGCTGCACTGGACTGAGCAGAGCTACCCCAGGCACACTCAGAAATGGGGCACAAGCCCTCCTTGCTCTGGTCTTTTTCTGGATCTTTAGCCATTTGTTTCTCTACTACGGCTCCAAGCATTTGGCCCGTGACTGTCTTATCATCCAAATGACTTAATACTTTGGAGGTACTTTCAACTTCCACAACGGAGTCAACTTTCTCTTTAGCTTCCTCAGGCACTGTCTTAAGGAGACTGGCCGCTGTCTCTAAGACCTGATTGGAAGGCGTAGCTTCTGCTCCCTCATGCTTATCGTGGACACTTGTCCCTTTCGTTTGGGGTGTTCTCCCAGCTGCCCCAGAATGTATACCATCCTTCTGTGTCTCCTGAAGGAGCAGCACTTCTGCCCGCTCTCTCGTTTTTCTCCCTTTACGCTCACCAGTTTTCTCAGGACATTCCAGCCCTTTATGAGGGATGGGACCTGCCACACAGTACCATGGCTGCTCAGAAGCAAAGCATCCCACTTCTTGCCTTTGCTCAGGAAAACTTTTGTTTTCTGCCGTTTTGGTTCTGTCGATCCCTTCAAAACCTTTGTTCTGTTCCACTTTATTCTTTAAAAGACTTGGTGATTTCGGTGCACGCTGGTCAACTGCTTTGGTTTCCCCAGCACTGTCCCTCGGACTATGTGCCACGACACCTGCATCAACTGTGGACAATGTAATCTGCGCCTGTGCATCCTTGGCTTCCGGATTCGTGTTACTACAGCTGTTTTCTCCAGGTTTAGTCTCAAAAGGAGTGTCCACCTGTTTGCTTGGAGAAACTTCTGGAGAGGGCAATGCTGAATCCAGCACTCCCCTAGCCTGGGTTTTATCCAAAGCAGGCTTCAAAGGAAAAGCCAGCGGCGCTAAAGAGGGATCTTCCCGCAGACTTTGCTGGGCTTTGCCATCAAGATGTCCAGCGTCCTTCTGCACGGGGCTCTTCCTCTGGGACTGCGAGCCACCGCCAGGGGCCTCTTTTTCTCCAGTGGCCCCCACAATCGGGGGATGGCTTTCAACGTGGACGGCTTCCTGGCTAGGACTCGATGAGGTACTCAAGGCAGAGGATGCAGCCACCAACTTGGCCTCTCTGGGGCGAGCAGCGGTTCCTTTTCTAGAGCTGTCTTTGGACGCAGGCCTGTATTCTTTCGTCATGGCAGCAGATGGCCCCGGCATGACATCGGACTTCGGGAGGTCAGCTCCTGGCAGGTGACCTTTGGACAACTCTGTGTTTTCATCCCAAAGTTCTCCAACTAGGGGTTGAAGATATCTTTTTTGCTTAGATTTTTTCTTCTTTTTCTTCAGGGTTGCGGGTGTACATTCCACATCCCATGTCTCTCTCCCAAAGTCCCTTCTTGATTCCAGGAAGTCAGTCTGGGGTGTCCTCCTGTGGGGAAACCTGGGTCTGGGGGCAGAGCTAGAGGTCCATCCAGATTCTGACCAAAAGAAGGGCTCCACTCTTTGATCAAGAATCTTCTGCTGAGAATGGCCTCCCAGCAGTTCTCTGGGCACATCAGTAAGACATACAGGCCTGGGTGTACCAAACCTGCGGTCACTGGGTCTATAAGCTTGTTTTGCTTGTGCGGTGGGAGCACCTGAAATATATGAAGTTTGCTAAAATTCCAAAACAACCATTTGTTTTCTTTTTCATAAATTATTAATTTAATTATTCCTCTGCTTTCACGGATCCATTTAGTATTTTCTGACAAAAATGTCAATGTCTTTCCCCAGATTTTTTTTAAAGTTTATCCCCCCAGGCCAAAAAAAATACAATGAACTTAGAAAAACTAAAATTTTTTCTCCTCTTCAATCCCATTGCTAAATTATGTTGAGAACAGAGTAATTTAAATATTAGCACATTTTAAGAAGCCATTATGACTCAACTTCCCCCACTCAAATCCCCCCACTACCATTTTCTTCTACTATAGGAGCCAAAAAGCTAAGCAAAATTGATGAGCATTGGAATTATGGTTAAGTCTAAATGTTCTCTTGAAGGGCAAAGAAAAAGGGGGGGGGGGGGGGAGGGAGGGAGGTAGGATGGAATATAACTGTACACAACTGCACAAATAAGACCAAGGAAAGAAAGTCTATTTTACCAAATGTTTGAGGTTTTTTCTTAGAGAGTAAAAGTTTTCATGTATTATTTTTAAAGTCTTCTTTAGGGGGCAGCTGGGTGGCTCAGTGGATTGAGAGCCAGGCCTAGACATGGGAGGTCCTAGATTCAAATCTGGCCTCAGACACTTCCCAGCTATGTGACCCTGGGCAAGTCACTTTACCCCCATTGCCTAGCCCTTACAGCCCTTCTGTCTTGGAACCAATACAAGGTATTAATTCCAAGGTGGAAGGTAAAGGTTTAAAAAAAAAAGCCTTCTTTAATAAATTGTCTTTAATCAACTCAGGACTGAAAAAGATTTCTCTCAGAACATATATAACAAAAAGGTCAAGGATATGCAACTTTGGAATGAAGAAGGTATAGACCATTAGGTTATTTGGCAACAACTTACTTTTATTAATTGGGGAAAATGGTTGACTATGTTAAAGCTCACTTTTCTCTAATAAAAGAATGGAAATACCCAGAGCAAAAGCATGGCTAGAAAGGTGATATAGAGGGATGAAAGCATTCAAAATCCAAAGCTTTAAATAAAGGCAAGAAAATGGCTAGAGAAATTAAGAGAATGTTCAAAAATCAAAGGCCTAATGAAAAAATGGTACTACAAAATGTTGTCCTGAAAACATTTTCCAAAGCTGCTATTCAAAGATGGTGCTACAACTGCAAGCGATGGCATGAAAGACGCTAGGGAAGCTGGCCCAAATATAGATCAGTTCTACCTGTAGGTTCCAGAGAAGACTCTGAAGATGAGACATGGCAGTGCTCGGTCTCTCCCTTTGGCTTTTCTAATGCAGCAAAATCAATAGAAGAAGTCATTTCTTCTAGTGGGGATGCTTTATTTTGTATTAATGGTCCTGTATTCAGTGTTTCTGCTAGAACCAAGAGACAGGAAAAAAATGGAAGATTTAAATTTTTATAATAATGGAAGCACCACTACTATGCTACCTGGACTTTGTCCTAATTTCACTCTCTTTGAATTTTGTTGTCTTCAAAACTCAGTACAAATTTTTACAATGTAGATTTAATGGCTTTATTAATTCTTATAGTTCCTAATGCTATATCCACCAAAATAACCCGATATTCATTTTGTATATATTATTGTCTCTTCCAATAGCAAAGTAAGCTATGAGAGTTTCACTTTTGCCTTTGTATCCCCAGCACTTACTACAGTACCTGGAACATAAGAGATGCTGAATAAATGCTTGTTGATGAATTGATTGCAAGATTAATCACTTCAAAAGTAACTATCCTCAAACCTTCCTTTGAAAATTTCCTTAACTACTGGAAAAAATCAGAGCTAGTTGTCTCAAAAAAAAGTTTCTTAAAGAACTCCACTGAAAATTTCACAACAAATAAATATTTTTTAAAAATAAAACTAAAGATTGTTTTTAACTAGATTTCTGGTTTTTCTTTGTTTTTCATAGGAGGGGGTTGTATTTTTAAAAAATATATAGAAGAGAGGTGGTAATCTCATTTAGGAGTTTCCCATCCCTTCAAAATTTGCTCATGTCTCCTTCCCAGAGCATCTTCTAAAATCAATTGTTAATTTCAAAGCCTACCTTAGGCCTCCTCTGTCTTCCACAGAGGTGAAAATGATAGCTCTCTTCTCAGATAATGTAAATCACTTTCCCTAGACCTATCTCCTACACTCTCTCCCTCACTTTTGAGGTCAAATTATTCCCCTTTTCATTAAATTATAAGCTCTATGAAAGCAGGGTGTGTTAGATATATCTTCTTTTTTCTTCTTTAAAACCCTTACTTTTTGTCTTATAATCAATACTAAGTATCAATTCCAAGGTAGAAGAGTAGAAAGGGCTACACAAATGGGGTTAAGTGACTTGCCCAGGATCACTCAGCTAGGAAGTGTTTGAGGCCAAACTTGAACCCATATGAATGTATCATTTCTATTCCTAGTGTCTACACAATGCCTTGGACACAGTATGCCTTTATTAAACGTCTATTTAATAAATAGATTCTGTTTCTGCTTACCTATAGTCTCTGGAGAGGATACCAGGGCTTTACTCTCTTCCAGTTTCTCTAAAGCTTTATCTTCTGCAGGAACTGAAGTTTCTGGCAAGTATACTTTTTGTTCTAGGACTGCAACTGGTTCTAAAGGTACTGTACAAACCATAAAAGTTTTAAAGAAAACCCATAATTTTAGTTAATTTTCCACCAGTGAAAAAGAGTTAATAAATCTTTTATGTTAATCCCTATAAAACAACTCTACCCAACACATTTCTTCCATAGCAAATTTGTTCACTCTACCTTGATAATGTAATTTTCTCACATTGTTAGACAATGTATTCAAAGGACATATTAAATAAATATTAATATTTTAAATTATCATTTATTTTTCAAACCCCACACAGTTGATGTACACATTGAAATATTTCAGAGCTCAGGATTCATTTGCCTAATTTGCATATTCTACTGATTAGGCCTATGTTGGAAGGCTTATCTAGCTCTCACTGAATGATATAAATCACTAGCATCTAAGAATTCATGTGTTTTCCTTTTGAGGGTTGAGAGCAAAGAAACTTTTCTATGCTTTACTAGGGATCCTAAGCAATTTTGAGGGTCCTCAACCAACATATTAATTTGTTTGGTTTATGTTTTATCAAGTTTATGGCCACAGGAATGTTACTTAAGCATCTTATCCTCACAATCCTCTAGAGCAGTGATGGTGAAACTTTTGGAGACCAAGTGCCCAAACTGCAACCCTCACCCACATGTGAGCCACCTGCTTTACCCCACACTGGGGAGGGAGGAAGAGCTGCCATTGAATGCTGGGCAGAAGTGGGTTATGTGAGAAATGTCCTCAGGCATGGTGGATAGGGGGAAGGGAGCAGCCCCCTCCAGCACAGGTGCGATAGGTTCGCCAACACGGCTCTAGAGGGTCTACAATCCTACTATAAGTGGAAGACTGTGCCCAGGTAAACAATGCTAAGATACTTCAACCTTCTCCAGAAAGAACAAACAATTACAATTTTCAAAACATATCTACTACTCTCATCCATTTCCTGGCAGTTATGATGGGGGGCCTTTTTCTCTTACCTTCAGTAGGTGATGCTGGGGAATTCTCAGAACAAAGTTTAAAAGGATTCACTTCAGCTACAGGAACAGGAGCTATAGAAGTCAAATGAAAGAATGCCATCACCATCTTGAAAACATGAATCTGTGTATATGCTTATACCTATCTAAATTCTAGAAAAACAACACTGTAAATAGGACAAAAATATTGTGGTAAGAAGGCTGATCGGAAAATCAGGCAACTTTAATTGTACTCATTCTCCGCTGCTCTGGTTCTCAGTGACATGACATTATCCCTGCACTTCCATAGCTCTCTGTCTCTTCTAGGATTCAATGCAAACTCTGCTGTTTGACTGTTACAGGCCCTGGACCCCACCAATCCATGCTGGCATACCAAGACCCATGGCCTCCCTTCACGTAGACACTGTGGTCTAGGCAAATCGACCTTGTTACTGACAGAACATTCCACCCCAGTTCCCTAGGACATTGCTCAAGCTGTCCCCTCCTCTTGGAACACAATCTCTCCTCATCTCTTCTTGGCTGAGAAGCCTTCGTTTTCTCCTAAATTCAGCTCAGAGCCAATTCCTGCACATGAATATGGATTGGCCCTTAGAGGTGGAATATCAGCTCCTTAAACACAGCATCTGGTTTCATGGTGACTTTGTACCCCCAGAAACAAGAAGAGAACCTACATCACAGAGGAGGGACGCGGGACATGCCTCTTGAGTAACTGACGAGTAATGGGCTTTGGTGGAAAGAGCTCTGTCCATGGCAGCAGTATTGTATCTAGAGGGAATGGGCACTCACTGAAGGTTCAATGAACAAAGGAATGACATGATCAGATGTTTTCGGGGAAGTATTTCTTGAAGACTTCAGTTGAAAGAATGGGGAAACAGTGTGATGGGAGGATTAGAAGAGATAAAAAGTTAGGGAATAACCATTGTGATGAGTGGGATATCACCCTGCTGTAGTGAGGGCCCATTTGAGATGATGCATAATTTATTTTATTTTTAAGAGATTTATTTTTTATAAGATAATGATATAATAATATGTCATGCATAATAATTAAATAATTATTTGAAAATATTTTCTCGTGGTTATATGATTCTTATTTTCTCCTTCCCCTCTCTCGGAGCTGACAAGCAACTCTACTGAGTTATTCACAACATAAATTTTAGTGGCAAAAGTCAGCACAGTTTGGTGACTTTCTCCAGTTCTGTTCAGCAGAGTATGAAAGAGATTGAAGGAGATAAGACTATAGAGTAATCCAACATTGGGGTTTGGCAAAGAGCAGGGGGTTTGATCAAGAACAGGACAAGAAGTACAATAGATTTTAATGCAGAACATATTGTAGAGTTTAACTGATTCATCAAATAGTTGAGATTACAAAGAGAGAATACATACCGCACCAAAATTGGTGAGTGATGTCCTATGAGAAAAACCTGAAGTTTGGAAGGACTGGAAGTCATAGTAAGGATGAAGAGGAAATAATGCTTAGAGAAAGATGGTATTTTTAAAATTATAATCAATCAAAGAAGGAATTTTAGAGTTCTTGAACACAGAATTTTAGAGTTCTTGTAAGAACATTTACAGATAATGAAATAATTTATATAAAGTACTTTGGAAATTTAAAGCATTATATAAATGTCAGCTATTTTTTGTTGTTTTGTATTTTTTAAAAAATTTTTTTAGTACTTGACTCTCTTATCTTTTCCTCAAGACTACCTCTGTCCTTCCCACTAGCTTTCTTCTTCTTTCTTAATATCTTATATATGTCCTTGTTTTCTTCATCCTCTCTGCTTGCTTTCTCTGTTCTATTTTCATTCTGAAGGTCTTGAGGACTGCAGCCTCTTATCAAACTTGATGAGAAGGAAAAAAAGCATCTTGAAGTATTTTCCCAAATGATTCCATTTCTCTCAGCCTCTCTTTGAAGGCTCCAAATCAAAGAACTTGGAAGCTGAAAGGGACCTCATTGGCCATCAAGGTCAACTCACACAAAAAGAAATCTCCACTGTTACAAACTGAAAAAGTCGTTGTCCTGCCTCTGCTTGAAGACCCTACCAGGAGGGGACTCTCACCACCTCTCCGGGCAGCCCATCTGCCTTGGGATGGCTACCTAAGTGGTTCTGTAGTTTTGCTAATGGGGTGGCTAGGTGCACAGTAGAAATAGTGCCAGGCCTGGAGTTAAGATAGCTGTTGTTTCATCAAAGGGATGACCATTTCAGTGTTCAGGTGAGGTAGAAATAGGTTACGTTGAACTAAGCAACTGGAAAGCATCTGAGGTGCCACCAAGATGTATGTTCTAGTAACCCACTATGATGGCGAGTTGAGAGTAAAGAAAGAGCATGAGCCTTGCACAGTGCACACTCAGTAAATACGGGCTAAAAGAACTAAGAACATCATTTTGAAATTTGTAATTTAGGACACATTAGAATGCTGAAAAGATCATGTGTCAAGGCTTTATAAGCATCATTCTTCTTGGTTCTTACTTCAATCTTACCACTCAAGTTCTTTAACATTTAACCAAAGCTTACTTTCACTGTAAAAAGCATGCTAATGTATTAGTTTTTTGTTAGGTGGTTGATTTTACCTCTAATATATTATGATAAAATAATATTCATGAATATGAATCCAAAGTCATTCAGGAAATATTAATTATGATCACTTAACATAGTTTACAAATAGATTCTTAGACGGTTGAAGGAAAAAGTCTGAACACCCTGTAAAAATGCCATCCCATTAGAAACTCAAATTGAGATGGGAATGGTCTATTGTTGCTCATCTCAGAGCAGAAGGGACTAAGTGAAGTTATTGACTCCAAAATAAAAAGTCTGTGTTTTAACTTGTTCACTGGGGATAGTAGGATCTATTATGCAATGAAGGGCCACTAGTTTGCTTATAAAACCACTGAGTCTTCTGCTATATAACAAAGATATTTCCCCATGCAACTTTTTTTTTAAAAAACCCTTACCTTGCACCTTAGAATCAATACTGCATAGAGGTAAGGGCTAGGCAATGGGGGTTAAGTGACTTGCCCAGGGTCACACAGCTATGAAGTGCCTGAGACCACATTTGAACCTAGCACCTCCTGACTCTAAAATTGACTCTCAATCCACTGAGTTACCCAGTTGCCCCTAGTAACATTTGAAAGAGGCAACAGCTTTTAATTAAATTTATCACAATCCTGAGAGGCATATAGACACAACCTGAATATGATTTGTGCTACAATAAGTTGGAATCTTTCATTTTTAATTATGTTCAATTAAAATTGATAAGACAAGTAGAAGCTAGAAAAGTTACCATGCCACCTCAAAACAAAACTCTTTAACAAAGATTATGACATTTTATCTCACATAGGCTTTATGCAAAATAAAATCTATTTCCATACTCATATTCACTGATGTGCATCTTGTTCTACTACAATTTATACTTTGGGAACTGTCAACATCTTTATTTTAAAATTACTTAATTCATATATGTTGAGAGTTTTAGAGACAGAAAATTCCCAGACTACTTTGCTCCCAAAGAAGCAAGCCTGTGTGAGTTTAGGTAAAGCAACTTAATATTGTTGGCCTTCAATTTCATCATTTGTAAGAGGAGATCAGACTGATGACCTCTGAAGTTTCCTCTAGCTCCAATTATCTGTTTAAATAAGTCTCTTTGTCTCTCATTTTACAGTATAGTCTAAGGACCAAAGAATTGTATTCATGAGTCATAGGATTTAGTGCTGGAGAAAACAATCAGTCCAATCTCCTTATTTTGCAAGAAAGAAAAATAAAAATGATTTGTCCAAAGTCACACAGTTATGAAATGAAAGCATTAGTAAATAACTAATAAATTGAAGTGAAAAGTTGAGCTCATCAAGACTCCAAATTAAGTGCCCCTTTGTCTATACCACAACATCTCTAAAGTTAGTTCTCAAGAAAGTCTAGCATTTACCTGTTTGTTCAAAGTAATTCGAATCATCCACTTTGGAATCTGTTCTTGGTTCTGTGTTAGGAGAAACAACTCCAGGCAGTACCTGTTCCTGCAGTGGTTCCAAACTGTCCATGCCGGGTATCTTAGGGGACTCTGAAGATAGAATAAGAAGTTAATTTGATTCACTGTAGAAGTATCATGTGAAAAGAGCCAAATAGTTATTCAACTAAAGAAACCACAGTGTCATTTAGATATGTACCCATTCCCTTCACTACAAGAACACTGAGTGCATACCTGCTTTTCAATAAATCCTCTGGAGGAAATTTATTTTTATCTTCCTTCTTTGGCAATGATTAACATTTAATGAACCCAAGTGCTGTGCTCAGTGCCCACTGTTGAATTTTCTCTATGAACTCTTCTTGTCTCCATCAAAATTATAATCTTAGTTTGAAAAATGATCGTATTTTATATCTTTTTCATCCCAGGCAGCCAGCAGGAGGAAGTCAATAAATGTTGGTCAACAATATATTTAATCTTTAGTGTTTTTTCCTGCGTAAGATTTTTTATTAGCATGTATTAACCGACATTCTTAGAAATGCCAATGAAGTATTATCCGAATTAAAGCAAAAGGAACTTAAGTGACTTTGCTGAATGGTAAATCACATTATTAGAAGTATTAAAACCATAGATGTAGGCTTGAAAAGTATTATAAAGTCAAATCAAGTATGAGTCCTTTGGTTCCTAAATTATAATGTGAGGATCCACATACCTGCTACAAAGATGATCACTGTAGCACACGGTTTGAAAAGCAAATACTTCTACTACAGTAGGACCTCATTTACATGACCAATACATTCCTAAATTGAAAGCAACATGTAATAGCAAACCCCATTATTTAATAAGTATTGCTTATATGAGCATACCTGGCATACAACTTTTCTTAGGCTTACCAGAGCTACCAGCATCACTAACTACTCTTGTAGTCTAGGGTCATTATTAAAAGCTAAATAGCATTAATGAAATAAAAAGAAGCTTCCCTGAGACAGACATGACTTGTCATAAGCAAGAACTTTAGACAAAGACCAAAGTGGAAGCTAATGTTTGCTGTAAAAAATTCTCATACATGTGAATGCTTCTTGGAGCAAGAATGAACATTATGGGGTAAACTGTTGCAACACTTTACCCTGCTTGGGAAAATGGTGCAGACTAGAAATATACTGAAACACTTTTATTTTACGTAGTTTTCTGCCTTTTTGTTTTACTTGCCAGTCACGCACACTTAAGATTCATGCATGTTGAGTTCATGTAAAACAAGGTCCTACTGTACTTGTAGACTTGCTTCTTCCTGGTAGAGGAATGGCTTTGTAGAACAAGTACTTAATGCCCTTTTTGTCTGACACAAACACATAAGTATGAAATTTTTTACAACGTCAAAACAACAGACACTTTCCTAGAAAGACTGGCTAGAGGGTGGTGGGGGGAGATGAGGCAAACTGAAAAACTTGAAACCTGACAAAAGAGCTGAGAAATATGTGATATCTAGAAAGCTTCCTGGATAGCAGATTAAGACAGTGCTTGAAATAAAAGATTCCTTTCCCTTGTCCCTCTGAAAGAAATGCTCAACCTCAAAAAATAAAATGCATGGAAGTTTCAAGCTAAAAGGTTTCCAAATTTCTACAGTCAAAACCATCAGATAAGTAAACTGCTTCCAAAAATAGGAAAATCTAATGAACCAGGAATAAGGAAAAGACTAAAGATGAGAGATAAATTTATCTACTGTCTCTACAGTAAAAGTCGATCAAGTAAGTTACAGGGACAGTTGATGGTAAATGTCTGAAACTTTGATTATTCAGAATATACACTATTTTTCAGGCAGATTTATACTCACCAGCCAAATTCACAGCCACTCAGTAAGTATCAAAAGTTTCTACTTCACTGATGGCATCCAAAGTGTGGAAAAACAAGATTAACCTTGCCAAAGATTCTACAGAACGATCCTTGGATCTGGAGCAACCTATCAAGCCTCTCTGATTTCTAAATTCTCATACAAACCAAATAAGACTTTTGCAAAGGAAAAAAGACTGCACTTAATCATAATTCCTCCCATCTTGAAGTACTAATGCTCCTAGAGCAGTATACCAGAGTTAATGCAAGAAAAGCCACTACCCAATGGTAAATTTTCATTACCTCTACAGCTATCACAAGGCTCTCCAGAGAGTTTAACAGATAAGCCTATCAGAAAACCCATCGATAGTTTTATATTCTAAGAGCATTTAGGAATCTGGAAGCTAAAGTTCATGACTTAGCTGACTATTTCTTCTAAAAGGAAAATTGTAAAGGCTTAAAGTTTGAATTTGGTTCAAGGCCTCATTGTTTTAAAAATAGGACATATAAACTGTTCATTCTAAAGATTCAGGGAATTAAAAAGCCTATTTTAACTAAAGATGAGTCTTATCAAATAAAAACACTTTCCATGTCTCTGATGTGTAAAAAGCATTTATCAAAGGCTTCATATCTGGAAAAACTTAATGAGGCCATATCCTTCTACAATGACTTTCCCATGAATCATAGAAAGGCACTGTTAACTTTAAAGGAATAACTCTAATTTCTGATTTAATTTTACCATCTTTGTTTTTAAGAGAAAACTTTACTGAACTCTAGTAGAATATTTATATCCATATTTTAAAAAATATATGGCAACCACGCAAAAGAAAAAACCCAGGTCTAATCTCCAGCCTCTGGAGAGGAAAAAGACTTGTAATGTGTGCCTCCCATCTCATACTACACTTGTCTCTATATCAATCTCTACCCTTTTTTGAGGAGCAGCACCTTCCATTCAATAAAAAAATATTCTCACACTTGATTAAACCCTACACATCCCAATGTTTCTGGACACATGTAGATTGTCATACAAATCCCACTCCCCACACTCCACCAACTGACTCCTTATCTCCATCCCCTCAATCCCCCATTCCAAAAACACCATCCACCCTTTTCACTGTGCCCTCAGGAATGTCCATTCCATAGATAACAAACTTCCCATCACCCTAAACCTTTACCTCTCCTAGTATTATTGAAACCTGGCTCTTTCTGATGACCCAATCTCCCTGGCTACTCTTTTTCAATATGGCGGCACCTTCATTCATTTTCCCCTGCTCACTGACCAAGGCAAAGGTGTTAGATTATGCCTTGTTCCTCATTAACACTTCTGGGTTCTTTCCACCTCTCCATTAGTAAACTCTTCCCCTTGGAGGCTCATGATGTTTGTATTGACCACCCGATCAAAATCGTGGTAGCTATTTACTACAGACTAGTCTTTTCTCCTCCATCCTCAATGAGTTTGGTACAAAACTCCTAACTTTTCTCTCATCCCCAAACTCTGCCCTCATCCTAGCAGATTTCAATGCTTATATTGACTCTCCCTCAATCACCTTAAACATTCAGTTCCTCAATCTACTCACTTCCCATAACCCACTCCTTCTCCCCACCTCAGCAACATCAAGTCACACTCTTGGCCTTGCCATCACCCCCAAATGTACCACCTCTCTTCATGCCTGCCTTTACCAAACACCATGATGTCTACACAATGACATCTTGTCATCTGACCCTTAAATTCTCTCCCAGACCATCTCCCCTACTCCAGCCACTCTTTTCTCCATCTTGATCTCCTGATCAATTTATCACCACAGCCTTCCTTCCTCTAATCTCCAGTCACCTTACCATTTTGCCCAAAGCTCCCTGCTAAGCCTCAGTCTTAGATCACTGCCACCATTTGCTGCCTTTTATCATACACATACACATACTCTGATGGAATCCACTACAGATTTTTAAAAAAATCTCAAGTTGGCTTTCAATGCTGCTAGATAATTGTATTACAGTCATCTTATTAACTCGCTACCCCACTCTCCATAGCTCTTCTCTCAGAGGCTCTTGCATACCTAATAATCCGGCTTCCAACTTCATCATTCCACTGAAATTGATCTCTCCAAAATTACCAATGATCTCTTAATCGCCAAACCCAATAGCTCGTTCTCAATCCTCTCTCTCCATGACGTCTACAGCCTTTCACATTGCTATCATATAAATCACTCTAGGTTTTTGGGACACCACTTTCTTCTAGTTGTGCTCTTTATGAATACTCCTTTTCAGGCTCTTTTGCCTTCTAACTGTAGGTTTCTGTCAACACACTGTCTTGGGCCCTTTCTTCTACTTCTACTCCTCCTCCTCCTCCTCTTCCTTCTCCTCATCTTAGGGATTTCAACAGCTGTAATGGATTTAATTACCATCTCTATATCTTCCTTATTAATGCTAACTATAAGACCATCCTCTAGTCCCTCAGGCTTGCAAGCCAGCAGTCCACCTGGATTCCACTCTCAACCCCTCCGTGGCCAAGCTATTTCCAAGATCTGTCCATTTCAGATTTGCAACATCTCTCAAATACACTCCCTTATCTCCTCTGACACTGCCACCCCCTCTTTATCATGTCATGCTTGGATTACTGAAATAGCCTCCTCCAATCAATCAATCAATCAATTTCTCTGTGTTTGTGTATTTACCAACTGATTTTCAATCTACTTTTCTTAAATTTGGTCTCACTTCTAGCTCCACAAAAATCATATTTGTCTCTCGAGAATAATGATAATAAGAAATAATGATAAAATGAGAAATGTCTAATTTTCTATCGAATCTCTACATTTCTAAGAAAATCAAAGATTAAATCTATTCCAATCTCAACTAGGACTCACTTCATTTCCTAAAAGAGAAGAGGAGAATAACTGGCCATAGCCATTTCACATATAAGGAAAGAATGAGATCATGCTTAATTCTTCTTACTGTAATTTTCTCTCTTCTCACGAGGAAATTCTAATTCTATCTACTCCTTGCCCAAACTAACTTTACATTCTAGGGATAAAAGCCTTGGCTAATTCTCCAAACCGTACCTCAGAAGACCAAGGGAAAAAAAATCATATGGTAAGTGCAAGTGCAATCACATCTACCTTACCTGGGGAGGCCATGAAAACACAGCTTTCTTCAGCCTGGGGAGATGCCAGTCTCTGAGGTTCACTCATTTTCTCTACTTCCACATCCTTGGCTGGGGTTGTTATTGCCTCTATGTCCTTGGTCAGTGTCAGTTCCATGACTGGTGCCAGCTGGGCTTCCTTAGTTTGTTCGACCTCCACAGCTGGTATCTTTACCACCTCAACAGCTGGCACCACCTGGGACTCCTTGGCTGGGATCGCCTGGTTCTCCTTGGCAAGTTCCATATCCACACATGGGACTTCTTGGGTCTGTTCAGTTGGTATCATTTCTGCGACTTGTTCTGTCTGAGCCCTTAAGTCTGGGGTTACCTCCAAAGCTAGTTTATTCTCTTCCTCCTTGATTGATGCCACCTCCATGGCTAGTTCATCTTCCACCCCCTTGGATGATGCCATCTCCATAGCTGGTTCATCCTCCCCCTTGACTGATGCCACCTCTATAAATGGCTGACTTTCCATTACTGGTGCTTTCTCCACTTCCATGGAAGGTGCCAGGTTCATTTCCACCTCTTTTACTGATAATGCCTCCTTGGTTAATTCTACCTCCATCTCTACCTCCTTGATTGGCTCTGTTTAAAAAAAAAATTCAAATCCATAATTGGCTATTACAGAAGTTATAAACTTCATAGAGAATCATTTCAAGGAACAGGATACTTTTTCTGATGGGTAAGCCATCTTGCCAAATTAAGCTTGGCATTAGTTAAGGCAATCTTGCCTACTCTCTTATAGCTTCTAACTTGGTTAGGAATAGAAATAGGAAGGAGATAATTAACACTGAGGTCTATAAAAGCTCAGATGGGTCAGAGACTCTGTGAATCATCTCCTCCATCTGCAGAAATAGAACTACCCAGAATGTGAGAACTGTACATAATTGTCAATTATTTGTCCCTTTATTCCAAGGAAACATATTTACCTTCTGATGGGATGTCAGTAAAATAAACTCAAAACATAAGAAGTAGGGTTTCACTTTTCCTTTTTTTATTCAAAGATGGTATTATATCAAGTGAGAGTTTTAAGTAGCCTTAATAATGAATATTAATAGCTCTTTAGCAAATGTAGAAAAGCTCTGTGAAATCACCTGTTGTGGGCTGGAGAGGCTGAGGATTAGATTCCAGGAAGACAAAGGGGGATGAGTCTGAAGGGTTCTGGGCTTCCATGGGCCATCCTCCTGATCCTGTCTCAGTTCTTGAAACAAATGATTCATAGGAGGGCTCAACTGCTGCTTAAACAGAGAAATACAAGCCTCTTAAACTTCATTCACACTAGAAAGTTATTTTTACTTTTAATCCAATTGAGCAAAGTGTTTTGAAGATACATACCAAAGGCCTAAAAATAATCACATCAGAGATAAGCAAAAGTAAAGGCTGTCAATGTATTCTCTAAAGTTCTTTATTTAAACTACTGACAATTGTTCAAATAGACTATAATCTCACTATAGAATTATAAGGTGTGGGAAATCTAACTGCAATGCTGACAATTAGCCATATCCATCAAGTAAACATTTATTTATTGAGGAACTGTTATGTACCAAACATTGCTCCAAATTTGATGAAGAACAGAGAAGACGAAGTCCCTGCCCTTAAGGAGCACACAGTCAGTGGTGATTTGGGGTGAAGATAAGAGCAGCCATTCAGTCAATCAACAAGTGCTTTCATATTCCTATAAAATATATTATAATTTCCTCCATATTCCAGGTCTTAAGTACTAGAGCTACCATTCCTCTCAATAATTCTCATATAGCTAGCATATAAAAAATATTAAACATAAATATAAATATATTTAAATATATAAAGTATTTAAAGAGAAGAAAGATGAGAAAGCATCAGGCAGGATAGAGAAGCAGAAGTTTTATGCACAAGATGATTCCCAAGTTGCATCTTAAGAGAACCAGTTTGTAAGACAGAGTATCAAATTTAATGACAGACATACTAAGTGGGATCTCATTTCATGGCATAACAAGGAAGCCAGAAGAATCTCAAAAGGCCTCATAGAAGACCCGGGACTTGAATTTATGCTTAAAAGGGTAGAGAATAACAGGAAGGACATGATGGGGGAGAAAGACTATTTTAGCTTAAATGAGGGCATAAAAGAGTACATGAATATGACATTTGAATAGAAGAGTGGGGGAGAGGGCACGGTCTGGGTTGGTTTTACATGAGTATTTCAACAATGAACAATATGAAAATATGCTTCATAAGATAATACACGTATAAGCCAGAGTAAATTGCTTACAATCTCTGGGAAGGGGGAGAAACTGAGGGAAAGACAATTTAGATGTTACAACTTCAGAAAATGTATGTGGAAAATTGTTATTACATGTAATTGTTAAAATACTTTATAAAAAAAGAGCTAATACTAATACAGAAGAAAGGGCTAAAAAGAAACAATAAAGTTAATATTTCTTAAATATTAAAATGTAAACCACAGTTTAGGTTTATTTTGAATTTTATCATGAATTTTATCTGTAATTGTTAATAAGCTTAAAATAAAATGTTTATAAGTGATTTGGTGCTCCTTAAACTTCTCATTCAATTTTGCTACCATAATACCTGTATTATGTCATGTCACATCCTCAATTAGGTTATTAGCTCTTTGAGGACAGAAACTGTATCATTTTTTTCATCTTTGTATCCTTAAACTTGAGCACAATACTTTACCTATAGTAGCTTCTTAATAAATATGTATTGGATATTTAAGAATTTATACTTTAAAAAGAAATAGAAATGGAGAAACTATACCAATATTGTCTTTTGAAGAATCCAAATGTTCTGCAAATGGTGAGGTGTTCACCAATCCAGGAGAGACAAACAACAAATCTGACAAGATATTATCTTGGTACATCTGATAAGGATCTGAAATAAAGATGAAATAAAAGTCAACACTCATAAGTAGATAACACTTTAAAGATCAAGACTGGCATTCTACTGTCCTAGAAAATGGCACTCATCACTCATATTTGATAGTCACTGCATAACACAAACCAAATTCAACAAAAAATCCCTCTCTCCAGGGGCTGATAATCTTTATCAAAGAAATGATAATTAATGATAACTAATGACATGAATAATATATCATTTCAAATACTCCATTTCAAAAACTATATAAAAACCTTATACTGTGAAATTAGGAACTCAATATATTCTCAGAAAATATTGAGAATGGATATGTGATGATTATTTGGATGGGTCGGGTATGGAAGGGGGAAGAGAAAAATCTGAAATTACATCAGTATAGGGAACTCCCAGTATGGAAATTCATTCTACCAATCAAGATCACCAATTTATAGGATCTTAAGAGAGTTCGGTGATTCATTCATGATCACACAGTAGTATGTCTTTGCTCCAAGGCCAAATCTATATCCACTAGCCATATTGCTTATTGATGTGTATATGAAAGGTAAAAATAATGGCTATCAAAGATGAAAATTGCTCTCAGTAACTGCGTTCCCCACTTACACTGAGATCAATAAAATGACATCCAGCTTTAAAATTCACCAAAAGGTAACATAACATTAAATAAATACATTAATACATAAAGTTTTATCATGAAAAGAATTATTATGGATTTTATTATCATAAAAGTTACATTCTGGAAAAGAAATAATTAAAAAAGAAATGATCAAATCGCTATCATGTTACAGGAAGTACAATCTTAATTAGATTTAGAATGAAAGCAGAATGAACAGCTGACATCTTTAGAGTAAGAAGGTACTCTAAGTTTAGAGAATGGAGCAAGTAAAGGGATGGAGTCCCTGCCACTAGCCTTCTGCCAGAGGACTGTAATATAATGTACCGTGCCAGTCAATCAGACCAAGAATTCACTTCTTTGAAGAACACCCACTTCCAAGGACAGATTTGTTAAGTCTTCTCATGGACCCGTTCCCAAAGTGCTTATTCCCACAGAATGGCAACAATTAACTAAAGCAGAGAAATAATAGCAAGACGATCCTCTCGTCAATATTTTTCAGAGGCAATACAGGCCATTGCACTGAGTTGGGAGGAAGAACAGATGGATGATCTTTTACAGATGGATGATCTGGCAAATAGGAGATGAAACTACTAACCTGATAGGCATTTAAAAGCACACAGAATCGTATGGGTCCTGCTGAAGAATGTTGGGAGTGTAGGAGAGGATATGAACATGCCATTCTCCTCACTTAGAGATTCTGCATCATTTTACATTTTAAACAGCTGCCCTAACACATGATGTATCAGCTATCTGGCACCTTTTTACCAATCATACTATGACTAAATGCCAACCTGAAACTATAGAAAATAGCCAATTGCCCGCATTTTAAAAGCCTAAAAGCTTTATACTTTACAAAAAGGTAATCCTTTTGAGATATATAAATGCCTATAATAAATCTATTGCACACACAAACTTGAAAACACTTTAAAATCAATTCCTGATTTAATACTTAAACCATTCTAGGAAGAAGCTGAACTATTTTAAGTTCATGCAATTTAAAAATTATAAGTTCCATTAACTATTATGGAATTCATATAGGTATACAGACTCAACATTATTAATAACTATTTTAGTGATATCATCTATAATCAATCTCAAAACTGAGAGGTATTTCCATCATTAAAACAGATGGAATATGAATGCAGATGAAAGCATATGATCTTTCATTTGTTAATTTGAATATATGTTTTGGAGGCTTGGTTTAATAAGATTATTCAATGCAAAAATGAATAATATGAAAATGTTTGGTATGTTAATAACCCAGATTGAATTGCTTTCCAGCTCTGAGGTGCAGGAAGGAAGAAGGGAAGGATACAATTTGGATCATATAACATCAGAAAAATTATGTGGAAATTTGTTATTACATATAATTTGTAAAAATATAAGCAGAAAATTTTAAATACATAAATAAATAAAAAAACAGTTCTCTTAAAATCTAAGAGACAGGAGCTTGACCTGAGGTTTTATGAACCAGTGTATTATGTCTATTAAACACTGAGAATTTTTTTTTGGGGGGGGAAAGGGTCATTTAAATAGTTTGACAACTGTATTTCAATAGTTTGTAACACTAGGTATTTATTTTATGAGATTTCAAACATAATCTTCACCAGACTGCCAAAGGAGCCCATGATGCGAAAAGACATCTTATCTTAATGAAAGATTCAAAAAACAACTTCCTTCTCCCAGACCCTATCTCAGCCTATCCAGAAGCTATTCTGATAATGTATTTTTAAAAGTCAATCAGTATGTAAGGATTAAAAGAAACTGCTTGTGTATTGTCCTACAGATAAAAAATAAACATGAGTGAAACTTAGGGATGATACAGTGAAAAAGGTAGTCATGACAAATATCTGTAGAAAAAGAAAATGAGTATTTTCATCTGTTCCAAATAATTCTGCCACAGACATTTTAAGAGAAATGTAATAACCTCAGGGCTCTGTCCTGGGTCCAGTCATCTTTGGACTCTATACTCGATTTCTAGGGATTTCATTGACTCCCATGGATTCAACTATTATCTCTATGTAGATACCTCCCAAATATACATATGCAGGCTTCATCTCTTGCTTTTAAGATAGACTTCTGCATCTCCATCTGCATGACAGAGACTTCTCAAACTCAATATATCCATTGCAGAATTCATTCATTCTCAATTAAATACAATCTTTCCATCTTCCTAAGTCTGTAACTTGCCACTTCCCTTCACCATAATCCAGTATCAGTTGCTGCATCTTGTTAATTCTACCTCTGGAACATCTCTTGCATATATCTGCCCTCTTCTTTCTGTTCATATCCCAACCACAACAGTCCAGCTTCTCAACTCTCACTGCAGTAGTCTCTTAATCAGTATTTCAGCATTCATTCTCTCCCTCCTACAATCTATTTTCAACAAAGCTGCCAAAGTGATTTTCCTAAAGTCAAGAATAAAGTCTTCAGTAGTTCCAAAGCCCTTTCAATAAAAAAAAAAAGTTCCCAGCTAAAAATAGACATTATTCCTCCTTAACAACGTACACTACAATTCAGTCAAACTGGTCTCCTTGCCATTCCTGTTTTATATTCCATCTTTTGTCTCAGCCTTTTCTAAAGGGATATTTTTCATTTAAGTCTTCCTTTATATAGCATGGTGTGGAAGAACCAATGCTGAAATTGAGATGAAAGGACCTGAGTTTGGATTCTGCCTCTGCTAGAATTCAGAATTCAGAATTCTGACATTCAGAGTGTCATTTAAATTCAACAACAGAGAAAATTCATTAACCAAGTAGTACATCTATATAGTATATCCCATTCTGGTCAACTGGAAGAAAAAGCTTTTTCAAGGTAAAATGTACCACTTCTACGGCTCACTCTTATTGTTCATCTTGAAAGTCAAGCCACCATAGTTATCTACTATGTCTAAGATACAGAGGAAGATAGAAAAATTATAGCAATCAATCATCCAGGATTTATTAAATCCCCATGGGCCAGACCCTGAATTAAGGGTTGAGGAAAAACATATGAAATATAAGTTGATACAAAACAGATAGGAAATATCCACTCCTTACGAAATCTTCTCTAAAACAATCCCAAATAATTAAAAACTTTCTATTCATTGCCTCTCTTTTACCACTTACTCACACCAAGAAGTATATGAAGAGATGTAAAGCCTAATAAACATTGAAAGGTAGGCTATTAAAAATTGTATAGAGCTTTAAATACAAAATATATAAGGTTGATTTTGATCCTAAAGGTGATTGCAAACCATGGAAGTTTATTGAACAGGGCAGTGACAGAGACAGAGATATGCTTGGGAATATCCCTTCAGCCACTGTGAGAAGGATGGACTGGATAAAAGGAGAGATGATGATGACCAGAATGAGAGCAAAGCTCTGTGAGTTTTGTTAAGTAAGTATTGTTAAGGGAGTTAAGTGATGTGGAAGTAGTATAAAAAGTAAATGTGGCAAATGAAGTATAAGCTAGATGAGATAGTGAGGAGCTATGATTGACATGTGATATGGAAATAGGTTTTGATCAGGGATACATGTAAAATCCAGTGGAATTGCACTTTGGAGGGGGGTAGGGGAAGGACAGGGAAAGAGCGTGAACACTGTAACCACAGAAAAATACTCTAAATTAATTAAACAAAATCATCCAAAACAATTAAAAACAACAACATGGTCTTTGATCCTTAAGAGCTTACAAGCTTATTCAAAATCTCTTCCAATCATCTTTTCATTCTAATTCTAATGTTACCATAACCGTTCAAGTTCTTACCACCCAAACATTCTGTAACAGGTCTCTCTGCCCACTCCCATGCATCCTTCACAGATTCAGAGGTAACCTGAACTCACAGGGCCACTTCTCTACTTGATGCCTTGTTGCAGATGCCCACTCTCTAATACATGAAATATGACAAATCACACTAGCATTCTAGACCCTTTGGCTCCAACCCAACTTTCCACATTGAACACTGTTCTCCTAATCAAACTGGACAATTCTAAGCTCTCTGAAGCTGCCCAGCCTTCTCCCACCTCCATCCATCTGTGCACACTGTCCCACACAGATGGAATAGGCTCTCCACTAGTAGAAATTCCTCCCTTCTGTCAACGGCCAGCTCAGATGTCCCTACTGCTCAAAAGCTCCCTCTGATGATCCCCTAAGTATGTCATTACTTCCCTGGAACTTTCATGCCTCTCTGCTAGACCTCTTTTCTGTTTTAAAAATGAATTGTAATATGTATTACTTTCCATTTGTTATCCTTCTACTGGACTGCAAGTTCTTTGACACCATGGACAAAAAAATCCTTGGTGGATTTTTTCCTATCTTTGTGTCCCTAAGCATCAAGTTATTAGGCACTGAAATCAAAGTCATTTTTAGTTATGTCTGACACTTCACACCCTCATTTGGGGTTTTCTTAGCAAAGACACTACAATCCTCTATTTTTGTTGAAACGTTTCTAGTCATTCAGGTTTGCAATCTTATTTTCTCTTCCTCACTACCCATACGAAATAAGCTGCCAGGGCTTGATTTCAGCTCCACAAGCTATCCTACACCCAATCCACCCTCTGCTCTCTATTCACTCTACTCATTCAGACCCTTGTTACTCACTCTTGCCTGAATGACTTCACAACTTTCCCAATTAAACTCCCACCTGACAGCCTGTCCCATCTCCAATCCATCCTCCACACACAGCTGCCAAAAAACCTTGGTAAAGTACAAGAATAACCATGCCACCTCTCCTTTAAAGTCTGCGACACCAGATTACCTCTAGAATAAAACACAAACTCCTCAGTTTCTCATTTAAAGATCTTGTGAAAAGCAGTTGTCTTTTTTTAGTAAAGCTGAAAATTTTTAAAAACTGTTTTCCTTAAAAAACATGCAAAATCTGAGGACAAACTCCTGGAAAATGCAGTGATAAAACCAAGGGGTGTGGGGACGAGTGAACAGCTACCTTCAGGGAAAAGGACTAAGGGTGGTTAGTACCAAATCTTTTTAAACTTCTTTGCATCAGTGTCAATCAGTCAAACATTTATTCTGGGCCCATTATGTGCCAAGGCTCTATGCTAACTAAGTGCTAGGGATATAAAATGAGATAAAAGATAACTTAAAGAGCTCACAATCTAATGGGAGAAGCAATAAGTAAAAATATACAAATAAGCAAAATACAGCATAAAAAAAGGAACTAATCAACAGATGGAAGGCACTAGAATTTAGAGGAAGGCTTCCTGCAGAAGGCAGAATTTAAGCTGGGACTTTAAAGGAAGCAAAGGGTGGCAATAAATGGAGATGAGCAGAGAGTACTCCAGGCACAAAGAACAGCCAAAAGATAGAGCATTTTGTTCAAGGAACATAGGAGGCCTATGTCACAGGATTGAAGAATGTTGGGGAGTATGGTGAAAGAAGACTGGATGCCAAAATGAGCATTCTGTATTGGATCCTGCAGGCAGTAGGAAACCACTAAAGTTTATTGTGAGAAATATGATCACATCTGTATTCTAGGAAAATCACTTTAGTGGCTTAATGAAAGATGGATTAAAATGGAGAAAGACTTGAGGCAGGCAGACCCACATTCATCAGGGTGATGGCAATGTCAGAAGAAGGGAGTGTATGCAAGAGATATTTCAAACATGAACTCAACAGGCCTTGGCAACAGCTTAGATATTGGGGGAGGGGGAGGGAGATGAGAGACAGTGAGGAATCTAGGACGACTCCTAGATTGTGAGCCTGATGAACTAGAAGGTTGGTGTTGGGCTCAACCGTAATAGAAAAGGTAAGAGGTGGGAAGAGTTCTGGGGAAGTAATATTGAGTTCCATTTTGGATATGTTGAGTATCATGTCTTCTGGCTATCCAGTCTGGGATATAAGATTGGTGGTCAAAAGAGAGACTGGAACAAGACGAGTAAATTTGAGAATGACCAGCACAGAGATGATAATTCAATCTATGAATGAGAGCTGAAGAAATCACCAAAGAAAGTAGGAGAAAGCCCAGAACAAAACCATGGGGGAAACCTAGAGTTACAAGGTATGATCCAGAGGAGGATCTATCAAAGGAGATGGAGAAGGAGGGGTCAAATAGGAAAGAGAACCAGGAGAGAATGAAAACCTAGAAAGGAAAAAAAAGAAGAGTGTGTATCAAAGAGGTTAGAATAATTAACAATGTCAAAGATTATGGAGAAGTTGAGGAGGAAAATTGAGAAAAAGCCACTGGCTTTGGAAATTAAGAGAGCATGTGTGATCCTGGGCAAGTCAGTTAACTTCCATTGCCTAGCCCTTTCCATTCTTCTGTGTTAGAACCATTACATTGATTTAAAGACAGAAGGAAAGAATTGTGTGTGTGTTTTTTTTTTTAATTGGGGAGAAAGAGAGAGACAGAGACAGAGAGAGACAGAGAGGAAAGGAGGGAGGGAGAGAGAGACAGAGAGACAGAAACAGAGATCATCAGTTAGGTAAATTCAAAGAGATCAGTTTCAGTAGGATGAAGCTAGATGCTGGATTAAAAAGGATTAAGAAAAGACCACGAGGGAAATGAAGTGGCCCAGTGGATGGAGGTCTAGGCCTGGAGATGAGAAGTCCTGGGTCCAAATCTGGCCTCAGACACTTCCTAACTGTGTGACTCTAGACAAGTGGCAACTCCTATAAAGGCCTTCCCACTCTTTTGCCTTAGAACCAATACAGAGTGCTGATTTTAAGATGGAAGGAGGGGAAGAGGAAGAAGAGGAGGAGGAGAAGCAACCAGGAGGAAAGAAAATAGAGATACCTATTATAGACGCCACAACGAGAAAAAGATGTAACAGTTATCAGGGATGAAAAGATCAAGTAAGGCTATTTTAGGGATAGGGAACACATAAGCTTGTTGGGAGTCAACACAGAAGCACCCAGTATACATAGAAAGACTAAAAACAAATGATACGGAGAGCTAGGCGGCTCAGAGGATTGAAAGCTGGACCTAAAGATGAATGGTCCTGGGTTCAAATCTAGCTTCAGATATTTCTGTGACCCTGGGGAAAGTTATTTTACCCCAATTGCCTATCCTTTATCATTCTTCTGTCTTTGAACTAATACTTAGTATTGATTCCAAGACAGAAGGTTATGGATTTAAAAAAAGGGGGGGGGGGAATAGAGATGACAGAGGAGATAATATAATAAATAGTAATAAAAGCTAACAATTTTACATTTTAAACAATATTTACTATATTTTAGGGGTAAGACTAGAAAGGTAGGAAGGAGCCTGCATTGTATGCATAACTAATAATATGAATGAATCAAAGATAAAAGCAAAAAGGTAAACTTTATTTTATAAATATCACTGAGTCTTGATGGGATAACACTCTAGTCTAGAATGTGGCTCTAGAACGGTGCCTTTTTTTTTTTTAAATAAGCTTTTAGGACTGTGTCTCTTCCTCCAAAAGGAGAAGGGAGAACATGCAGACAGAAATAGTTAGCATGACTAATGATTTCATGAGTGTATCCCTTGAATCCAAAAGAAACCTATATTACTCACTGGATTTACCTCATGTCACCTATCCAAGATGGGTACCTTCAATGGTGCCTGCAGTCTACTTAGCTTAGACGGCTGTGTTTGCAAAAGACTCTAGCTTCTTCTTGGGTGGTCTGTTGCCAAGAGAGATGCTACCAATCTAGCTTTGCCAAGCTTTAGCCTTGGATTACTCTCATCATCCTCTCCTACTCTCTTGAATGAAGCTAGAGAAAATAAAGAAGCCATGCTAATTGGATTCACAACAAATGTGCCTTCCCTCTTCTGACTATCTTCATCCTGTATAAGTTTTTTCATATCTTCCCTATTAGATGGTGAGCTCCTTGAGAGAAACTGTCATTTGCCTATCTCTGTATGCCCAGTACTTTGCAAGTATACAATACATAACAGAGAGAGAGAGAGAGAGAGAGAGAGAAAGAGAGAGAGAGAGAGAGAGAGAGAGAGAGAGAGAGAGAGAGAGAGATAGTAGTAGGCACCCAGACAGTGACCTCTGCTATCACCATGAATTATTCAAATGATGCTGAATAAACTGGAGCAGCTGCCACTTTACAAAGCCAATTTCATTTTCATTCCAGTTCAAATCATCTCCTACTGTCTCCTCTTTTGCTCCATTTTCAAAGAAAGAGGTAGTTCTTGCAAATGCCAACCCCTTAACATGTACCCTTAATTACAATGATTCTATTCTACTCTGGGAGCTTGAATGTTAGAATATCTGGCATCTCCTCTAATTTTCTTTTTTTTTCCTAAATTCATTTAATTACACTTTGCTTTCAGCTTCTAATTCTGTTCCTCTCACCTTCCCACCTTTGAAAACACAAGAAAAACAAAGTCCATTACAAATATATAGTTAAGCCAAATAAATGCCTATATTAGGCATGTCCAAAACACCAAAATAGTTCTTAATCTGCATTCTATGTTTATCACCTTTCTATCTGAAGTTAGTATAGTCCATGATTGTTTTCCTGGAACTGTGGCTGGTCACTGTATTGACTGGAGTTCTTAAGTCTAAAAGTTGATTTTGTCTTTATAATATTGTTATTGTAAAAATTATTCTCCTATTTAAGCTCTCTTCATTCTGTATCAGTCCATACAAGTCTTCCCAGGTTTCTCTGAAACAATTTCCTTCATCATTTTTTATTGCACAATAATATTTTATTACATTTATATAACATAACTTATTCAACCATTCCCCCAACTGATAGGCTGCCTTACAGTTTTCAATTCTTTGCCATCATAAAAAAGAGGTGTTATGTTTTTGTACATGTCTTTATTTTTTCTTTGATCTCTATTTAAAGTTTGGAGTTAGTAATTGTTTCATTGGGTCAAAGGGAATACCTTTTGGGACATAGTTTAAAATTATGTTCCCACTGGGCCTGTTTTTCCATAGCCCTTCCAGCATTTGTCATTTTCCATTTTTGTCAATCAGATAGGTCTGAGGTGGTATATCTCAGAATTATTTCATTTGCATTTCTCTAATTATTACTGATTTTGAGCATTTTAAAATACAGTTATAAGTTATATGCCTTCCTTTGAAAACTGCCTATTCATATCCTTTGATTATTTTTCAACCTACTAATTTTCAATCTTTCCCTAACCACTGGCTCCTTCCCAACCGCCTAAAAGTATGCTCAGAAATAGCATACTTACAAATCTTTTATTTGATCCCACAACACATTTTCTATATCTCTATCCCCTTTTGTAGCCAAACACTTGGGGGGGGGGGGGTCTACATTAATTGCCTGTACTTTTTTATTTCCCATCCCTTCTTAAACCCTTGCAATCTGGCTTCCAATTTCTCCAGTCAACTGAAACTGCATTCTTCAGGGGTTACCAATGATTTAATGGCCAAATATGATATCCTTTTCTCAGCTTTCATCCTCTACACTAGCTGACAGAGTTAGCCACTGTTTCCATCTCGACATTCGCTCACCTTCCTGGGTTTCTGACACTTTTGACTCCTGCTTCTCCTCATGCTAATTGAACTGCTCTTTTTCACTATCCTCTGCCTCATTATCAGTCATGTCCTGTTCTCCAAGGGGAACATATACCCCAGTGTTCTGTATTGGGCCTGTTATTTCACTTTGTCATTCTTTTTCTTAGCTTTATAGTGTGTGTGGGTGTGAATTGTTTCTTTCCTGAACTCTAGTCTGGTGCCATTAACTCTCTATTAGAAAGCCATCATAAATCTAATGACATGAGAGCAAGAAATATAATTCAACAAATTCAGTTCAAACCCTAGATCTCTTCTTTATTAGATATATGACAGCAGGTCAGATTCTTTGGGACCCAGCTTTTATATAAGTAAAATGAGGGAAATGAATCAGATGAATTTAAGATCTTTTTAGGATTGAAAATCTACAGTCGAACTGGATATTCAATAGGGACTGCAAACTCAATGCATCCAAAACAGAACTCAATGTCATTTTTCCCAAAATTTCTCCCATCCCTCCTGTCCTTTCGGACCCACCCTCACCCTAAAACATCTTTCAGGTCCAAAAACCTTTGAATCATCCTCTACATTTCCATCTCCCCCACCCTTCATATTCCATCAATTGCCATGTCTTGTAAATTTCATCTTCACAAAAATATCACGGGGGCAAAATCCACACCCAAGCTTATGGTGGGGCATTGATTATATTGGGGAAAGGGGTATCATTTCCCTTCCAAGAGGAATGCAAACCACTAGGTGGCGCACTCAGTTTTAGGAAATATATGCATCATTTTGGAGAGAAATGTTCAAAATGTCCTGGCATTGCCAAATTTATTTTGTCCCAAGAAGTTAAACTACAGGTTGGTATGAGAGTCTAAGAGGGTTTTATAGTCCTGGAGAAAGAACTCACCAGGGAGAGAGAAGAAATCTATTTTTGGGTTATGTCTATAGTGAGTCATTTTATGTAATTAATAATTATTAGTAATTAGTTAATACATCGTTATGATAGTTATGAATTCTTTATACTTTATTTTTATTAGGGGAAAATGTATGTTGCTCTACACTGGATATATGCATTATCACCTTGAGTGCTTTAATAGGATGTAAATATTCTACCCATACTCTATAGAGAGCCACATTGAAATGGGGGCATAAACCAATGATGATACTTTTAGGTCATCCTCCAACTCCCCTATCAAACCTAGTCTGTATAAACCTATTTTCCATAGTTCTGATAAATGAGTGATGCTGGCATCAATAATTTACCCCTGATGAGGCATGAAAAAGCATCTTTTACCAAGATATTTCCTGGCCTATAATTCTATCTTTTAACATCTCTGGAATATATCTCCTCTCTTCTTATACTACTACCATCCCAGGACAAAACCTTCCTGCCCCAAGACTCTGCCTACTCCAATCCATCCTCTACTCAGCTATCACATTTATTTATTTAAGCTAGAGCAGGTCTCACCATCTCACCAGACTAAATTCCAGGGACTTCTATTACCTTCAGGACCAAATACTAAAACCTCTGGCCTTTTCCTACTAATTCAGTATTTTTACATTTTACTTTTTACTCCCTTCCATGTATTCTACAAGCAAATGACACAGATTTCTCTTATGTTTCTCAACATATAACATCCACCTCCTATCTATTTTCACTAGTATCTCTCATTCCTAGAATCCTCTCTTTTCATTTCCAATTCGTGACTTCTTTCAGATCCCAGCTAAAATCTCATCTTCTGCAAGATGGCTTTCCTGATTTCTCCTTAATACTAGTGCCTCCCTGAAGGATTACTTCCAATTTGCCCCAACAATATCTTGTTTGTACATAGTTGAATGCTTTTTCTCCCATTAGACAGTGAGGCTTGAGATCAGGGACTGTTTTTCTCCTTTCTTTGTATCTCCAGGGCTTAGCATAGTTCCTGACACAGAGAGCCATGAATGTGACAGAATATTACTGTGCCCTAAGAAATGATGGAGAAAAGTTAAAAAAAAAAATTTGGAAAGACTTTTATAAATTGATACACAACCAGAAAAAATTATTTACATAACAACATTGCAAAGAAAAATAATTTTGAAACTCTAATCCGTGCAATGGTTGAACATTCCAAAGGATCCATGAGGATACATGTTGCCTACCTCCTGATAGAAAATGATGGACTCAGGTGAGAAGTGAGGGAAATGGTCATTGAAGAAATTCATTTTATTTGAATGTAGATTTTTGTTATAAAGGTTTTGATTTTTTTCCTTTTTTCCCCTCAAGAGGGCAAAAAGAGAGGAAGATTGATAATTTATTTATTTATAGCCTTTATCTTCCATCTTAGAATTGGTATATATTGCTTCTAAGGCCAACTGTAAGGGCTAGGCGATAAGGGTTAAGTAACTTGCCAAAGGTTACACAGCTAGGAAGTGTCTGAGGTCAAATTTGAACCCAGGACCTCCCTTCTCTGGGCCTGAGCCACTGAGACACTTCGAAGTCCCCCTTGATGGAGAGTATTTAAATAAAGGGGGGGGGGGGTAGTAGGTGGTGAGCCATGGATATGATTTTTACCTTTGCAATATTATTTTTGCAATATGTATTATATAGACAGAAAAAGGAACTAAAATAGAGGAAAAGTTGTGGAAGCAAATCACAAGCCTGGCACAAAGGAAAGATGCAGTAAGATAATGCAGAAATGGGGGGCTTCCGAATGTCTGCAGGGGCTCTTTGCCAAAAAATGAACAACTATTAATGGCCTGACTTCCTATAATGATAATTTAATTTTTTTAAAATGTGGCAGGACCAACAAGAGGAAATTCTATTCTGGATCTGATTCTCACTGGGAGGAAGTAGTTGCTGGGGTGAGGCCCCTGGAGGAAACTGACCACTCCCTTTTAGTTTGTAATTCAGGAAATTTAGTCATTGATCAAATGACAGATCTTTTAAAGTATGAAGACTGGAATTCAATAAATCCTCTCCACCTACACAAGGGTCCAAAGTGTACTAGCTGTGTGGAAACGGCATTCCTCTCATTTCTTCCAAACATCTTCCAACAAGACATTTGGCTAAAATCAAATACAGCCCTTGTACAGAGTGTGTGCTGCCCTTGGGTAACCCCCCTTTCCTGTTTGTTTGTTTTTTTGCACTTTCAAAGCTATCTTAGATAATCATCTTAATCAAATTTCTCTTGTATTAAAATTAGGAAAGGGGGAAACTTGTCTATCCAGTTATTATCTAAATAATATATCTTATGCCAAAACCCTGTTATACCACTACCATCCAGGGAGAAGGCAATTTACCCCAGGGAGTAATAGATTTAGAACGGAAAGAGACCTAGATGACAACCTTCTCATTTTACAGATAAGGAAAGTTGGCTTAAAGAGGTGAGATGATGCCAAAGTTGCACATTGGCAAAGCTAGGATCAAACACATACACTACAACTTACCCTCTTCGAAGTGGCCTTCTGTACTCTCCTACAATTGCCCTACCCAATGTCTCTGTTTGGGTTGTGGGAAACATAATAGGGATTTACCGGAAGAAGAAAAAGCTATCTGAAGGAAAGCAAGTTCTAAACTGGTTATGGCTGCTTTATATTAATTTCAAGAGAATAGATAAATAAGATTTACTTTACAAGATTTTACTTTTTATTTTACAAGTCAAAATACCTCCCTCCTTACAGTTTCTGAGGAAAAAGGCCGTAAAAAGCAAGAAAAGTAAATTTCATTCATTTTTCATTATGAAAACAAGAGTTATTTTGATAATATTAACACAGAGCACTAGTTCTATATTAAGTATTACAAGACACCCAGGGCCCAAATTCTGCTTTTGGCACTTACTTCCCTTTACCTCCCTGGGCCTATTAAACAAGGAGGTTGGACTAGATTCATCTGGGACTCTAGATCTGGGAAGCTATCATCTCAGCATTCTTCATTTCATATTTTTATGCTTTGACTATTTTTGAAGGAACTGAATAATTTTAAACAAACACAGTAGAATATGACATGATATATAGCCTTGGAGCTTTATCTTACACTATAATGACCCCAAAGATAGGGCCCACATCCAACATTTAACACCATTCTCTACACACAGTGGTTGTTTAATAAGTATCTTATGAATGATACAATAAATGATAGTTTGTCATTTTGAAACAAAATAACAGCAAATCAAAAAATTATAGTGGAACATTGTACACTAAGGAGTGCTATTGGTTTTTTATTTTTAGTTAAAGTTTAAAGGCATTACTTTCATTTTATAGCCCTGAACAAATCAAACTGTACAACACTAGAATGAATTTAACAAGTCTTGAATTCAAGTCAGATGGTCATACTCAATAATCTTTTCATATGCTGTTGGCTTAGAATCAAGGTAAGCAGTTGGAGATTAGTCGCTTCAATTTTTTTTTTAACAAATGAAACTAAAATGGCACATATGTAAACTAAAAACCAAAAAAACTTCTTATGCTTTTACAAAAAAGTTGTAAGCCTTTATGTACTGAAGCAGCATGCAGTTATCCTACCCATCCTACAGTTTGAAAAACTAATAACATTTTTTAAAAAGCTATGGAAAAATGTCAGAAAAGTTGAGTTCTAGTTACACCTGCACCTCTTAATTTTAGTGAGACTTTGAATGAAATTTCATCTTCTTCAAACCCTAATTTCTTTACCTGCAAAATAAAAACATTACTATGTCCAGTATTTTGAGATTAAAATAACATGTGAAAAGTGCTTTACAAACTGCAAATTTTTACCCATCAATTTCAAGTCCTATTATTATCACTAAGCTCAGAAATAGTCCTTTGACTCATCCAAAGAATGCTATGTCAATAATAGTCATATAAAGTTAAATAGATAAAGCAAGGCAGTTGTCAGAACACATCATGTAACCAAGCGAGTACTTATAAAAAGCTGCCAAGGTCAAAGGAAAGACCAGGAGAAGAAATGCTCAAAAGAGAAGCTACTTAAAGAGTCCCAGAAGACAAATCTCCATGTACATACATTCTACAAAAATAGAATCTCTGGTGTGCATCCATGCTTTAAATCAAGGAAACAAATACTCACGATAGTGCCCCTTCTCTGAATAACCTTTTGGAATTATTTAAGTACACACTGAACCACTCAGAACTTTTATCTTTTGAATTTTTCATATGATAAAGTGAAAAGAAAACAGGCTCTGGAATCTTGGGGTCTTCTATTCATGTCTTGCTTCGAGTGTAATCTCTAATAGTAATAATATCTATGTAATGTCAACCTGGACAGGTCACTTACCCTGCCTTCATTCCCTGGGCTTTGGTTTCCTTGTATGTAAGATAAGAGGGCTGACCTAGGTGACTTCAGAGATCTCTTCTCACTCTTGATCTAAAATTAAGGGGGGGGGGGGGGGGGGAGGCTCGCTGAAACAGCTAGATGGCATAGATAGAACACCAAGATTGGAATTGGGAGGACCTTGGTTCAAATCTGAACTCAGGCAGCTGTGTGACCCTGGGCAAGTCACTTAACCCCATTTATCTAGCCCCTCAGCTTTTTGTCCTAGAGTTGTTATTAGGATAAAACACAAGGGTTTAGAAAAATTAAAGAGGACAAGTTAGGGATAGGACTTGAAATTTCAATGATACATAGAACTGCCTGTATACTTCTACCAGTGCAGGATAGTATCTTCTTAGCAGCTAAGAATTTTAAAGAGATGCATGGAGCACTGAGAAGCTGACAGTCTCAATATCAAGAAAAGAAAACATGCTTATAAAAAGGCAAATCATGTGTCTCAATTTTTGCCTCAGAAAAAAGTCATTTGCACTGTTATAAAGATTTCAAATGAATATTTCTAGGAAACAAATTGTACTGGTATATCTGGAAAGTATGGGTTAGAACAATTTGGATTCCAGAAAGGAGATCCGGACTCCTCTGACTAACAGTGGAGGTGTTCAAAGGAAATCAGGGGAATAGGTCAGAATATCTGAAAAGGAGAATCAAGAGAGCAGAAAATCAAGGTGAGATTTCAAACATGTAGGATTTACTCACAGAGGGAGTAAATTCTGATAATGCTAATGGAGAATTTCCAAAATGAGCATTTCATGTCTGTGTCAATTCTTAAACACAATCACTACCACAAAAACAATAGACAATAAGTGGTGCACTCAGGGATTTATTGATTATAATGGCTTTCTCACAAAGAGAATCAACAGAGATGGCATATAGGAAGATCCTGGTACAGGGCAGAAGAAATAAAGGTGAACATTCTTTCTCTTACTTCACAGAATTTAAAGAACAGAGAGATCATCTGGCCTAAATATTTCATTTTATTGTTAAAAGAATATGAAGATCAAAAAAGTTAGTTAAATAGGAATTCATATTAACTCCCAAACCCATTCCATTTCCAAACCTCCCATTTTCATTAAGGGCACCATCATGCTTTAAGTCACCTGGGGTTAAACCCTCCTTGACTTTTCCTTTAACTTCCACACCTATTCAGTGACCAAGTTGTATCAATTTTATCTTCACAATATCTCCGACTCAAAGAATAAGTGAGAAGTAGTTTTGTGAACAATATTCTTAGGAAATATCTCTAAATGTTCTAGGAAAAATAATCACACCTTTCAACAGAATTTTCATCAGAATTTCTCCTGTTTTTAAGAATAAAGAAATTCCAAATATTTTAAAAGGTATTTATAAAAAATATAGTTATTCTTTCATTCCTCATCTGCAATCAGAAAACATTTAAATAATGACCTTTTTATGAAGAGAAAACTTTTTCCATTTCTTGTGTTGCTTTTTTTATACCACACTGAATATTTGAGCACATTCCTCTTTTGCTTGTTTTGTGTATCCCTATGTACAACTGAATTTCTGCTAGGCCCAGAGCCTTTAATGCTTGGGTTTCTTATTCTCTACCCTCCTTTTTCTTTTTAGTAAGGTCCCATAAAAGCTGTTCAAAGCTGTACCTTGGCTCACTCTCTTCTCCTATAATCTTGGCCATCTGGCTCCAAAAATCTTTCTCTGTGACACATGTACAAACAAGGCCTGTTTAAATGAGTAAGATGTATGTGAAATTACATACATTTATAAAAAATACACATATTAAAAGACTTAACAAAGTTTCTATTCTAGCAAAGAATAATATTCTCTACTCTATTTCTCCTTGATAAATATATAGAAGTAAATTTTTATTAAGCAGGTCAAATGAGTTTAAAATTCAAGGTGGTGAAGTATGAAATATAAAGATCTCTTATTCTATTTTTACAATGGGCCCAATAAATGCAAAATATAATGGGAGATTTATTTCAGAGCTAAATTTTCAATCAACTGATCAATAAGGTCACTGTGCTAAGGGGTGGGGTGGGGTGGGGTATAAAAAGAGACAAAAGACAGAATAAATAGTAAATAATGAATTGGGGGAAGGTGCCAGATTTAGTAGGGTTGGAAAAGGCTTCTTGTAGGGGCTTGAAGGAAGCCAGGGAAGTCAGTAGTCAAAGCAGAGGAGAAAGAAGGTTCCAGGTATAAAGGACAGCCAAAAACATGCCTAGAGCCCATGAGTCTGGAACAGCCAGGAGGCCAGTATCCCTGAATGGAAGAGGGCACATACTGGGGAGGAAGGTGTAAGAAGACCAGAATGGACAGAGGGAGGACTAGGTTACAAAAAGTCTTGAATGGTAATTTGAACATGCTCCTAGAGGCAAAGGAAGCCATTGGAGGACTGACATGATCAGGTGGTGTTTTGGGAAATTCACTTTTGAGGCTGACTGCAGGATGGACAGTGAGGGGAGGACAGACCGCCTGCCCTGGAGGGGTGATGCAAAGGTGAAATCTTTGCTGGTCTTGACAGCAGACTAGATCTGGAGGGTAAGAGAGAGTGAGGCATCTAGGTCAACGCCTGGGTAGGGGGGGGGAGGGGGGATACTGCTGCTCTTTACCCTGAGAGGGAAGCGTCTGGGGGAAGTTGGAAGAAAGATCCTGCGTTATGAGATATATGCCAAGTTTAAGACGTCTCCTAAACAAGCAGCTTGAGATGTCTGAAAGGCAGAGACTGGGGTGGGAAAGGAAGATTCAGCATAGAGATGGTAGTTAAATCCAAGGGCAGTACTACAAAGGGAGCAGAGAAGAGGACCCAGGAGAGAACCCTGAGGGACACCCACAGTGAGAGGTATAATCTGGAGGATGACTCAGCAAAGTGATAAGAGGAGGAGATAGGTAAGAGGAAAACCCAGAGGCAGTGGTACCCCCAAACCCTAGAGATGGGAGAGGCACCAAGGGACAGTGGCCAAGGCTGCGGAGGACCAGGAAAATGAAGCCTGAGAAAAGGTCACTGGATTTGGCAACTAAAAGATCATGAGTAACTTTGGAGAAAGAAATTTCTAGTGGAATGATACAGTCGGAAGACAGACTAAGAGGATAAGAAGAAAAGGAGAGAAAGTGGAAGTACTACCAAAGAGTGGGGATGGAAGGATCAGAGGAGGGTTTTCCAGGACACAGGCAACACGCTCACGTCTAGAGGCAGTAGGAAATAAGCCAATAAAGAGAGTGACTGAAAATAAGTGAAATAGGGAGGCTCACAGAGGACTGGGCATGGCATCACTGGAAGTAGAGGGGCGGACCTTGGTAAGGAGACAGGAGTGAAAGAGGACAGAGCAGAGGGCAACGGAAAGACAGGAGAGACTGGAGAGAAGAGGGATCTCACGATGAATGGTCTCAATTTTTTCTGTAAAATATGAGGCAAGGTTCTCAGATGAGAGAGTGGGGGAAGGGGGAGCCATAAAGACATATTCTGACTGTGGTTCACTTATGGTCTTTGCTTCTTTATACTGGCTATATTTGGCCCTGTTTTCTAACTCTTTGAACTTTGAATTTTTGAAGTATTTTGAAGTATTCTGCCCCTTTCCCCCACTGAATTCCAGACTTTAAGGTACTGCATCTTACTAATACAGTGCTACCTATTTTACTTACCTAGATTTTAAATTTAAATTAATTTTAAATTTTCAACAGGTAAGTCTTTTTTAATATTTTATTGTTTCACTAATTCCACACTACTGTGTGTTGGCCAAACCACAGATGTTTAATAAATGTTTCTGAAAAATTAGAATGAATGGTCAGAAACGTTCTAGACTTCTTTAGAAAACCCTTTACACTTAACCATAGAATCATTTAAGAAAAGGCATCTCCTTACTACAAACAGAGATCTCAGATCAACTGCCCTGGGGTGTTAGCCAACAACAGCAAAGGTTATCATATATGCCTTTGGACATTTTATTACTTGTTTTACATAGCTGAAAACTCCAACACTGTGTGTAAACAACAATTTCTGGCAATCAACTCTTCCATGTGTTTGTAGTACTACAGCCCTTTATTTCTAGAGGGCAAGGGGGAAAAAACAACAACTTTCCCTCCCATAAGAGCCTTATCGATGAGATGCTTGTGTCTCCAGACTGATTAAAAGATCTCCTCTGAAGTTTCCCTTTCAGTTTTGTTCCCTGAAAATAGAGCATCTCTGAAGGTACAATGGACCGGACATGCTCTACTTACACTCAATTAAACAAGGCCCTTATACAACTGCTGAAGAAAAAGAAAAGAGGACAACACAGAGGACAATTCATTAACCCAAGGACAGAATGGAAAATTTTCCACAGAATTTCTTCTACAGGCAAATCACTCAGAAGAGGTTCTCTCATGCGTCCTCCAAAATTATCCCTCAAGAGCTTCTTGGCAGCATTTTTGAAGAAGCATTTGGTGTTGGTTCATGTGAACTTTCTTTTGCCACATTAGGCAAAAAGGGAAGAATACACCTACTTAGAAAAAAGCTGAAAAATACAGCCAACTTCCTCATTCCATCTTCTTTTATATATAAAACATGATATAAAATATAATGTCTTCCCTCCTCCGTAAACTCTCTACAAGATATCACTTGCAGTTCTTACAAAGATGAATGTTATCTTTCAGGGTATTATGGAAAGAAGCCTATATGGAGATTTATACTTTCACTACATCATTGTATCTCAAGAGATCACATAATAGGAAGGTACCCAACCACATCAACATTGTGAGTTCAGGAGAAAAGACAACAAAAAACAGGACAGAGAGAAATGAGTGCCTATATGTGCAGTCCCTTCTGGCCTTTGAGGGAAGAAAATCAAAGTAAATGTCTTACCTGCAAGGAATGACTAAAGGGTCTGTCACACATTTCTTACCGACTAAGGAGAACATGAAGAGCTGCTATACAAAGAGTCATTGCCTTTGGGCCTTTATTCTCTAGATTACAAAATCACATACTCCAATGATACTTAAATTTGTAACATATTTAGACAATATAGATTCAGATTTTAAACTGTCTGAAGTTACTAAGTAACTAACTATGCAACTAATAGACTGATTTTTTTATAATAGCATTAGCTAATGGTTGGAATAAGACATCAAAGTAATTTGTTTCTAAAGGGTAAAGGGTTAAAAAACTCTCCACTCCTATCCATTCTCCATTCAGCTGGAGAGAGACTTGTGGCAGGTTGACCAACCATTGGGCTATTTCAATATGAGATGGGAATGATGAGGGCCTATACTAGGGTGGTGGCAGAATCAGAGAGGAGGAAGCATATTCTGGGAGATGTTGCAAAGGTAAAATCAACAGTCCTTGGCAACACAGTGGAAATGGCTGGGGGAGGTAGAGGTGGGGAGTTGAGAAATAGTGAAGAATCCAGGATGGCTTGCAGGTTGTAAGCCTCAGGGACTGGAGAAGGCCAAAGGGAGAACGGTAAGCTCTCTTCTAGTCTTTCAAAACCTAGTATCCTTAAGAAGGATTAGACTTATTGTATTTAGCCACAGGAGGCAGAACAAAGAGCCCTAAGTAGAAGTTGCAAAGGATTTTTACATAAATTATCTCCATTTGACCTCTACCCTGTAAACAAGTATATGCATTTCATTAGCAGAAGAAAGGAAGAGGGTTTAACTCGCCCAAAATTACAAAGCAAAATAGGATAGTGCAGAAACTACTAGATAGCCCAGAGAAACCTAAAATGTGCCCTTAAGTGCTTTAGTTTCCTCACCTGGAAAAGAGCTGGTCTACCTGATTTCTGAGGGCACTAGCAAACTAAAGCACTTTTGAGCTCATAAATACTTATAACATTTGGGATCAAATGAGGGGAGAGGGAGAGGGATGAGGAGAGGGAGAAGGAGAGGAGGGGAAGGAAAGGGAAATGGGCAGCACTGAAGGTATACCCATGAGAAAATCCAAAAGACAGAATCAAGGCAGAAACTATTTGGGTAAAAGTCAGAGAAAAGAAAAGGATGAGAAAAAGGAGCCACTTTTGTCATTGTAGTAGATAAAGTACAGGACATAGGAAACAAGCCTAGCACAAAAGCATGGTAGAGGATGGATCAGAGCCTTCAATTATGCAGACATTCATTCTCCTCTCTCCTCCACCCCAGAATCTCTCTTTCCCTTGCTCCTCAGCCCACTCCTTTGGACAAATTATTGAATGAGACAAATAACTACATAAGGGAAATACTATGGATATAACTTGCCTAGATTTTTACTGAAACATGATAAAATGTTTCATGTCATTCACATAGAGAAAGTGGAGAAATAAGGATCAGGTGGTACAGAGGTTAGATGGCTGAGCTCAGGAGTTGTGGCTCCACGCAGTGCTGGTGAGGGTCTCTAGTGGAGCACCTCCAGGATCTGAGCTTGACCCTGAACTTTTGACATTTTCATCGGTGCCTTCCATAGGGGCATGCTTAGCAAATGTGCAGGCTATGTCAAGGTGGAGAGATAGTGAACACACTGGGCAAGAGTCCAAAAATATCTTGATAAGCTACAGCACTGGGTGGTTATCTAATAAGAGGAATTTTTTTTAAAGAGGTAAAAATAAAATTTGAAATTTGGGTACTCAAAAATCAGTTTTGCAAATACAAGATAAGGGAAACACGGCTAGCCAGTAATTATTCTAAAAAAGATTTGGGGGTTTTCATGGACTGCAAGCTCAGTGAGTCAGCAGTGTGACATGGCAATCATAAAAAGCTTTATGTGATCTTGAACTATATTGAGAAGGGCACTGATTCCAAAAATAGGGAGGTGATAACTCCACTGTACTCTACCCGTCATATCTCATCAGTAATATCATGTGCAATTTTGGAAAACACAGTAGAAGAGCTCTCCCAAGAAGGGAGCTCAGGATGGAGAAGGGCCTTGAGTTCCAGTCTCAGGAGAAGACTTAGGAGAGACTAAAAGGCCATCCAGAAGGATCTGAAAACCCAGCAAGCGAAAAAGAGACTAGAGTTACTGCGTTAAGCCACAGAAGGAAGAACAAGGAGTCATGAGAGCAAGTTGCAAAGAGGGCAATATTTAGGTTTGATGTCAGGAAAAAAACTTCCTAAGAATTCTGAATCTTAAAAAAAAGTGAAGCAGCCCTCCTAAAGACAAGCCTTCAAGCAGAGGCTCACGAGGTCTGCTCTGTTAGTGGGTCCTTTCCTGAACAGGTTAGAACATTAAATGGATTAGACTTTAGATGGCTGCTGAGGTTTCTCCCAACTCCCCAATTCTGTCACTCTGATTTTAACTCTAAACATTCCAGCACTCACTTGAAGCAGTTGCTAAGCAGCCCAAAGCTTCCCTTGAAGAGCTAGTTTTCATAAAATTTGCCCTAACCACATTATCACCACAAAATGGACTCTATCCTCTCCACAGGAACATCTAGGCCTGTTCTGAGGCAACAGGACAATACTATATATGGCTGCTAGGCAAATACAGTGGGCCAAGGGCTGGATCTAGAGTAAGGAAGATCTGAGTTCAAATCCAGATCAGATATGCTTCAGGTGTGTGACCCTGAGCAAGTCATTTATTCTCTGCCTTCCTTAGTTTCCTCAACTGCAAAATGAAGACAATTTATTACCTTTTGGAGGTAAAAAAAAAAAGTATTTAGCTTATATAGTAGTTACATTAAAATACTTATTTCCTTCCTTTCTTCCTTTTTATTGCTACTGCTCCCTGTTTGACACCAGTTTTTTGTTTGTTTTTTTGGAAGCTGGAAAAAAATATAGAAAGTATAATTCAGTTGTATTCTCTTATAAGAAGCAATGATGTGTAGTGAAAAAAATCCAGGAGGCTTAAATTCTAGCCCATCTCTACCATTTTCTAGCCATGTGACCCTGAGCTAATCACTTAACAAGCCTGGACCACAGTTTCTCTTTCTAACAAAAGAGGGATTTAGACTAGATGACTTATGGGGTGCTGCCCAGCTCCAATCTTCTCCCTGAGGCTCATTTTATTAATCAATAAAACAGAACTTGATGACTTCACAGTGTATTGATAAGTGAGAGTATAAATAAAAAAGCTATGTTTTCTCTAGCAGAAAATCTTGTCCAGTCTTGATAGCCCTTCACACATGTTCAATCATTCCTTACAGCATTCTGTTGCCCAACTACTCCTATTCAAGCTCCACCAGATCTGCTCCCAGCTATTAAATTCTAACCCATCTTTCAAGGCCCACTTTTTACATGAAAGTCTTCTCTAAATATTATAGCCTTAAATGACTAGTAACTTTCAAACTTCCCCCACAAAAGTAGTTTTATTCAATTTTTAAAGTTTATATTAGTGCTTTTTAAAAATTTGTTGAGTTTCAGGAAACATCAGAAATTTCTCCAAAAAAAGACCATCCCTTGTAAGTAAGAAAGAAATAGTCAAGAAAACAACAACACTAACTATGGCTGAATGTATCTCATCCCTTCATGGCCATTCTACTGACAGGAGGGAAATGTGATTCTTACCAGTCTTCTTGGGTCAGCTCTGATGTCATTTTGAGTAGTTTTCCTTTAAATTACTGTAGTATTTGTTCCATATATCTTATACTTCTCTGAACAGCTACTGGGACTTAAATCTTAAACAATTTGTGTACTATTTAATACTACTTTCTATTCTACTAATATGTTTGCCTTGCTTTACCACCTAAAACATAATAAAGCTATGCCTTCTACTTTTTTATATACTCTGATGCCTAAAAGAGCATAACAAATGGCTAACAATATATATTATACAAGAAGAAATAGCTCAATAATCATCATTAACATTATTGTGTACTTACTAGGAGTATAAATAATTTCTGATGACAAATCTTGGCTCTATTAACATTTAGATAAAGAAACTTGAGCAAGTCACAATTCCTGCACCTGTTGCCTGGTCTCTTCCATAGAAAGGGCTCCCTTTCATATAAGTTATACTGTACAACTAATACAATTAATATAATAATTCACACATATAACAAACTAGAGAAACACTAATAATGGGCTGCCACAGAACCTGTACTCTAGCAATGGATAGAAAGAAGTCTCCAAAGCACAAAGAAAGCTTCATTATTTTCCTTTTACAATAAAGGGGGAAGTAAAGAGTGTTTATTTCTTTCAAAAGCAGGGCATTAAACTCCTACCTAATGACTATGTAGGTAGGACAACAATGTAAGAAAAATAAGAGCTACCATCATTTTCACAGAACCCACAACTGTTATGAAAGCTTGTGAGAATAATAAGCATTACTTAAATTCTAAAGTGGGATATATATTATAAGCATTGGTTTGTTCTACAAAAGTGTGTTCAACAGTAAAAGATAGGTGGTACATTTCACTCCTACACATGGTTACCTAGGCAGTACTCAGTGTGGTGCTTTATTTGGCACTTAGTGCTAATAAATCCTTCAGTATATCCATGGATAACTGATCCAGAAGTTGTTGGGGTTGTTTTTTTTTTTTAACTTAGCAAAAATGCTGATAACTATAATAGTTAAAATATCCCTTTGTATTATTAGAAATGAAAATTTTAACAATTTTGGAGCTACTTCCCTTGTCTAACAATTAGAGAAATCAGAACCATTGCCCTCTGAATTCTCATACTGGACACAGCTCTTTAATAACTAAAATAGAAAAATCTATATTTATCTCTATATTAATATCTCATTCACTAGTCAACCTCCTTGCAATTGAGCTTCCAAACACACAATGATAATTTTAATTGCCATTCCAGTGGCCTTATCTCAATCTTCTCTGCTGAAATTTCTGAATTTCAGTATTCAGTACTGCTGACCATCCTCCTGACCAGGAGCTTGTATCTTCTCTGGGTTTCTGTGACACTTCCTTTGTGGTCCTCATCCTTCTTGTCTGAGGGCTCCTTCTCTTATCTGTTTATTTTCTTAAAACTTTACTGTCTCAGAATCAATACTATGCCTTGGTTCTTAAGTCACTTCCCCAAGGTCACACAGCTGGAAGTGTCTGAGGTCAGATTTGAACTTGGGATCCACCTCCTTTCTCTAGACCTGATTCTCCATCCACTGAGCCACCTGGCTGTCCACTTCCCATCTCTTTTTAAATGCATGTGTCTTAGTGTTTTTGTCTCCTTTTTCTTTCTCTCTTCCCATCATCATCATCATCATCATTTCACAAAGGTTCAATTATCATCAGTATTCGGATGATTCCCAAATCTATAGAACCTCCATGCAGCCACTCCTACATCAGCAGAGCCCTACTGGGCATTTTAGACTAGGTGTTCCACAGTCATCTAAAACTCAAACGTCCAAAACAAAATTCATTACCCTTCCTTCTCCCCCCAAACTCCCCCCTCCACCCAACTGCCCTGTTTCTATCATGGGGACCCCTGTTCTTTGGCTCTCTCAGATTTGCAACGTGGAGTCATCTTTCAGGCTTCACACTCCTCCAATTACTGCCTCTCACAACTGTCCCCTATTCCCTGCCCGCCTGGCCACCCCCCTTTTCAAGCCTTGACCTCCTCTCATTTGGCCTGTTCTCGTGGCTTCCTGCACAGGCTGCTCACCTTCCTCTCCCCGCCTGAATCCTTCTCCGCGGAGTTGCCAGTTTTCCTAAACGTCTGTCCTACTCTTGTCACTTACCTCCCCTTCACTCCTCCGACCACACACAAACTCCGGCGTTTGGCATTTAAAGAAGGGTTTCGCCCGGGAGTCCCAAGCTTCATGGAGTTCTCCTGCCCTTCTCTTCCCAGTCCAGTCCAGCCAAAGCTGTGTTTCTCAGGGAGATCCGACATCTCTCCTCTACACAGGCTGCTCCTCCATGCCTAGAGCATACTCCATGCTAGCCTCTGCCTCTGGAGATCCCGAATTGCTTTCAACATTCAATTCAAACAACTATCTTTTAGGGGAGGCTTTTCTTGTTTTCCCCTCTGCAGCGAGTGTCTCCCTCCTGATATTACCTTGTATGTATTTTAGGCTGGCCTACATAAACCTGTTGTCTTCCCCTTTTCTGTGGGGTGGACGGCTTCATTTTTGTCTGCGTCTTCCTGGTACCTAGTAGGCTGCCTGGCAAACAGTAGATACCTAATCATATTTGAGATATGGGGGAGATGGGTGGTTCAGTGGATAGAGAGTCAGGCCTAGAGACAGAAGGTCTTAGGTTCAAATCTGACCTCAGCCACTTCCCAGCTGTGTGACCCTGGGCAAGTCACTTGACCCCCATTGCCTAGCCCTGACCACTCTTCTGCCTTGGAGCCAATATACAGAATTGACTCCAAGATGGAAGGTGAGGGTTTAAAAAATAATAATAATATTTGAGTTTACCCCAAGGTAAAGAGAAGAACCAATAAATGAGAGAAATTAAGATATTCTGCTTCAAAAATATGTCAAGAAGAGCGAGCCCACCTAGAAATGTTTCTTAAGTTTCCATGTTTGTATTAAGTTGTGAAATAATGGTAAAACCAGAATATAAAAGCTATAAATTTAAAATTAAATGCACAGCAGCTATAAGGTTTCAGATTCCTCTAAACACATGCATGTAATTAAAAAAAAAAAAACTTTTCCCTTCCCTCTTAGAATGTCCAAGAGAGGAGAGCAGTAAGGGCCAGGCAATGGGGAGAGTGACTTGCCTGGGCCCCCATTATACAGATAATTCTGAAAGATAGCAACAGGTTTTAAATGTTGCTCTGAAAAAAAAAATATGATTTGAAGAAAGAGAAAAGTAGGATTACATTTCTGTTATAGCCCCAGTTGGCCAAGACGCCGAATCAGAGACTGTATGGCAGACTCTTGTGAGGTGATAGAAAATCTTTGGATTAGACTAGGCTAGGACACCTTTTGCAGACAGTTAGGAGAGCCCAACTGCTTTAACTCCCAAGGCCTTAGGGAAAGGGCTGTCTGAGGTGCCAAATAGGAGAGGCAGGAAAGCAAAAAGCAAGAGTGAGATAGGAATAGAAATACATAAAGACCAAAGCATAAAATGAGGGGCAGCAAGGTGGCACAGTGGATAAAGAGTCAGGCCAAGAGACAGAAGGTCCTGGGTTCAAATCTGACCAAAGACACTTATCTAGCTGAATGACTTTGGGCACCTCACTTGGTACCAATTCTAAGACACAAGAAAAAAGAGTGAAAGGAGCTAAACCATGCCTATGACAGAAATGGACAGGAGATGAACAGGCAACTACAGCAGCCTGAGCCAATGCTTCTTTTCTTCGTTTTTCCCAAAAAACAGCACTGGGGAAATTTCCACCTAAAGCTTTCATCTCAAGAGCTTTCTTTAGACTTATCCCCTAGAAAGGTTAGGAGGTAGATGTAGGAGGGGAGAAAGAGGTGGCTCTACCTACGAGCCACGTCCAAGGGTCTTATATCTTGTTTGGTCTTCATTTATACAATTTCCAAAGTTTTAGTACAGGCATAAGTTATTAAAGCTTAAAGTTACTTGGTTTAATTAGCTCCTAATAAATTATATAGTCATTTATACTGATATTGTCTAAGCTGATAGGCTCCCAGCTCAAGTTGGAGGAAGCGGAAAAGAGTTCACAAAAGAAGCCATTTCCTTGATTCTTTTCTGGGATAGGAAGAGAAGCCATCAAAATTTTTCTGCAATTTTGGGAATTTTTTGGAGTAAACCCATCAAACTGCGTTGAACTCAATGTGAAAGAAAATTAATAAGCAGTCAAGCCTCCAGCAGTAAAGAAAGAGAGCTGGAGATTGGTATGGCTCTCTCCCAGTAATCTCTGTTATTTAAAAGCATTGCCCTGACAGCTATACACTTTAATATTTATAAAGTTGAGAATAAGCAAATAGTTAGGCTGGATGGAACAATTTTATAAAATTTTCAAAAGTTAAAGTGATGACTTCAAACTAATAGAAACAAATGCCTGTGGACAAGATACTGACTTGGGAGACCACAAATTAACATTATCTACATTTTACTGCATTTTTATTTATTTTGTTAAAAAATGTCCAATGAAATTTAGATCTGTTTCTGGCATACTCTTGCAGGCAGTGAATTTGATACCTTCAGCTTTAAAAGACATCTACAATCTTAATTTACATTTAATCCAAAATGGCTTTTTTCAAGCACAATGTCTGTTTTTCCCAACTGGACTACTATTTATGAAAGACCTATTAGAGAATATTGATTGTTCTTGCCTCCTGGAGATAAGCAAGCATCCTATTCATAGCAACTATGTTGCCACAATCAAGACATCACACCCAAATCAAAAAGAAGTGGGGATGCTAGGAACCATTTCATCACATCAAATAGAACAAATTCAAAAAGTGAGCACAAAGCAAAATCTATACATCCTTCAAGTCACTGTGATCCACTAGTATAGACTCATCTGACCTTCTTCTATTGTCCCTCACATCCAGGGAGCTGCAGCTACAAAATACATACCCAGAATTCTAACATGCAGAATAACACAAAAATAACCTGGAATGACGTCTCAGGTTCACCATTCTAATAAAGCAAAGAGACAGAAATCATACAAAATTGTAAAAGTCAGAACTTATTCCCATTTAGCAGGAGCACTGAGTTTGGGGTCTGGTGCAGAGTGCAACTCAGCTAATCACTTTGTAGTGCCTTGGATATAAAAAAAGCCTAGACGTAGAGCTGAAGGGGAAATTAGAAGGATGCTCAATTTATAGGGAACCCAGAGAGATCAAGTGATATATGCCTTAAGTCATGCAGTAAGCAGCCAAGCCAGGATTCAAACTCAGGTCCTTCCCAAACTCCAAATCTACTACTCTATTCGGTCTTCCACTAGATGTTCTTTAAGGACCTTGCAAACTTTTATATTAAAACCCCATGATTTAGGAATGCATTCGGAAGCACCTATATACTCACCCATCTCTATTCTTTACTCTGTATACCAGCAATCCTGCAGGTCCTACTGGGGTATCAAGGAAAAGCTTGCCAAGTTTATGCCCTATATTTATAAAATGGGCCATTACCATGTCATCAAATGCAATCTATCACTGAAATAAGTACCTGTAAGCACTGGCAGTAAAACTATAGTGTTTTGGGCATGCTCGGGTTGCCTAAGTGATAAGGTTAGAGAATTCATTGTACATGTAGCTTCTTTAAAGGGAAAATTGACTGCGGTAAACTTCCTTTGATTCAAAAATGTTTGGAAAATGTGGGTAATCTACTTGACAACTCCCACAATCTGTGCATAACCAGTTTTCAAAGAAACAAGCTTCAATATAACACAGTAAAGGTTAAATTTGATTGAATATAGCTAAAATTGTCTTTGTTTATTCAGAAGTCACTTGGCGGTTATCTTTATGAATATTAATTTTACCTGAAAAGTATACATGTGAGATAAGGCACAACAGAAGGAATAAAAGTACTGCCACCAATATATAATAGCACGTGTCCATCGGCAATGCATTAATCACTGTATGCCTCAGTTACAAAAAAGACCTGTATTGGTGAGGAAAATTTCCATTCTGAGAATTCCTCTACATTGATAAAAATGTGTACACACACACACACACACACACATACATACATGCACACACACACACAAGGGAAAGGGTATTAAGCTGGCTTGATCAATATTTTCCCTCTGAATATTTTGGAAGTTGCTTTATTTTTAAAATGCTGGCATCATCTTATAAATGGTCTCTCTACTAGCTGGGAAACCTCGGTAGGTCACTTGCCCTCTTCATCCTCAGCTTCCTCTTCTGTAAAATAAGAGAACTGGACAATTCCCTCATGAGCTTTAAAAGATGCCCTACAGCTCTGAAGATTATGGTCTTAACGAAAAACTAGACAATGTATTTATCAAACGGAAGTTGAGTTCCTCAGATATTTAGATTCCAGACAGATATAAGTTTACTACTTATGTGTAACTTTTTTCTGAGTTCAACTGCCAGTTTCCAGGTAAGAGGGAATAGGAATCTTTCTGAGCTTTTACAAAGTCACTGAAGTATGAGTCTTGAAAATTGCTGGTTGTCCTGGCATCAACAGACATCATAGTTCTGATATTTACTCACAAATTTTTTGACAACTTAACTCCCAATAAGGAAGATGACAAGAAAATACAATATTGTGGTGTTACTGCAAGATGTTTATTAGTGCAATTTATTTACTACAATAATCATGTTAAAGTGTCACAGAATACAAATTATTAGGCCTATTTAATAACAAAAATACAAACAGAGCATGAAGTAGATAATAAAATATTCATTTAAAAAGTTCCACAGGTTTCTAGAACTGGGACTCAAAAGGATGATAGAGAATAAAGTCACAATTTTTGGTATATGGTAATGTCAGAACATTTAGATAAAGCAACAGCAAGATTAGTCTGTCAGTTTCCAAGCAATTATAGATTTGTTCACCTAGGCATAACGGTGATGGTACATAATCCTATTACAGTATACATTTCCTTCCTAGGGATTTACTAACATGGAACTTTAAATTCAACATTAAAATTCTTGTTCTTAAAAGAATATATCACATTCTACCAAATGAAATAGAATCGGAGTATTCAACATGAGACAACCTTTATCTGGTCTTAAAAAATAGACAACGTAACATTTTTGGTATTCCATGAATGATTTGTTACAGAAAATAAAATAAAAAACTAAATGAAAAATATTTTTTGAAATGGAAATGAAAGGAAACTAAATTGATGTTAGTAATATGGCTTTGGAAGGGATTAGATCTTCAGCAGTATTTTCCATTGCACTAATTTTAGTTCCTTCACCTACCAGCAAAACATTTGGTGGTATTCCCTAGAGACACCAACCACATTTCAATACAAACCTTGTACTTGTATGGGACACTGATCCTTATTAAAAGGAATGGCTGTCTATCAAGTTTACTTTTCTAAAAACACCAATATGTCCTTCTTTGCAATGCTTACTAGCAAAAAAAAAAAATTACATATATAAAAGCTGGCATTTGCCATCTCTACACCAAAGCTATGTGTGTGTGTATTTAACTATAAGGAATTGTCTTATGAGTTTTCATAATTCAGAAACTTCAATCAAGGTAGGCATAGTTCCTACCTTCAAAAATAAAGCCATCCCTCCAGTCTTCCCTCATTCATGGTCCACAGAATTTTCAGGAGAGAAAACCAAATCACAATAGCCTTTTACACTTAAGAAATGGTTCCCAAATCTCAGAAGCCATTGTACAAATGCTTTTAACAAAGGTCTCAATTCACTGTTAACTAACATATAACTTGACATCCAGGGAATCTGTGTACCCCACAGCTGTGTTCACTGAGTTGCTGACTACTCGATTTTTTCTAGCAGATTTTCTCTTATTTCCCCCAAGTTCAAGACCTGCAAACACTTGCAGCCAGCACTTTATCTATCATTTCCTAATATAACTGCATAATACCATAGTTTTTAGGAAAGCATGTTCAAAAAATTAAATTTAAAGAAAAAATTGCAAGTTATTACCTTAACTCCTTCTGGAGGAGAATTTCAGAATGTTCTCAGATGGTAGATCTTTAAACAGATTAAATCAGTTCAAATCTTTTAGTGAAAAAGAAAAGTTCTAAATTCTGAGGCACCAAGTAAAATCTGGCAAGCTGTAATTTACAAAAATTCTTCTGTACCATACCGATAAGCCTTCAGAGCATTTGATTATTCCCCATTAGCAAAATACTAACAAGATTATTACACTACAGAGTTATATAAGATTACGCCATGGGATCATGAAGATCAAACGAGTAAACATATATAGAGCTCTTTGCAAACCTTAAAGCATTACGTAAATGTTAATATAATTTATTAGTATTACTACTATAAGGTGGCATTCTGTTCTTGATTGTTGCCACAACCACAAATTTGATCTCTTATAAAGACCTTCAGTAATATCTACTTTCCCACAAACTTTCAGAATCAAAGAGGGTCCTTTTCTCTAGCTCTATGTCCAGGTCAGCAGAACTACATTATTTCTGTCCAGAAATATACAACTAATCTAGGACTGCTAATTGAAAACCCTTAAGCACTCACTTTTCACTTGTACAGTATTCTCTGTTTTTAATTTGAAATTTTTAAATGACTTTTAAAAAACAGAAAAACTAAGGTGGATTTGAGACCTACTTCAGCAGGTGAAATCATTCTCTTTAATCTGAAACTAGCCTCTTATGGAAACATCAACCTAAACAAAAAGGAGGCTAGAAAACAGAAGGGTGTTTCATATAATGGATGTAAAAATGAACCACCTAAACAGAGTCCATGTACTTATATACAAAAATACTAAAAAGGCTTCTTGAATTCAAAATTCAATGAAGGTTCTAGTTTCTGAGAAGCTTGAGGAAAATAAGTATTGAGTATAAGCAGGTGACATTTAGATATCACTTAAAAAGTAAGAATATTGAATAGGTTTTATATGAAGGTGATCATGCCAAAAAAAAAAAGTGAAGACTCATGAATCATATTGGTATGGTATACTGAACGTACAAAAAGGTACTTAAGCAATTTCAGAGACCCCATCTTAGAATTTTGCATTGGCCCTGCCAGATTTGCCAAAACCCAGTTCTTCTCTCTATGTTAAATTTCTTCATATTGTAGTGAGTCATCTTGGCATTCCCAAAGAATTAGGATCTTTTTTGTTAGCACTTAATGAAAACATAACTAGCCTTTCCATTTTTAATTACCTCTTAGTGTAACTTGCTATATTTCTTGAGATTGGGATATAGTAACTTGCCTTTCAAAACTGGGATTTGGTTTTTTGTTGTTTTTTAAACCTAAGATAGGTGAGCATTTTCAATCCTAATCATGAATTTTCATAAACTGCTTTAGTTTGAGGAATTAATTTTTTCCATTTTTAAAAATGGATCAAAGTTATTCAAAGCTAAAGCATCACAGTGATTATCACTTAAATTTCAAAGCAAATGAAAGAAGTAATGATGGCCCAGAGGATTAAAGTAATCTACAAGCAAGTTTACAGGCAAATGGGAAAGAAAGGAAGGATGGCTGCAGTCATGGTGGACCCAATCCCTTATGAAAGCACAATTTCGTTTTTGGTGCCACATTTCCCCAATCTATTTTGAAGGTCTGATGAAATGAAAATGACTAACCAAAAAAGAAAATGAAAAAAAAATGAAAAAAGACAAATTAAACCTTAAAAAAATTTACTACTAAAAGTAAATTGAAAGACATGAGGTAAACTTTTTTTTAAAAAATAGTGCAATAAAAAAATCCATTATGCACTTTTGTGCTTACAAAAGAAAGAAGGTTCCATCAAGCCCTGCAGTGCACAAAGGAGAAGTAGTGGAATGCTCAGGCATCAGGAGAAATGGGCCCTGGAGAACTACCCTCAGCTTCTTCTACATCGACAGGGTCCAGGAAGGAAAAGCAAAGCTCGGCAAAATGTTGGAGGTTTTAGAACTGTAACGATGGTTAGAAAAGACCACTGGTCTGTTGATGGTAGCAGTCCCAAAGTAGGGGGACACACTAGGCTTCTAGGAGGAAAGAAATAGGAAAGGGGAAAGAGAATGGAAAAGAGAAAGGCAAAAAAGCACAAGTCATTAGTAAATAGAAAGTTCAGCACATCAAGCTCATCAAACTCTATGCCATTTTTACAGTTGGCTTGCCCTTGGGCCAAGTAACCGTTATTGAAAAAAGTGAAAATGTCAACTTTTTAATAAGAGTTGCTGCTGTTTCATGCAGGAATTAGTGGTTGCCAAACCAGAGCGTTAAGTCACAAACACACTCCCCAAGCTTTATCTTCATTAATACAAACACTTTAACAAGAGAAATATGAATTAAGGTATTAGTGGAGAAGATAACAACTAAGCAGGAAAGCAAACCAGTGAACCAATTACTTTAGATGAAGCATTGAGGCCAAAGCCTTGACCTTTCAGAACCTTTACCATCTAGATATGAAAATTTCCTGTTATCCAGGGCTTAGATGATACTCAACCAAGCAGAGTGGCCTTCCAAAACCCACTTCATGCTTGTTCTGATTCTGGGAATAAGCAGCTCCACCCTCTCGTGCAGATTTTGGAAAAGTTACATGATTGTAAAATGTAAAAGTCCACAAACCGTGATTTCTCTAGTTCTCTTCTCTGCATGCTCTAAAAGTCTGGCCATAAAGAAGAGTGTCTGTGTTGAAAGACTGTGTCTTATCTCCCTTTGGTTCAGACTCCATACATAGTCTGCTGGAGAAGAATACTATTACAGGAAATTTTCAATCATCTAATAAACTTGATATCCAATTTTAATTCAATTAAACATTTTTAAACTAGATTTCAATAAATTTTATAATACCCAAAATGTTATATCAGTCATTTCCTGAGTGTATATGTGTATATATATATGTTTCTTTATTCATTCTCATGTATTTTCTTTAGCACAGTTCCATTGGGTATACAATCCATTTTTCTAATTCTGTTTTTTTTAATTTTACATTATTTTGAAAAGACCTTTTCAGATTTTTTGATATTCCTAATTTGTCAATCATATTTGCTTTTATTGTTCCATTACATTAATGCACTATAATTTTAACATTCCCATATTATTGATCAGTTAAGCTGGTTTCAGTCAGACTCCTGAAATTATTAATGAAGTTGCATAACTTGTTAAAACAGGCAGCCTTTTCTTCCAGCAATCATCACAGAGCATAAGAAAGATCTGAGCAACAAAAAAACTGGGTTAAAGTGCACCAGCAAATTTACAACTTTTTAAGTATGCACTCAAAATAGTTTCCAAAAGGAAACACTTGGGACAGTGAGGTGGCTCAGTGAAAAGAGAGTCTGGCCAAGAGATTGGAGCACCTGAATTCAAATCTAAACTCAGATCCATCCTAACTGTAAATGACAACCTCAATGGCCTAGCCATCACCACTCTTCTGCCTTAGAATGTATACTTAATATTGATCTAAAATAGAAGGTAAGGGTTTTTTAAAAGAAACAAACAAAAAGGATGCATTCATTTAGTTCTGCCCATAATAAATGAGTTTGTTTCTCCACAACTAAACCAGTACTGTTTCAATTATTTCAACTATTTTTGACAAATTGATAAGCATGACCAGGTAGTTATCATTTAGATTTCTCAAAATAGTGAGGTATGGGATTTTCCCATTGATATTTAACTATCTGAATTTCCTCTTTAAAAAAATTATTTGTTCAGATGTTGTGACTATTTAGCCACTGGTAGTTCCCCTACCTGTTTTAAATGTCAGGAGTTATCTCTAATGCTTGCTATAAATGTTTCTCCTATTTTTTCTTTTCTTTTTTTGATTTTACATTTTTTTTGTGCAACTTTTTTCTTGTTTTTATTTAATCACTATTGGACTGGCTATAGAATCATAAATCAACAGCTGAAAAGGATTTCTAGGTCCAAGGACTTGGACAGCAATCATCTATTCTAAACCTCTGACTATACAGGTGCAGAGATTAAAGCACTGGACCATTACATGACCTACCTAAAGACAAACAGTTAGTAAGCATTAGAGGTGGAATTTAAACCAACATCTTCTGATTCTAGAAACAATGTTCATTCTATAGTATTATGTTACCTCTGATACATTTTTCCTATATAATTTTGCAAATTTAATAAACTGCTTAAAAAAACACTTCTTTTCAACAGCTGAAATAAACACATCATATGGCTTTCTTTCAAACACAAATTTTTATCCAGGTGAAGGTCAGTATGGTATAAGACAAGTTTACAATGTTTTCTACCATGAATAATCAGTTTTTTAAAAATTAATTTATTCCATTTTTCATATGTTTATCAAGGGCTCATCTTATTTATGTATCTGCTTGAATATACAGTATTTTTATTCTATTCTAATGACTTATTTCTCCATTTTTGCCAAGGACTAGAAGCTTTTATGACCATTTTAAATGATCTCTTAAAATCTGGGAGTAAAAGTTCTTCAATTTTTTTCTTTTAATCAGCATGCATATCGATATTGTTGCCAATTTTATTCTTTTAGTGTGCTCTATTCTTGGTATTTGGATTCATTCGTATTGCATTACATCTGTAAATTAGTTTGAGGAATACTGTCGTTCTTGCTATTGTACAAAAAAAGAGAGAGCAAACTATGATTTGTTGCTGGGGGGAATGAGACAGTCTTCTCCAACTGGCCCAGACTTTATAATTGATGTGGAAGCGAATAGCATGACTAGAGCTTGGTGGAAAGAGGTTGAAAACAATTTCTTTAACAGTTTTATGTAGCTCTTTTCCATTTAAGGAAGTGGAATGCTAGGATCATTTTTCCCAGTCAGGAACAACAGTAAATAAGGACTAAAAAGGTTTTCTGACCAAGAGTCAGAGGAGAGTTGAGGACCCAGAGATTACAATAGAGAATGAAAGGTTTAAGGAGCATAATCTTAGCCTGAACAACTAATACCTTTTGCCTTTGTCTAGATGGTTCACAGCTACTAGATGAAAGATTTCCCTTCCCTGCCAGAGTCTTACTAGCCACAGTGTACTTTCCGTGGAGAATAGCAATTGACTGATGACAGCACTTTAGATGAAGCCGATATGGTAACTAATATTGAAAAAGAGTTGCTGCCTTCCATCTCTTTGATGGAAAGGCTTACTAATTAGAGCATTCACCACTAAATGGCATAGGTAACTAAAAGCTTTAAGCGCTTCATGAGACAGTGGGTGACATTATTAAATGAAACCTATACAATGACATCAGAAGATGACCGTATTTTAGTATTAGCAGCAGAAGCTGTTTTATAAAATATGCGTGCTAAGAAAAGTAAAAATATCAGTAAGGGTTCAAATTATGGTTTGGATCAATTTCTGCATACGTAGAGGCCCAGGGCCAGAGATGTGGTTATTGGTCTAATTCAGAACTTCTTAACCCTGGGTCTATGAATTTGCTCATTAAATATTTTGATAATTAGACCTCAATTTAAATGGTTTCCTTTGCAATCTTATGGATTTTACTTTAGTTTTTTAAAAACAATATGCTCAGGAAAAGACCATAGGCTTCACTAGATCAATGACAGAAAAAAGATTAAGGATCTCTGATCTAATACAACCGTGACGTGGACACATTTCCTTCTTGTTGTTATTGTTAATGCCTTCATTTATTTTAGTCATTACAGTATTCTCCATGTCCTTACTTGTAAAAGTGTGTGTATGTGTCTGTGTTATTTTGCATACATTTAAACAATATTATTGTCCTCAATTTTTCCAGCATGGAAAGAGGTTTAAAAAAGTGTATATCAATTTGCTGTTTTATATTCAATTCTGTTGTTCTACCTTGTACTTTATAGTTCATCTCACCAGGTAAGAGATCCCTGTTCTATAACCATAGGCTGTATTCTATATAACCAGTCTAAGCTTCTTTTTGATCTCCAAGTGAAGAAGTTCCCAAGTTCAAGAGTTCAGTTTCCCTCTTTGAGGCTGAGTGTCCAAGTTATAAGCCTTCCCATAATCACTGTTAATTAAACAGAAGCCCTGAGCTTGCCTTTATTAGTACACTTCTAGGTGTTATCTCAGCAACACCTGCAGATCATTCCTGCGAAGGAAAGCTTGTTATTTCACGTAATTCCAGCCTCTGAGAAAACGAATGCTAGCTCTGTGCCATCTCTGAGAACCAGAGGAGCTGACTTGGTCCCACCTTAAGGCTCTATCCCTGTAAACTCCAAGTTGTCATATCTTATACCCAAGCGCCTTGGACTTTGGTGTGCCGGATAGCAATGGCCTCAAGAGGCAACTGGACCCCACAAACTCAAAAAGTATTCCTTAGAAACAGAGCTAGGCGGGCCGTGTCCTACGTGCACTACAGGACCCTTCCTTGATGTAACCAATCATGAACTCACGATGTTGCCAATTTCATGACGAAAACGATTTTAGTTCTGTTCTTTGCTTTATGCTATAAAAATGTATTGCACCCTTGACTTGCAGTCTTTTGGCTAACAGGTGAAAAGACTTGCTTTATTGTTGGGAAACACCCCTACTAATAAACTGTAACTTTGCTCAGGGAAGTCTGCCTCGACTCCCCCTTCTTGTTCAACTTCACACACAACAGAGGCAGTGAATAAAGCTTTTCTGGACTCTCATCTAATCTCAAAAGTACCAGGAGAAAGACATTCAACCTCTCTGTACCTGAAGTAACCCTCTAAGATAATGAGTCACAAAGGGGTTGACCATCTGCATCATTGTAGGATTTTCCAACCAATTTCCTTCCATTATATCAAATAAATGATTGTTACTTGAAAAAGAAAAATGGTTAAGCAAAACTGATTGATGATGGCTGGACGGAAGTATATGAAGTATTCCACACGTGTAGATCCCCCATCCTTCCTTCAAAGAAGGATGATCATTACCTTCTATCTGAATTCAGCTTTCTCTTGGTGTTGTCTTAATTAACATTACTATGGCTAGTCTAAGGTCTGTTTCCCTGGTTCTGCTTTCTTCACTTTGTTATCAGTTCATAGTTTCCCTCATGTTTCTCTAATTTTCTCAAATTAGTTATGCCTAGGCCAGGATTTGCTCAGGGTCTTCACTTTGATTCTAGTCCTTCACTATCAAAAAGGCTCTGTTATGAATATTTTGCATAGATGACCATTTTCTCTTTTTTCTATTTTCTCAGTTTCTATCTTTGGAGCCTTTAGGATACATACCAATTAGTGCTATTTCTGGGTCAAAGGGAAGAACAGTTTAATGATTTTTCTAATATAATTACAAATCTTTTTCCAGAATGATTGGAATCATTCATGGGATCTACTTAAAACCACAACAATTCCACTGGTTATTTTCTTTTTACACCATTTTTGCCAATTTGTCAGATATGAAATAAAACCTTACAATTTTTGTAATTTGACTTCTCTTAATATTAGTATTTGGATACATTTTTATATGGCTGTGGTCATATTGCAATATTTCTTTTAAAGACAGTATGAACAGACTTTTTGTCTGTTTGACAAAAAGTCTGTTTATACTCTTTGATCATTTGCCTTCTTGACATGCCTTTTAGTCATATTTTTGTCTTTCTCATATGGCATGTGTATGCCTTATATGGCATATTTTTCAGACTTTTATTGGGGATATTGTTGGAAATATTATCCCGTAATTCAAAGTCTTCTTCTTGCTGCAATCACATTAATTTTGTTCATGCAAAAGTTTTTTTTTATTTGAATTTTAAAAATTGCCTCCTTTGTCTTTTTTTACTAAAATCATCTCCTTATCTTGTTCTGATGAGGAATTGTCTCCTTAACCACAGATATAAACGATGCCTCCTATTCAATCCTAATCTTTTTAAGATGTGATTTTATACATTAAGGTCATATTCATTTGAAACATTTTGAAATATGGCCTAGTGCTGGTCTAAACTTCTTTTTTGTCTAAATGCTTTCCAAGTTACTTATCTAATCTGTCCCACTAATCTACTTTTCTAATTTTTTACCTATTATCAAATAAATTTGACAATCACTTCTTTATAATAATGATAATTATTTCTTTATAACTTTTAAGTTTCAAATCATAGAAATGTACTGAGATTTTGGGGACACTTTATAGAATCTGAATGCATGAAAAACAAGTGTTAAGTACATGTATTAAGTACCAAGCACTTTGAGAGATTCAAAAATAGAGAAGCAAGGTTCACTATCCTCAAGGAAGTTTATGTTCTAATGGGGGGAAAATACATATACGGGAATGATAGCCAGTGAAAGAATATTATAAAAATGATGAGTGGCACAACAGGTTGGAAATTTCTATACCCTTTCCAGAAGTATATTATCTAGAATTAGGAGGCAGCAGGAAATGATGAAAATGAGGTCACATGAAGCTAAGGGCCAGACTGTCTTCTGCCACTAAAAAGAACTTGCAACTTCTTTATCTGTGTTTATAATATTAATCATTTCTCTCTTAGCTTCCAGAGATTTTCCATGTCGAATCACACTCTCTTTTGGCTTTGGATAAATACTTTTTTTTTTTACCATATGCATCTTTACCATAATATAGTCATAACACAAATAAATTATTTATTTTGTCAAAGTGCTTATTATAATTTACATGAATAACTATACTCACTGTTTTCTTAATATTCAACTATTCTAGAATACCTGGTATAAATCCAGCTTGGTTACTATCTAATTACCAATCATTTATTTAAAATTTTGGCATAAATAATAATTAAAGAAATTGTCCTATAATTTTCTTTCTTAGGTCAATCCTTCCTTAATTGGGATACCCAGTAATTTTGTAGGATGCTTTCTAAATTATTCTGAATAATTTTTGTAGCATGAGTATTTGTTGGATCTGGATATTGGTGGAAGAGATGTGAGGAGAGAGTGAGTTAGGAGGGATGTGAGGGGAGAGTGAGTTAAGAGGATCTCCTCTCCCTCCACAAACCCAGAAAACCAGCTGGAATTATTTCAATTAAGTAAACTGTGCTATAGATTGGAAACAGTTGAGATTAAATGTGTCCCCTCCCCCCTAAGTCCAAGAAAGTTAAAAGTTTCCTAGGGGTCTTCAGGTCAGGAATTCTAAAAAAATCTGCAATCCTACTTTTATATTCCTCTTGCCCAAAGGCCCATAGCTTGGTAGTCCCAGATAAATCCACTGGGAAAGGAATTGGGTGAGGGAGAAGAGGGGGGCTTGTGGATAAACTTAGTCCCAACAGTCCCAAACCTGTATAACAACTTCTTTTTCTGCTACAGTCCCCAAAGATGGGGAGTGTTGGGGGAGGAAGAGTTAATTCACACTTTCTCAAGTTTCACCAAAATCCTGGTGAACAATGATATTCATGCTATATCAGTTAATTAGCTTTTTCTTTCCATTAGTCAATGACTTTATAATCCAATAGTTCAGATTCAATCATCAGCATGTACTCCCCCTCTAGGATGTCTGTATCTAATGATCTGGATAGAAGATGTCTCCATTTTTTAGGAAATCATATTCATGGCAATAAGCATCATTCTCAAGTGTTTTCTTTTATACAAATGTCAAGAGGTCAAGTAAAAGTTTTCTCTGAAAACCACATCACATAAGTATTTTTGGTTTATGTATGTGATGGTCCTAAAATTTTAGTTCCATTAGAATAAGGGGTTATATTCTAATCATAATAGAGATATTATATATAAAATTAAAACAATCTGGATAGTATTTTAATTAAAGCAGTGGCTAATAGTGCTTCTGAATAAAAGTTACATAATAAAATAGTTGTGGAATTAATAAAAGAAAGAATGAGAATGAGTCATCACTTCCCACTGTGTCATTGTGATTTATGAAGTTAACAATATCAACTGAATTTCCCAAGGTCAAACAATTCTGAGTGAATACAGGAAAATCTAGCTGTTGCCAAATTCAATATGCAGATTTATCTAAGGGGTTTTGGCAGAAGAGCTCAGTTCCCCTTGGCTGAATCTTTCTATGTTCAGGAAATCAGCCAAGGAAAAACCCGGGTATTTAGCCTAGATGTGTGAGATACCCCTCGCCAAAATAAAAGAAGAGGCAAAAATCTCTAGATATAAACGAGAGATGCACAGACACAAAGCAAAAGCAAGTCTCTATTATACAAGTGTCTGGCTTGCCATGAGGCCGGCCTACACATTTGCCAATTGCATTTGTTTCTGCAGACACAAGAGAGTCAGAAAATACTTATTATTACTCTTCTGGTTTTATCCTTCTCTTCCACGGAGAAGGATGTACTTTAAATAGCTGACTCTGTTAGGGAAAATATAGTGACATTTCTTTCACAACTATAATTTAAGTGCAATTATTTATAAAAATGCAGTGTCATTCGCAGATGGCTGTTGACAATACTCCAGTCACTCACTCGGATACCTGGTAAGAGAGTTGCATAGCACACTTCTAAAGATATTTTGCTGCTATATCAGAGCTCACCATTTCAAGTTCCAAGAGCACATTAAGAGAACAGTACCTCAAGGGTGTAGAAAAGGAACCATAGAATCCCGGAGGAATTTCTGTGATCACTTTAAAATATCAAAGAAAGAAACTTCAAAGAGAAGAAAATTTCACAATGGCAGCAGCTGAAGCAAAGCACTTATAAGTAGAGAACAGATTTCTAAACTATGGGCGTTTCTCGTTCTAATATTCATCTAGTGGAAACAGGCTAGAAATTTTATGTAATCAATAATGATTTCAACTTCAATAAATTTAAGGAGTAATTAACTATAAACAGAGCAATTAGAAGTAGAGGCTTCCATGATGACATTCTTCTTTCCATAGGAAACCATTAATTACCACCAAAGGGCTCCCAAAGTTAACAAATGAAAGGCACAGCTCCACTAGGATTAAGGCAGACATTCTTTTTTTTCCCTTTTAAGGAGGTTTTCAATAATAAGTAATATACAGAAAGCCATGTAATACAAGAATACAGAAAAGCTCTGTCAACTCATTTTAACCAAGTATTCTTTTTCTTTCCAGGAGCTGATATGGGTTCAGAAATATCCAGAAGTACTTTCTGAAGTACTCCTCTGGCCCAAACCAGCTCTACCCATTTGATTTAGCTATTTAAGAAACACTTACCAGTGGCATCATTCTCTTCTATTTCATGATCACCATTAGCTAACACTGTTGGTTTGGTAGGTGTAGTGCCTGCAACAATTGAATTAGAGAATAGTTACACACACAAGTGGTTAAAAGAAAAATATAAGGGTTTTTTCCCTTTATTTTTATTGATAACTTTTGTTTTTAAAATCCTTAGCACTTCCCAATATTATCTCTCTTGCCCTTGTAGTCATCTCACATAAATTAAAATGCAAAGAGTTTATCAAATCTAAAATTAATCAAAAAGTTGGACTTCTACATAGTCTCCCCCGAACTTTTCCCTCTCCCCAATTTTTGTAAAGTGTCACAATAATTTCATAGCCTTCAGTTTTGATTGATAAGTTCAAATTTTAACTGAAGCAATAATCTCTGTTCATCTTCACAACATAAGATATCTCTCAAAAATTCAATCTTTGAAATTACATCTGCATCACTCCCAGATTACTCTCTCTAGGATAAGGAAATATCTAGAGAGATCTAGGGGTTCTTATCTCTTATTCAATAGTATAAAGCTTTGTGTTCTACAATTTGACAATCATTAACACAGGCATGCTCTCTGCAATATTCTCTAAAGTTAGTCTGTCAACTATAGTTTATTAAGATTTTACTGAAATACTGCTCTCAAGAAACTCACAGTCAAACAGGGGAGACACTATACAAACAAGTATGTGCAAAGAAGATTCAGACAGGATAAACTGGGCCTAATCTCAGAGGAAAGGCACTACAATTAAGGAGGTTTGGGGAAAGGCTTCTTGCAGAAAGTGTGACTTTAGTGGAGAGCTGAAGGAAGCCAAGAAGCAGAGATGAGGAAGATGAGCATTTCAGCAACATTCAGATTTGGGACCAAAGACAACAAAGTCAATTAATCGAAGGGAAGGTAGCAGAGAGGAGGTTACAAGAAGACTGGAAGTGCAGGAAGGGGCCAGGTTCATGAGGCCACTGAAACCAAGCAGGACCTTTTCTTCAGTAAAGAAGGCAACAGAATCCCAGAGGTTTATTGTTGGGGCAAGGGAGATGACTGGGCCAAACCTGAACTTAGAGAAGAGGGACTTTAGGAGAGAGAGTTGAGACAGGGAAATTGTAAAGATTAAAATTAAAATCTGATGCTCCAAGTATTATTTTAATACTATTTATTAAAATAAGGGGAAAAAAAAGGGGGGGGGGAGTAAATCCAGAGGGGAAAAAACCTTTCCCTTGCTCCACTCCTGTCCAAGCCAGAGAGAGAGCTTCTGGGAGAGAGAGCCAGTGTGGAGGACACCAAAACTGAATACGAAATTAACCAATGATGTACATTCAGGAAAAGGAAAGGGGGATTGTGGGAAATGTAGTTCAGGGTACACATTCTAAAATTTAGAATCTAAATAATACATTTTCCCCTATGATCCTTTGGGAGACCAGTCTCCCCAACAGATCAGGAAAACATAACTTATAACTTGAACTAGAGGTATATACAAATACTAGAGTTTTTAAAGGAAAATTACAATAATTTGGAGATAAGAGGAAAATAAACATTCTAAATAATACAAGGCCTCACAGGAGACTACTACAATGGTCCACAAATGAGGCGATGAGGGCTGGCACCACAGTGGCATCAAGGTTAGAGAAGTGGAGAAAGATGAGGGTAAAATCAATGACATTTTGCCAGTGACTAGATTATCAATAGCATGAATGAGGACTTGAGAATGATGTGTAAGTGAGTGACTCAACATTCAGAGGAAAGCTAGCAGGAGAGGAGGGCTTTTGAAGAATGATAATTAGTTTACTTTGGGATAAGATGAGTAAATTATTTATAGGACATCCAATAAGTAATTGTTGATGTGGGAACAGTGGTTAAAAGCAAAGTTTGGCCTGGACAAGTGGATATAAGTATTTTCCACAGAGATAATAATTGAAACAATGGGAGCTAATGAGACCACCTAGTGAAACAGTATGAAAAGAGAAGAAAAGAGGGCTCTGGGCACACCCCATTGGACATCTATGATTACTGTGTTTGGCCTGGATGATGATACAGCAAAGGAGACTGAGAAGTGGTTAGAAAGGCAGGAGGAAATCCAAAAGAAAGTTCTGTCACAAACAACTACAGCAAAGAAAATGTTAAAAGCTGTAAAAAGGACCAAAAAAAAATAAAGTGTAGAAAAACTCATTCAATTTGATGATTATTAGTAATTTTGGGAACAGCAGTCTCAGCTACATGATGAGGCTGAAAGTCACGCTATAGGAAATTAAGAATACAGATATTAGAGGCACATTTTCTGCAAAATATTCAAGGAAATTCAAAAGGAAGGAGAGATATGGGACTATACAACCAGTGGGGATGTATGAGATCAAAGAAGAGTTTTTTAAAGACAAAGGAATCAAAGATGTATCTGAGGCAATAGGGAAGAAGCCAGCAGACATGGTGAAATGGAAGACATAAGTATAAGAGTGAGGATTCTGCTGGAGAACATAGGATGGAATGGAATCATTTTTCTATAGGTAGAAGAGCCTCTGCAAGGAGAAGGGTCATGTCTTCGAGTGAGACCATGACATAGGAGAAGATAGTAGCAGAAGTCACCTGGGGGATAGGAGATGAAAAAAAGGTGGCAGAAAGAAGGAGTTCTTGGTGAATGGCCTCAATATTCTCAATAAAATAAGATGAAGCTCTCAGCTGAGAGGGAAGGATAAGAGGGGACATGGGACTTTTGAAAAGGGATGAGAAGTGTTAGAAAAGTCACTGTGGTGAGTAGAATAGCAGGCTAATTAAGGAGGAATAAAAGGTTTATCTTGTGAAGAATGAGGGCGCAGCTGGGATTATGTAACATAAATTTATAGTGGACCTGACAGTTTCATGACTTTCTCTAGCTTTGTTGAAGAGCACATGAATAAGAGTGAAGGCAGAAAATGATGGGAATAATACAAGGCTGGAGTTTGGAAGGGCAAAATCTTCAATAAAGAGGCAAGTGTCTCAAGGGAAAATGACAGTGTTAAGCTCAATTGGTTTACCAGGGGGTCAAGATGGGAAAGAAGAGAGAGTACTGCCAGGGTAGGAATGATAGTCTAAAAAAGAACTGAGGGTTGAGGGGACTTGAGTAAATGCAGATTTAATGATAGACAGATAGACAGAATGACAGACAGACAGACAGATAGACAGATAGACAGACAAATAAATAAATAAATAATAAAAATGAGACACTTTGGAGATACAAAGCAGACACAATAGAATGATGACAGAGTACAATCAGAAATGGAGTTTCATAATTCATGAATATGAAAATGGCATATTTGTAGATGATGGCAGAATCAAGGGCATGATCATCTCTGTAGCATAGCTGTGGTAAGCCAGCATCTTAACTAAATTATTTTCTGGAAAACGTATATTTCTAATAGCTGAAATAGTCTATGGAAACATATGCCCTGTCCAAAGTAGCTTAAATTAATAAGCCATATCATAGGCCATAAGGACAGGTTAAAAGTCCAGGGTGCAGGGGCAGTTGGGTGGCTCAGTAGATGGAGAGCCAGGCCTAGAGCTGAGAGCTTCTGGGTTCAAAACTGGCCTCAGATACTTCCTAGCTATGTGACTCTGGCCAAGTCACTCAAACCCTATTGCCTAGCCCTTAAAAGTCTTATCATGGAATCAATATACAGTGTTGATTCTAAGATGGAGGGTAAGAGTTTAAAAAAAAAACCAAACACACACCTTAGAACAAAGGTACTTGACCTTTTGTATCATGGGCCACTTTAGCAGGTATGGGTTATGGGGGGGAAGGGTGCCTCTTGGCAGTTGGTCCATTCCAAAAAATGAAAGTATAAGAAAAAATAATCAATTTGGAATCTGAGAACCTGGGTTACAATTCCATATAGTTTGAAGAATGACTTCTGAATGTCTACCTCCAGAGAAAGAAGTAATATATATTTATTCCCCACCTCAAATGATGCCTTCTCTAAATGGGGAAGGGAAGGAAAAGGGAAGGAGTTAAATAGAATTATTTCAATGTAACTAACACACAAATAAATGTAAATTAAGGAACAAAACAAAAAATTCCAGCTCATAAAACTACCATAAATTATGTCTTCCATGTAAAGCTCAGCTTGCCCATCTATTAAATAAGGATGTTAGACTGGAGAATTTGAAGTTCTTTCTACTGCTAAACCTTATCACATAAACCTAGTTCTGCTCCTTAAAAAAATCATGAGGAGTTCAAATTTAATTTTATAAGGAATGTTTGTACTAGATTCATTCCTATTTTCTTCTATCGTTCATATTGTCTCCTCTCTTTCCTCGTCATTTAACAACTTCCCACAGGCTTACAGAAATTTTCCTACACAGAATATGATCTCTGCTGAAATTAAGTACCAACTTTATAGAAGGGAAGGGAAGGGCTATAAAAACTGAAATAAGATACAGGTTTGGTTACAATCTAATGGGTAGAGGGTGCTGTGTTCACAAAATAACTTGTAAATATAATGTAGATTTATATAAATTAAAAGAAGTCCAGATCAATAATGGTAAGAAATCTCAGGAAGAAGAGATAGAGTAGAGTAGGAAGAAAAGAAGCTTCTTCACAGAGGGGATAGCAACTAAGGAAAAGCAGGGCAGGTAAATTAAGTTTTTTTCAGAGACTATTTTAATTCCTTTTGTTTCACTTCTTAGGATAATATTTAAAGGGTTATGAGCATGTCATACAGCCAATAACCCTGTCAACAAAAAGAACTCTACATAGAAACTTATGCCAAAGAACAACAGTGTGCGGTATCCTCACTCCTTCTCCACACAAAAGGCTCACCAGGTGCCAATCTTTTTGACATTCCCAATGTGGGCCAAGGCAGTCCAACCTGTTCATATAGCACTATTTGAAATGATGGGGCAGCTCTCAGTCAGGAGATTTTAGAGCTCAACTTGTAGGATTCCCTAAGGAGTACCTCAGGGAGTCTTTCAATCGACCCAGCCAGACAATATTCCAGCTCACTCCCTAAAAGCTAAATTCTATGCTCTATAATTCTCTCCAACTACCTTCAAAGCCCTCCTAGGGTTCACCCTCCCCCATATTTCCTGCTATGTTCATGTAAGGAGGTAATTACAAATTTAAGATGAAAAACTCTCTACTCCCTCCATCATGACCACCACTTCCAAGAAGGCAGTAGAGTTGCTATTTGAAATATTGCAAATTCCACTCAGAATCTAGTTCTCTGCCTCAGTCACCAGCTGATACATGTTTTTCCAAAATCTTGACACAAAGACATTTCCCATACATAATTAAGTATAAATGAACAAACTCTAATAATATGCAACACACAAGATTTTACCTTGGGGTAAAGAAATCTTCTAGTCGCAAAACAGATCAACCAAAAAACCCCAAACCATTCCTATAAGGTCATCACTAATCTTTTTACTCTGCTACATTAAAAAAAGAGAGAAAAGAAAATGCCAAATGATAGAGTCCTAACTAGGAAGATGTCGATGAAGGTCTACACAGTATTTAAATCAATCTCCCTTTATTTTGTATTTACATACTACAAGCACCAATTGGTACTTAATATTGCCCAGCTAAAAACTACCACCACCACCAAAGGCTAAAGGCTGCAATTTTGTAATCCCTTTCCTTGACATTTATAATCTAAACTGGTCAGAACTGATGACAATTTTTAAAAGGTTTCAATGCAATAATCCTGGCCTGAATCATATGAATATATTTTTTAATTCTCTCTGAGTGCAGCAGAGTAATTCATCTAGCCAGAAGATCAAAACAATAAACATTTCAAAGGCCATTTGGCAACATAAGGCCTTGAGCAAGAAAAGTTATTCAACTCAATTCATTAAAAATATATTTCTCAAAAATCTAGTAGAGCTAGTTCAAGAAATGGTATGACTCATACAGACAATCCAGCAGACAAGGAATTGGGAAATTAAGAGTTAAGGTTTCAATTTGTTTTGATTTAAATAAAGTTTTATATGAAGAATAAGTAAATAAATTTTTTCAGGTTGAAAAGTGACTGGTTTGGCTCAAACAATACCATCATCAAATTCATCCTATCAGCTGTCCTATCTCTCTTGCAGCCTCTTATTATTCATTCTTATGCTTAAGGGTCTAGACTAGATTCTGTTATTGTCTCTGCTTTCCAGGATCAATTTAAGAATTGTCAATCTGGGACTCTCTATAGGGAGACTCCCCTAAATATACTTCTTCCTTTCTGAAATTTCTCAATATAGCATTCTTCCCCCATTTGCCTTCAAAGGGAGTCAATTTGTATTCTCTATTATTACTCCTATGACCATTTAGTAAATTTCTCGGAAGAATAAGGTCATATTATCTCTTCATAGAAGTCACAACTGGTAGCACATTACCTGGAAAAGAATGGGCACTTAGAAAATGTTTAATGAATTACTTAAATCCTCTGCCAACTTAAAAGAGGAATTTCATCTATGAAAACAAAGAAGGGCAACAAATTCCTTGTCTTTTTAGAGGGGAAAAAAGTTCTTACTTTATTTTATTTTATACCTTTAACATTCAAGAACAAATGAGGAGGTGACTTCCAGGCTAAGATGGCCCCACAGTAGAAGAAAAGGTCTTCTCACAACTGACTGATTTTAAAGAGACTCAAAAGGACAAAAATCAAAATCAGAGCAGCAAAGGGGCTCTATCATAGGGCACAGCCTTGAAAGTAAGCAGGGTTTGGAAATTTCCACACTATAAGGAGGTAAAATTACACCTACCAAAGCATGAGCTGCTCAATACCCCCCCCCCCCAACTCCACCTACCACACCAGAGTCAGAGTGAGTCCTGGGACAATCTCTAGGTTCTCAGGGTCTGGTTGAGGACTTACCCTGGAAGGTAGCAAGACTTGGGACCTAAGGCTGAGGAATGCAGAGCTTGGGTGCAGAGATAGGGCAAAGAGGGGCTGCCCACAAGCAGATGCAGTAGAGACTAGAAAAATAGCCTCAGGGCAAAAACCTCTCTGTAGCTCCCTACACAGAGAGCCTGCCCTCCTCACTCAGATTTCTGGCTCAGAAAGAAAGAAAAATCTAACATAGCAATGGCCACCAACACCCAAGAACTACAATCTACAACTACATGGAAAAAATAAGAAAAAGCCATGACATTGAATAACTTCTTTTGAGAAAAACAGCAGAACTACAGAGCAAAGAGTGACAAATAAACAAACACATCCAAATTTTCCAAAAACAAATGGAATTTGGTCACAAGCCCTCGAGGAATTCAATAGTGAACTGAAGAACCAAGTAAGATAGATAGGACAAACTTTGAAAGAAAAATGGGAAATAGTCCAAAAAGGAAAAATAAAAGTTTAAAAGACAATCTCCCACTTGGATAAAGAAGCTCAGAAATCAAATGAAACGATAAGCAAACTGAAGGCCATAATTGACCTGCTGGAAGTCATGAAAAGCAGGATAGTCCAAACCAAAAAGGAAAATCATGAGATCATAGTTGAAAATCAGTCTTTAAAGATTAGAATTAGGCAAGTAGAAGCTAATGATCTCACAAGACAGCAAGAATTAAAAAAGCAAAGACAAAAGAATGACAAAATAGAAGGAAATATTAAATATCTCATTGAGAAGTCAACGGACTTTGAGAACAGATCTAGGAGAGACAATTTGAGAATCTTTGGTCTACCTGAAAAACTGGAAAAAAAAAAAACCAGAAATCTAGACATCATACTACAAAAAATTATCCAAGAAAACTGCTCTGATATTCTTGAACAAGAGGGCATTGAAAGAGTCCATAGATCACAACCCCCAAGAATGTAATTGCCAAATTCAAGAGTTTCCAAGGTAAGGAGAAAATATTGCAATAAAGGGACAATTATAAGATAAGAGATGAGAGATTTTTAAATGGACAAGAGATCATCTCTTGAAGTGACCTGCTGAGAAGAGGGCTTTTTGTCTGGTTGACTCCAAAGCAGAAAGCTTGTATATATGTAACATGTATGCATATCATATGTAAATGCTGCACAGTAAAAATTACATGTACATAATGTAAATTACATGGAATTAACCTACTAACATCACATAGAGATTAAAAGATAAAGATAACACTAACAACAGTAGGACTAACAAACATAGGATAACACAAAAGTAGGGAAAGCATAGGGAAATAGGAAAGTTGATAATAAGTTAAAAGAGTGGGACAGAATAGGATATGGCATAATAATAATCAGAGATTAAAGAATTTGTAATAGCTAAGGAGAAGTTAGTGTTAAGATTTGCAAAGTTACCATAGTTCAAATGTATCACTAATATATTGTCACCAGATTTAAGTTAAAATTGTTGCAAAATTGTTCTAGGACATTGTTAGTCCAATAACTTGATTCAAAAGCATTAACCCCATGGAACCCAGGGAATTATTTACCCAAACCTCTTTTCCCCCATAAATCCTGTCTTAGATTACGTTTAGTTACCTAAGTTAAGGGTAATAGATAGTTTAAGGAATATAAGATTGTGGGGGGAGATGGGGAGAATACAAAAATAGAAAAATAGTGGTAAGAGCAATAGCAGTAAGTAAAGCGTTTAACCCTGGTGCATTGTCTGGGTGACAAAAGACACAAGACAAAAAGGGAGATTTGTAAGATAAGAGATGAGGGATTTTTACATGGATAAGCGATCATCTCTTGAAAGGACCTGCTGAGAGAAGGGGGGGGGGGGGGGGGTGGGGGAAGGGAAAGAATAAACTGATAATTCTAAGGAGGGAACAGAGGCTTGAAGATTCAAGAGACAAGTCAACAGACAAGGGAAGAAGAGAAGATCCCCAGACACTCGGGAGAAACTTTTTCCCTTGGAGATCAACTATTCTTCCTGAATACCTCCAACCAAGCCTTTTGTGACAGCAGTTTAAAATCCTCAGTGGGGCTGTGGATTTGGGACTTTTTGAAGAGAGCCATCCACAGATCCTTTCTCTCTCTGTCTCTCTCTCCCTTACTTGTCCCTGAAACAAGGATGCCGATTATCACCTCTATTATTTAACATTGTACTGGAAACACTAGCAGTAGCAATTAGAAGGAGAAGGAAAAGAAATTGAAGGTATTAAAATAGGCAAAGAGAAAACTAAATTCTCACTCTTTGTGGATGAGATGATGGTCTACTTAAAGAATCCTAGAGAATCAACCAAAAAGCTAGTGGAAATAACCAACAACTTTAGCAAAGTTGCAGGATACAAAATAAACCCACATAAATCATCAGCATTCCTATATATTTCCAATACAACTCAGCAAAAAGAGTTAGAGAAATTCCATTTAAAATCACCTTGAACAAAATAAAATATTTAGTAATCTATTTGTCAAGACAAACACAGAAATTATACGAACACAACTACAAAACACTTTCCATACAATTAAAACTAGATCTAAATAATTGGAAAAACATTAATTGCTCATGGGTAGGATGAGCTAACAGTAAAAATGACAATTCTACCCAAATTAATTTACTTATTCAGTGCCATACCTATCAAACTGACAAGAAACTTTGGGGGCCTAGCAGCACCAGATACTAAACTGTACTATAAAGCAGTGATCATTAAAACAATATGGTACTGGCTCAGAGACAGAAGGGAGGATCAATGGAATAAACTTGAGGTAAGTGACCTCAGCAAGACCATCTATGATAAGTCCAAAGATCCCAGCTTTGGGGACAAAAAATCCACTATTGGATAAAAACTGCTGGGAATATTGGAAGACAGTATAGGAGAGATTGGGTTTGGATCAATATCAGCCCAGGGCGTCCTGAAGAAGAATGGTCTGGGCCTTTCTTTGCACCTCGACCCTGAGCATCGCACCCGAAACCCAGGAGGTGCTTAATAAGTGCTATTTCATCCACTACTAATGCAGAGATGGCTTGGCTCTGCCAGGCACACAACCGCCGATCTCCCGAAGCTTACAATCTAGGAGAAAGCTAAGCCAAGTCCCTCTCTGGAGGAATGTGAGACAGCAGAAGGAACGTTACACAAGCGGAGGCTGGTCTGACAAAGTGCAAGCCAGCTCCAAGGGCGAAGGATATTCCCAGCAGGACAAACGAGAGGTGGCTTTTATTCCTGGAAGAAGCAGCCTGGGAGCCAAGCCTGAGCGGACAGGCGAGGAGGAGGGAGCACGTTGCAGCTGTAAAGAGGAGGGCAGTCAAGGTGCAGAGGCAGGAAAGCCCAGGGGTGCTAGCTAGGAGCTGAGCCGAAGCGTGGAGGCAGGAATAGCAATGAGGCTGGGGTGGGAGTGCGGAAGGGAAGATGCCAGATTGTCGAGGTCCTTAAATGTCAGACAAAGGGTAAATAAAATATGAACTTTACTCAATAGGGAACAACGGAAGTCTTTGGAACACAGGCATAATGTGACCACATGGAAACAGAAGGTATAATCAAGTGCTCCCAAAGCCTAAGGCAGGGGCTCTTCTGAGTCACTGCTGAGCGAAAAATAAATCTGGGATACCAAACACTGCTTAGTCACTACCTCTGGGGAATCATCCTTTTAAAAAGAAAGTTGCTGCTTAGTGGCTTTTTCCTCCTCACTGGCTCCAACAAAAAATAATGGTGTTGCTGTTGTTCAGTCATTTCAGTTCTGTTCAACTCTTCCTGGCCCCATAGAGGGTTTTCTTGGCAGATACTGAAGTGGGGGTGGCTAGGGAGGGCCTGGTCTAGAGACAGGAGGACCTGGATTCAAATCTGACCTTAATTACCCTGGGCAAGTCACTTAAACCCCACTTGCCATGTCTATCATTCCTCTGCCTTGGAACTCATTGTTAGTATTGATTCTGAGGCAGGAGGTGAATCTTCCTGACTTCAGATCTGGCACTCTATCCACTGAGCCACCTACCTGCCCCTAAAAAAGAAAACATTCCAAGATTAAAGAGAAAGAAAAAAGGAAAAAAAAAAGCCAGACAGAAAGATAGACAAATAGAAAGAATGGTAAATCAAGTAATATGAAAAAGTTCAAAAGCATAATTCATTTCACAATCTAGTTATTATGGAGTCTCCAAAAAAACTGCCAAGAGAACAAACCATTTGGGGCAAGGGGACAGTTAAAATATATTTTATTTATTTTAGACAACAGGTTTCCTCATAAGAACCTATGAAAAAGACCTATTATGATATCATAAATAAAGTAACTAGATTTCAAATTGAGACGGAATCATCCTCAGCTTTGTCTCATTTCCACTGTATTGAACAAATTTCAGTCTTCTATTTCTTTTTGTTTGCTCTCTGCCTAAAAATCCAGCACATTTGTGAACTCATTGCTTTTCCTTGAATACTGTATCAACAGAAGAAATGTTCTCATGAAACACAATTATCAATGCTACTTTTTCTCTTTTTCATTTAAAGTAATTGGTTCACATGGCAGAAAATGCTCTAACTTGAAGTGAGAAAATTGTTATTTATCTCTCCCCCACCTCACTCCCCCAAAATTTTTTTTCTCTAATTCAGTAGAAATCTACATTTATTATCAGTTCAGCTATTAAAAATCCATAATATGGGGGGAAGCTGGGTAGCTCAGTGGATGGAGAGCCAGGCCTAGAGATGGAAGGTCCTAGGTTTAAATCTGACCTCAGCTACTTCCCAGCTGTGTGACCTTGGGCAAGTCACTTGACCCCCATGGCCTAGCCCTTACCACTCTTCTGCCTTGGAACCAATACAAAGTATTGATTCCAAGATGGAAGGTAAGGGTTTAAAAAAAAAATCCATAATAGGGTTGGTTGGTGAGTCTCTTTTGTTCATCTAAATTAACACAGATGTATGTAACACATACACCATTGAAATCACAAATCTCTCAATTGAGTAAAACTATTTCCCTTCATTAAGAAGACGAATCTAAACAGCTCTGATGACTTCTAATGTCCCCACCAACTTGAAATCCTATCCGGCCAGTCCTCCATTCATGTAAGGGGACCTTCCACAGACAGATCTCCTGCTCAGCTGAGGGACTGAATTTCCACAAAGCTGTCTGTAATACTAAGTGGTTTTCCTTAGAAGAATTAAGATGTTCACAGGCAATCTTTAGAAGTCAGAACTATCCGAATGCCTTCTATAATTTTGTCTCTTCTATCTCTAGCCCAGGACTTCCGCACTTTTAACTTGAGGCCAGATCAAAAAAGCGTGGCACAGTAGAAAGTCCTGAGATCAAAGCTGGAGACGCCCCGGCTCCCACTCCCCCAACACACACAACTCATATTTTCTGGCTGTGGTGATCCTGTGTGGTTCAAAGGACCTTGAGAAAGCCACCAGAAAAAGAAATGCTCTTTAAGATAAAGAGGGTTTCAGTTGGGCTGACTAAGCCCAAGAAAAAAGTGGACATCATCAAGCAAGATCCAGGTTATATCCAAAGATATTCACAACCTTTCTAACTGAATGACTTTCCTGATGAATTCTCTTTTCATGAAATCAAAGCAGCCTCCTGTAAACAGGCAGCCATAAGATCAATGTATTTGCTTTAAAAACAGAACTTATTCGTAGAAAGAAGATATGCTGCTAGATTTGGAGTCAAACCCAAAGTCTGGATCCCCTATCTGCCACAGGTACGCCTCCATAGAAGCCAGAATTTCTCTCTACCTCAGTTTTCTCATTAAATAGGGATAATAATACCAGTAGCACATGCCTCAGAGGTGGTGAGGCTCAAATGAAATGTCTATCAGCTGGAAAGCACTGCAGAAATACCTTTTATTATCACTCTCTGAGATATTAGAAGATTCAAATTTGGTTTTGACTAAAAACAAATGAAAAGGTTTTTCAGAAAGATGGTGAACTATGTTGGCCGGTAGCTAATAGGAATGATTGAGATAAAGGTTTCCCTTTGGAAATGTCTGGGAAAATAACCAACATATTCCACTTAAATTAGCTTGAGAGCAAAGCTTTGAATGTATTCAATCAGACCAGAACCAACACTACCCTCTGGTGGACACTTGTTTAATGATCTCTATTAGTAAAGTTCCAGCTATAAAGCATGGAGAAGTGAAGGAAAATGGGATATTGGAAACTGTTTGGATTACTATTAATTTACTAATTATAGAAATTATGTCCTGAGGAAAGAAACATAATTCTACATACTGCACCCAAGGCCATTTTATTGCAATCCATCCAAAACTCAAATGAAGAGGAATAGATTGATGACTTTACAAAATATAGGAGACTCAGTTATTTACAAAGTTAATGATGTACATTCAAAGGAACTGATAGAAATCTTAATGTTAAAGGTTCCTTTTAATGGCATTTCATGTTGTACCAAAGCACAATTCATTCCCCAATTATCTCCCTCTCCTTCTAGCCCATTTATAAAGAACCCAACACACATAAAACTGTATAAACTGATAACCAGTCATCCTTTCTACCTCATTTTCCCTCTGGCCCCACACCTCCTTTCCAACCTTTAATGCTAAGTCACTACAATATAACAACTTTATGCTGGCACCTAGTATTTTTGGCTCAATCTTACCTAAAATGAAAGCTGTTCATTTCGTTTTACCATTAAAACTGAAAAGAAATTTTTAGCTCTAAACTGTCCTCACTGGTACAAGTGGCAAATATCTACTTTCTTCAAATATCTATAAGCTACTATCTCTTCCCCTGCTCTACCCTGAACTTAGGCTCTTCTTTTTAGGTAAAATTTATTCAAAAAAGAGGCCAGTAACTACCAAGGTTTCCAATCCCCAAATATATGGGATGGCCCAGGAAGTACACTGGTTCACTCCCACTGAACCTTTCAAAAGAGGTTCCTCTGAGATCTAATGAGCAAAGTATTTGAGGAACCCTGTTAGGTCCAATTTGTAAACATGAGATATAGGAGAGATTTTAGTACAGAGAGACGATTTGAACCTGGTTAGAAGACTATACCGGAAGAGTAATTATGAATAGTTTGGTGACAACCTAAAAGCATCCTTTCTTATTTATGCATGTTAATGGAAGGAAGAAGAAGAAACACAGAAAAGTCCAAGGGAAACTTTGAGACAACAAACCCTTGGACAAAAGTACTCAGGGAGAAATACAGACAGTGCTGAGAGAAAGCGGCCCTCGGAGGAAAAAATACTTAAACAAGACAAAAGAAAGTGTTTTATTTCTCAGCAGATAATTTAAACACAATTATTAAAAGAACTCACAAGTAGATACCTGAAAAACCCTGTGAATGAGCACTTTCTATTCCCTATGAGGGTCAGTTCTTTGTGGCAGTTAACAGAAAGGTCATTTTTGGTTTCTTGCCCAAAGATAGAAGGGAATTAGTTCTTTGAAATCAAACAGAAATCCTAGATGCAGACAAGTCTCAGAGAAGTTGGCAGATGAAGAAATGGGATGATGGCAAGCCCAGCGAAGACTGAAGGAACAGAACAGGACCTGAGATGGCCTCTTGCTACCAGAAAAAAGCAGCCAAAATGAGAACCTGTTTAGCACCTGCACTGACTATTCATTCCTCTTCTCTGGGAGCTGACTGGAGGGAGACAGTTTTGTATCGCTGCTGGGAGCGGAGGGGAGGAAGAAGAGTCTTCTGTGACTTAACAAAGCTAGCTGGGGAAAGCAGAAGCTTCCTTGCCTTGTCCTTTAAGACCACCTCCAACTAGAGATGGGGGAACCCCTAAGGGGCTTCTCTGCTGTGTCCTTTCCAGCCACAGATGGCTTAAGATGAAGAAACATTTCAGAGCACATCTACAACGATGTATAGCTCTGTAGGTGCCAGGCTTAGAACTGCTCCTCCTAGAAGAGCCAACATGGCCTTATAATGGCCAGCAGCCAGGAGAGAAGTAGGTCTGCCCATCAGGTGACTTGTGGTACAGACTGTTCCCTAAGGAGACCAAGAACATCGAGACCAGTCCAGAAGCATGAGCTGCCCTGACCGCATGGCTTTCCCTACACATGTGCCTCTCCTTGCTCGATTTCCATAAAGGTTGTGACCAGCTCCAGGCACAGACACTATGTGCCTTGGTGGGAGAGCATGACCTCCATGGAACTGAAAGAGAAGAAACTGCTCTCTACCTTAGAAAGGCCCAGATAGATGTGGTAGAGTGCATAGTCCTGTCCTTGCCAACTAGGTCCCAGTGAAATGCAAGCTTCATTTGCTTCTCTTCCTCCTTTGACAATAGTGATGGTACAGACAATTCCATACACAACTCAAAAAGGCACTGCTCAGTATTTGCTGCTAAAGAATCTAATTCTTTTCTTGAAAGAAATATTTACGTGGGTCTGGTTTCATTTTCAAGTTCCAAGCGTTTCTCCATTAAAGAAAGGAGATTTGTGGCACATAGAACAAAGATGCATATTTGAAGGCAAGAGACCTTTCTTAAAGGGACATTAATACTCCATTGTTCTAAGCCTACTCTCAGACTGCAAAAGGGAATAACACATGACGTCTGTATTTGAGAATAAAATGGATCTCTACATAAGCATGGAATTTCAGGATTCAAATTTTGTAATATGACGAGCTCTAGGGAAGTGTGATAAGAGACTTTTTTTTTTAAAACTATGTGTCCAAAACAGTTATTTCAGCATTTCTGTCTGTTCATAGAAAAATGTTTGTTTTAAACTAAGATGCCTTCAAAAGTAAAACTACTATTACATAGTAAAATCTCTGCCTACAAAAAGTTATTACTCTTATAGAGGATAAGTGAAAGAGAGTTCTCTAAATTTAAATGCTCACTCAAAGAGAAAGGACCCTTGGTTATATAGATAAGTCCATTTGAAAACAGAGGAATAAAATCCCTTACTCCAACTCCAAAAAGTTCAATCTATTCACAGCTTCCATTATTATGACCAAAAGCCAGTGTTTTCTAAGTACCAGACCACCAAAGCCTTGCTGTGCACAAAGGGACTACTTGCCTTAAAAAAAACTTACTTTCAACCTGACCACCATCCAGATGAGGTCTGCTCTTTGACTCTGGGTTCCCAGTTTTATCATCATCATCCAGGAGGGGAATGTAGTCTGTTTTGCTCACAGTTTCTCCCACCACATCATCATATGGTTCTGCTTCTAGTGTGCTCATGAAATCTCGTTTTATCTCTTCCTCAATTTCAGGTGGTGTTTCAGTTAAAGCATCTTCCAGGCTGAGGCTATTGTCAAAATCAGCCATTCTTCAACACTGAATCTGCCTGTGTGAGATGGAAACAAAAGGAGGTGGTGCATTTCATTAAAAAGTCATTAAATTAGTGAATATCAACACACTTAGAACTGAATAATTTTATCCCTGGAAAGGGCTTGAAATATCATGTGGTCTTATGTCTAACATTTTGTAGATAACCTCACTAAAAAGATTCTTTGGTTTATATAATAAAACAATAACAAAAATAATAGCATTTACATATCACTTTAAGGTATGGAAAGAACTTTACATGTTATTCATTTGATTCTCACAATAATCTTGGAGGTATCAGACATAATAATGACTTGGAGGTATCAGACAAAAAGACTATATATTTATATTAACATGGCTATACAATCATGGCAGTCTAATGCAGAGGTGTTGAATACACAACTTCAAGGCAACATTCTGGAATATAACATTGAACCAGAGAAAAATGGAACTAGAAAATGTTTTAACAAAATTTTAAAAATACAAAAATACAATAAAACATAGATAATGTCAATTTGTAGTTTTCTAAGTCATTAGGCAGGCTGCAGGGATCTGGTTTTATTTTAACTTGACAATATTGATTTAAAGTGTTAGAATGAGTTCTAATCAGTCATTTTTAGTAGAAAGAAATGGAACTTGAAGTCATATTACCCAAGTTCAAATCCTAACTCTGCTCCTTATTATCTATTGTGATAATTTAACTACCTTTTTTTTTGGCATCCCAAGACTACCTTAAAATTGAATTTTAAGGAAAAGGATCTTGCTTCTGAACTCTGAACCCTATCTCTCAAGTGATGGATGGAGTCCTCCCTAGTGGGCTGTGTGGTAACTCCTGGCATCCTGAAGTCAGAGGGAGTCGGGAAAGGCACGGAAGAAAGTAGGTCTCTCTAGCCTCACAGATGGAGGATGTCGCTAAGCAAATGCTGGTGTGCTCACAGTGGAGCTGAGCAGCTGGCTCAGGAGGAGGTGCCTAGGACAGTGCCAGTGGGAAGAGGCTGTCATGGAACAGTGGGCCACACATGGCTGGTACCTTTTTTTTCTCTGGCTCCTTTTTTATTATTTAATAAATCCAGATAGAGTCTCCAGAGAATTGCAATCATTACACTCTATGACTGTGGGCAAGTCACCTACTCTCTGTGAGCCTCAGCTTCCTCCTCTCTAGAACAGGGGACCAAACTGAAGGGCCCTTTATGGTCCTAACTGTAGACATATCCCGAAGCTTTGTCCTCTCCCATTCTCTCGACACTTTTTTCTCAGTGACCTCCCCTGAATTCGATATCACTTCCCGAAAAAGAACTCACAGATTTCTAGATCCAAACCGTCATCACCTTCCTGAGATCTAGACCCTCATCACTAAGTAATTACCCTCTATTTCCACTGAGATGATCCATAGATGTCCAATACATAACCCAATTATTTTGACCCACAGACATCCTTTTGTGAATTTCCCCATGTCTGCCAAGCCACTATCTCCTTGCAGTTACCCAGGTCTGCAACCTGAGAGTCACTCTAGACTGCTCATTACCCCTTACCCCATATGCCTAATTAGCTAACAAATCTTGCTCCCTCTCCCTCTACAGTGTCTCTTCCCATCACCTTCACCAGGATGATGATAACGGCCTTCACATTAGTGTCCCTCCAATGCTGACCTCTCCCCAAACATGTCAGTCCCCTTCTCAATAAACTCCACTAGCTCCCTATGGCCTCTAGGCTCAAGGACCAAATACAAGCTCTTTTGTTTGGCATTTAAAACTTCTAACAGCCTAGCTTCCAGGCTAAATATATATCACTCCCCTTTAACAGCTCTCTTTGGTTCAATCAAACTGGCCTTGCTATTCCTTCACACACAACATTTCATTTCCCATGTCCATGTTTTTGCAGCTGTTGCCCATGCCTGGAGAGCCCTTTCTTTCCCCCTCTAACTATAGAATCCATAGCTTCCTTGAGGCACATTTCAAGGGTTAGCTGCTTTTTTGTTGTTTTGATTCTTACCTTCTGTCTTAGAATTGAGCCAAAAATTCCATTCTACGACAGAAGGGCAATGGCCAAGGTCACCCAATTGGGAAGTGTCTGAAGCCACATTTGAACCCAGGACCTCCCAATTCTAGTAGCTCTCTGTCCACAGAGCCACCGCTGCCCCACTTCTTAAATGATGCCTTTCCAGACCTCCCTCAGCTGTTGATGAGTACATATTCTGTATACACATACATGCACACACATAAAGAGAGACTGCAAGCTTCCACAAATCAGAGATCATTTCATTTTTGTCCTTCGGTTCTCAGAGGTTGGCACATAGTAGAGTGGTACATAGTAGACCCTTAATAGGGGATTATTTAATGGTTTATCCTACAATTATATATATAATACATATATATATATAATATATATAAATATACAACAAATTAAATTCATACAAAATAAATATGCATGTATTTTAGAGATTACTATTAATTTTTTCCTCATAAAAGTTACTTAAGTTTATCTCAGTACAACCATGGAGAAAAGGAACTTAGAATCTGTCAAGAGAAATAGTAAAAGATCTATTTAGATACAGGGCAAGAAACCTGAAATTCTTGTCTCTATAGGTCACAACCAGATAACCTTAAATTCCATTGTTGTTCCCTTCATGCCCTGCCACTCACACTGCCTTGTACCCCTCCTCCATACCTACCCAAAGCATGATGGATAGCTGGAAATACATTAGTAACTCACTAACATGGCCTAGTTGGCCTCTAAACCAACAAGACCTGGATTCCATTTCTGTTTCTGACATTTAATTCATATAATTTCTCAGGAGCCCTACACAGACTCCCTAAAACAATAAATTACAAACCAGTTGTCTATCTGCATCTCTGTAGGGAGGTTATTACCGTAATTACAGGTTTGGAACAAAAATAAACAAAAAAATCAACAATAGGCTACCTTCTATAATTATCTAGTGGCTTCTCATTTCATATCTTTCCCAGCTTACTTTCTCTCTCTCTCAGGCACATTTGAGTGGATTTTTTTTTGCTTAAAAAATAGAGATGGGTGGAAACACGAGCCAAGAAAAGGCAGCACTGCTCCACCGGCCCCTTGATCCCTTCCCTTTCAGAATCCCCACAAAGAGCATGGCTTACTGGGTTGTAGTAAATCACAGGCCCTTTTCCTAGCCCCTGTTATTTTTTAACCCAAGTCCAAAGGATAAGGTTGCCCCGAAAACAAAATAAGAAGTTTTCCTCTGGTTCCCAGTGGACTCGATGGCCCAACGCTTTTCCTATACGCACTTGTTGCAGTATGAGGGAATAATAATAAACTTATAGGCTGAGAATCCAGAGAGACAACAAAACACAAAGGAGCCAGACAACAAAGCATCATCTGTACGCTCAGCAGGCATTCCAGCTGGTCTTTGTTTTGAATGGCTGGGCAAAGCACTGTGCAGAGGAGTGGACTCCGGGCCTGCGGGATGAGAAAGCCAACTGATGGAGGAGGGCTGTGCCTGGTCTTAGCATCAGGGTTTCCTGGGCCCTGTCAGGAAGGGAGGGACAGGAATGGTACCTGCTACCCCGGGGGAGTCTGCTCAAATGGCAGGGCTCTCCCTGGAGAGGGAAGGGCTGTCATTTATGGGCTCCCAGGAAAGGAACTTAATGATCCCCTGGTCCCGCCCCCTCATTTTGTGGATTAGGAATCAAGAGGGCCAGAGAAATGAAGTGACTTACCCAAGCCAGAGCAGGAGCGCAGGGGGCATTCTAACCCAATAGGAAGGCCCGAAATGCCACCCCAGGGTGGGAAGGGCAGGGAGAAGCTGGAGGCAGGGGCCTCAGCAAGATGATCCTGCAAGAGCCCAAGCACGAGGGGGCGAAGGCCTGCCAAGCGGCAGAAGATCTACAGGGGGGCCGTTAGGAGGCAGGAATGACCAAATTTCCCAGGAGCCCGGCTATGCGTGTTGGTGAGGGCGCATAGCTGGCACAGGGGTTGCAGACCAGACAGGATTAGGAAAGTTGCAGCACATGGTGCTGCTGCTCCAACTCCACACGGATGGAGAGAGCGTTGTGGCCCCTGCTCGGGAAGAAGGGCTGTTGGAGGAATAGCAAAGCTCTTGGGAAAGGTGGCGAGCCTCCCGAGGGATTTGCCAAGTCCCTTTAATACACAACTTCCAGAATAATGGCTCCTCACAGTTAAAGGGCTCTGTAAGATAGGCAAAGTGCTGGGCCTATGACTCCAAGGCCAGGCCTGCTTCTCCAGACTCCCCATTCCTGTACGTGAGGCATCCCACCACACTGTCCTGCCCCCTGGTTTGTTTAGCACCCTGGGTGGCTTCTGGAAGTGCTTAACAACAAACGTCTCTCATTCATTCAACAAACTGTTTATGTACTTGCTGAGAAAGGATATCCCTTTTTTTTTTAAACCTTACCTTCCATCTTGGAATCAATACTGTGTATTGGTTCAAAGATAGAGGAGCAGCAAGGGTTGGGCAACTGCGGTGAAGTGACGATGACTTGCCCAGAGTCACACAGCTAGGAAGTATCTGAGGGCAGATTTGAACCTTGAACCTCCCATCTCCAGGTCTGGCTCTCTGTCCACTGACCCACCAGGCTGCTCCCTTGCTTCTATAACCTCTATGCTCACTTTCTTTCTCAGTTCAGGTCACGTGTTCCCCCTACCGGAAGCTGTGCCTCATTTTACCCCTCCCCGATAGAGCTCCTTCCGCACCAATGCTAAAGCTTGGACACAAAACACAGAGCAGATCACCAGGACCAGCCGGTATTCTCCAAAACATCCCCTTAGAGCCTGGTCTGTCCATTAACAAGTCACCTGGGCTAGGGCCGGCCCAGATCATCTCCTCCTCCTCCCTCCCCCCTCCCCCACACCACAGTCAGAAGGAAGGAGGTCCAAACGGGAACAGGGGAATTCTTGGGGGAAGACAGGGAATCAGTCCTGAAACTTCCACAGATCTCAGAAAGAAGACCATTAAGAGACCTTGAACAGAAGTGGATAAATCTACAGGGAAAACATTCACACACACACACACAAAAGGAAAGATGGCCTCCAACAAAACTCATCTTTGAATAAATGGGGGGGGGGGGGGGGGGACTGAAATGAAATCCAGATCATACAAGATTTAGCAGCCACAGTAAAGATCTTGTAATATATACTATCTAAAACACAAAAGATAAGAGTCTTATGACCCAGAATATTTTGATGATTTAAAAGAAGGGGGGATGGGGAAAGGTATACACTAAGGGGGCTAAGGGAGAGGAAGAATGGAGGAAATTCTCTCATAATCCAGATGTACAACAGGTAACAACTGGACTCACTGGAATTGATATTGGCATCTAAATTCAGTAGTCAAAGGATGTGAGAATAAATACATTCATAGATAGTTGGGTTTAGAAATATATTTACCCAAAAGGAAATGGGAGCAAGAGTGGGAAGGGTGAAGAGAATAGTAGAAAAGAGAGAGGTAAGAATAATTAGGTGGATTAAAACCTGGATTAGTTCTAAAAGAAGAAAACATTAAGAAAGATGGGTAAGGAGTGGTTTAATAAAAAAGAAAGGATAAAAACCTGTTACTGTACTCTGAGTAAGGGAAAAAGAAGAATGACAGGGAAATAGAAATGTACCATACCAAATCTGGAGCACCAGTGCTAAGTACATTCCTTTTCTCTCATTGCCCTCTTGATCTTTAAAAAGAAAGGGTGGGACTCAAATCTGGCCTAAGACACTTCCCAGCTGTGTGACCCTGGGCAAGCCACTTGACCCCCATTGCCTAGCCCTTACCACTCTTCTACCTTGGAGCCAATATACAGTATTGACTCCAAGATGGAAAGGGAGAAGGAAAGAAAGAAGGAAAGAAAGAAGGAAAAAAAGAAGGGAAAGAAGGAAAAGAAGGAAAAGAAGGAAAAGAGGGAAGGAGGGAAGGAGGGAAGGAGGGAAGGAAGGAAGGAGGGAAGGAAGGAAGGAGGGAAGGAAGAAAGAAGGAAAGAAGGAAGGAAGGAAGGAAGGAAGGAAGGAAGGAAGGAAGGAAGGAAGGAAGGAAGGAAGGAAGGAAGGAAGGAAGGAAGGAAGGAAGGAAGGAAGGAAGGAAGGAAGGAAGGAAGGAAGGAAGGAAGGAAGGAAGGAAGGAAGGAAGGAAGGAAGGAAGGAAGGAAGGAAGGAAGGAAGGAAGGAAGGAAGGAAGGAAGGAGGGAAGGGAAACAAAAAAAAGTAAAAATAGAAGAGAACAGAAGAGAGTGATTGTTCAGCCATTTTTCAACTGTGTCCTTCTCTTCATGATCCCATTTACCATATTATTTGCAAAGATACTAGAGTAGTTTGCTATTTACTTTTCCAGCTCATTTTACAGTTAAAGAAACTAAGGCAGAGTGACTTGCCCAGGTTCACACACCTATTATTTGAGGCCTGACCTGAACTCAGGAAGATGAATTTTCATGACTCTAGGCCCAGAATTCTATCCACTGTGACACTTAGCTGCCCCTAATATACGTGGAGAAAAACATTCAATTTTTAAAAATTTTATTAAATACTAAGTTAAACACCACAAAACATTTAACTAAACAAATGCATAAAAAATTACCTGTAAAACATAAACTCCATATTGTTTACAGTTTGTTTAAAAATATGTAAATTATATATATATACAAATATAACATCCTCTGCTTTTGAGTTCTCACTGGATTTGTTTTACTTGGATTTTTTTTCCTCTTGATTTTACGGCTGATTTTTAAAAATGTAATCATGGTGTGTATTTTTCTTACTCTTTTCTCCTTATTTTCTTTATATTTCTAATAGTATAATAATATACAATACTTTCAAGTATCATAATCTATTCAGCTATTTCTCCCATTCATTGCATTTGTATTTTTCCCCAGTTATTTTATCATAACACACAAAGCTACCATGAATATTTTCGTACATACATAGTTTTTTACCCTTTCAATAATGAATACCTTTAGGCCTAATCTTAATAATGGGAACTCTAGGTCAATGAGCATGAACTCTCTATATACATACTATATATATAGCTCTTAATGTATATTTCCATCTTGTTTTCTTTAAAAAAAAATTCATACCTGCTCTAGTAATGTAGCATTAAGCCTGTTTCTTCATGTTTTTTATTTACCAACATTTACTTTAATTACTTTAGACCATCTGGTTCTCAGTTAACATCTATTACCAAAACCACATATTGCCAGGACCATACTCTTTCTAAAACAAATCTTTCTAGCATGGTCATACTCAGTGGAACTTTTATTCCAATACCACAACTCCTCAGGGATACAGGATTATCTCTATAGTATGATGAGTGATGAAGTAAGACTTTTGTAGAATATTTATGCTCAGGGGCTGCTAGATGGCTCAGTGAACTGAGAGCCAGGCCCAGAGACAGGAAATCCTCAGTTCAAAGCTGGCCTTACACATTTTCTAGCTATATGACCCTGGGCAAGTCATTTAATCCCCATTACTTACCCCTTACCACTCTTTTGCCTTGGATCCAATACACAATATTGATTCCAAGATGGAAGGTAAGGGTTTAAAAAAAAAAGAATATATATGCTCTCTAAGCCACTGTTACAGCAGAAACTATCTTTGGCTAATCTGTATGTTTAGGTTTAGATCTACTACTAATCTCATGTAAATATGTTATGGTCTCCAAATATCTAATTTAATTTATGTATCATTCTATTCATATAGCTCCTTAAATTTTCTCTTACTTATTTTTTGTTAGATTTATCTAGTTCTGAGAGAGAAAAATTAAAGTCTGTTGCTATTACTATGTTATCTATTTCCATCTGTCTCTCACTTAGTTTTTCCTTTAAAATTCATAGTTAATGATCATAAAATACCCAATTAATGATTATAAAACTATGAAAATAAATGGGACAAATTTACAAATAAAATTGGATATCACGGAATGTTCTATAAAGAATCCAAAAATGTTATTTACAACAAAAGCATTCATGCAGAATCAAAAGAAAATAGTAAAATTGATTATGCTTCAGCTTAAAAAAAGACTTAAAGATTGAACTTTGTTCAATCATAATTCCAGAGATATGACAATGAAGGATACTACCTACCTCCTAATAGAGATATTAGGTTCAGAATTAAAGCTACGTTTTTGTATATGGCCAATGTGAGAATCTATTTTGCTTGCTTATACATTATATTTTTATAAAAATTGTGTTTTCCCTTTTGGGGGGCAGGGTGGGTTAGGAAGGAGAAGTAGATGGACAGGAAGATTAATGCTATTTAGTTGACAAAAAGTAAAATAAAGTTACATTGAAACAGAAAAATGATCAGTCTTAGAGGATGTAGAGGATGAAGGAAGCATGATCAATTTTCCTGTGAAAGTTATGAGTTTTAGTGGAATACAAATTCAATGACAAATCGTTAAATATGGCAGACAAAAAGACTAATGCTATTTTTTAACACTGATTTCACTAAATTCTCCCAAAGAAATATTATATACTGCTACACTGTATCTTTAAGAGCCAAACACAATATTGCAGAAAAAAGCAGTTTGAGCTCACAGTGAGCCAAGGAAAATTGCCATTAGGAAAAATGCCTTGCTATGAAGTTCCTCTCTCCATGGAGTCAATGAGAGCATGTGTTTTTACTTTTATAAAGGAAGCTCTTGAGGATTCTGGTAAAGAGACTACTTTCTTATCATCATTGCATTAGTCAGAGAAAAAGAGGGAGAGATTTTTTCTATCTGATAAACCTGCTTTCACCTTTATCTTAAAAAGAGGATTCTTGAGGGGGCAGCTGGGTGGCTCAGTGGATTGAGAGGCCCAGAGACTGGAGGTCCTAGGTCAAATCTGGCCTCAGACACTTCCCAGCTAGCTGTGTGACCCTGGGTAAGTCACTTGATCCTCATTGCCTAGCCCTTACCACTCTTCTGCCTTAGAATCAATACACAGTATTGACTCCAAGAGGGAAGGTAAGGGTTTAAAAAAAAAAGAGTATTCTTGAGAAGAACCTTGGCATCTTTAAAGAAAATGAATAGTGGAGCAGTTTTCATTATTAAAAAGCAAAGACATTTGATCATTTAATTCTTCTTTTATCCATAAGCCTTTTCCGTGTTACCCTAATTTGTTTATGGTATCACTCTTCATTTTTAAGTCAAGCATCAATTTTGACTTTATCTTGGTATATAGTGTACGGTGTTGGTCTATGCCTAGTTCTGCCATATTGTTTTTGAGTTTTCCCAGCAGTTTTTGTCAAATAATGATTGCTTCCTCTAATAACTCTGTGTTTATCAAATATTAAGTTACTATGGTCATTAACTAATGTGTGTTGATTTCCTAACCTCTCCCATTAATCCATTGCTCTGTTTCTGAGTCAGTACAAGACTGTTTTGATGATTATTTCTATATAGTATAGTTTGAGATCTGGTACATCTAGACCTCCTTCCTTCATTCCCCCACCCCATTAATTTGACTGATATCCTTGACCTTTTGTTCTTCCAGATCAATTTTTATTATTTTTTTTCTATTTCCAAGAAATAATTTGTGAAGGTAAATTAATTTAGTTAGGATTTTAATTTTTATTATATTGGGGAGGCAGCTGGATGGTTAATTGGATTGAAAGCCAGGGCTAGAGACAGGAGGTCCAGGGTTCAAATTTGGCCTCAGACACTTCCTAGTTCTGACCCTTGACAGGTTGTTTTTTATTTCAATACAGCCTCAGATAAGAAGCAAATGCTAATGTGTTCAGATTCACTACTATTTCTGTAATACACGGACTATCAATATGGAAATAAGACTTGCTTTTCCTAAAAGAAATGTTGAGAAAGTGGAAGAGTAGTTATTAGCCCAGAGGCTAGCCAGTCCAATGTACAGAGATGAATTTAAAATTTTACAATCTTAAACTTAAGTTTAAGTAAATCGCTCTCATAAGTGACCTACTTCAGAAAACTAAATATAAGATGAGATGATTTTTTTTTCCCTGGCACTCAACTCATTTTCCTATTGACTTGAAATTTTGGAGATGTTTCATCTTCCCTTGATTTTATGATCCTGAAAAACAGGCACTTCAGACCTTATTGTTCATTATTTACTATATATTCTTAGTGAGCATGAGGAGTCTAGGATGACAGTGAGGTTGTGAGCCTGAGTAACTAGGAAAATAATGGTACACTCAACAGAAATAGGCAAGCTGGGAAGAGAGGCAGATTTGGGGGGACAGATAAGGATTTCAATTATACAAATATTGAATTAGGTACCTATGGCCCTTCCAGTTTAACAAGTTCAATAGGCAAATGGAGGCATAGAGATCCACTGGAGTTTAATGAATAGAGGAGTTATAGAGTTAAATCTACAATTAAGGAAAATCACTGACTGCAGTTTGCAGAATAGGCTGTAGTGGGAAGAGATGATTTTAGGCAAGGAAAACAATTAAAAGGCTTCATTCAACAGTTGATGAAGCAGGGAGTAATAAGGGTCCAAACAAAGTGACTAGATAAACAGGGAAGATATAAGATATAAGAAGTACAAACAAGATTTAACAATTGATTGGCTTTGTGAGGGAAAGAGCATAACATTGAGGTTACAAATCTATAAGTCTGGAAGAAAGGTGATCCCCTCAACAGAAACAGGAATTTTTGACAGAGGATATAATTTGGGGATATGATAAGCAGTTGTGATGCTTATCCAGTTTGAAATGTGAAAGAGGCAGATCTGGAGCTCAGGAGACAGAAGGACAGACCTGGGAATCACAGCATAGATGATAATTAAACCTATGACAGAGGATAAAAAGAAGTCACTAGAGAGACCCAAATAGTCTTGGGACAAACTCACAGTTGAGGGATGTGATACAGATGGTAGATGGGAGGCCAACCAAAAAAAGGGTAATTGCCAAGAAAAAAACAGAAAAGAAAAAAGTAAACAGAGCAAATGGAGAAGAGAAGTCAAGCAAGATGAGATTTGGGAAAAGAACAGATCTGGCAATTAAGAAATCTGTGATAACTTTGAGGAGGTAGTGCCATCTGAGTAACAGGGTCAAGAGTCCAACTGCAAAAGGAGGGGAGGGGAGGGGAGTGGAAAGGAGGGGAAGGAAGGAGAGGGGAGGAGAGGAGAAGGAGGAGGAGGAAGAGGAAGAAGGAGAGGGAGAGGGAGAGGAGAGGAGAGAAAAAGGGAGAAGGGACATAAGAAGGGATGGAGTATCCAGTAAAAGCTTTTTTTTAAGGATGAGGGAGGCTTAGGTGTGTTTCAAGCCAATAAGGGAGAGACTAAAGGAGGGTGATACTAAAGGAGCAATGTGCTGGAGAAACTAAGATCAAGGTTATAGAAGAAGAAGTTGGTTTTGGCAAGGAAAAAGGCTACTGGGGAAATGGAGGAAGGGAAGGTTTTTTGGTTTGTTTTTTAAACCTTCACCTGTCTCAGAAGTGCAATTCTAAGGCAGAAGGGCAGTGAGAGAGTATTGGGGGTTAAATGACTTGGCCAGGGTCACATAGGTAGGTTAATTTAAACCCAGGTCTACCCTGACTACAAGCCTGGAACTCTATCCACTGCTAACTAGCTGCCCGTGCTAAGGTGTTTTAATAGGAACAGAAAGGTAGAAAAAAGACCTCACAGAATGGCTTCAGCTGAAGAACTGGAGGAGGATTGAAGAGAGAGGAGAACCTTTGAAACAGGTTTTGTGGGGAATAAAGAATCAATTGAGGAGGAGTAAAAGGATTTCCTTGTTGCTGCAGAGACCATGAAATTAAATAACCTAAGTCTATAGTGCCCCCCCCCCCACTCAATTATGTCACTTCCTCCCTCTCCCTTCGGCAGCAAGTAAATAGGAGGCTAAGGATAAGAAGGAGCTCAGTTGATCCAAGGCTGGGGCTGGGAGAGCAATGAGTGGGGATTAGACAAGAGGGAAGGGAAGCAGGGTGCCACAGGAGAGAGAACTGTCTCTGGACACTGAGGATCTCTGATGTTTACTACTGTGTGTGACTTTGGGCAAGCCAGTTAACCAACTTGGGCGTCAGTTTCTTCGTCTGTAAAATGAGGGAATCACAAGAAGTAATAAAATGGCTCCCATTCATAGAGTTCTTTAAAGTCTGCATAGTAGTTGACATCTATTATCTCATTTGATGGCTGGTGAGGTCCCTTCAAGTGCTCTCCAGCTGTGATGCTGGAGTAGAGTCAGTATATGGCCCTGACTTTGATAACTCTGGGGCTGGGATAAAGAGGAGAAGAAAATGAATTCAGAGCACTAAGAAAGGACTTCAGGGTGGAAGGACTGGAGAACATGAGGGCAAGGTTTAGTATAGCTAAGGCACAGGGAGAGAAGGAATGACAGGTTCTGGTAACCAACCCATCAACCAGTAATTATAATAGAGAGCCTAAGAATTCTCTATCTCTTAAGTATGACAATTTAAAACCTCCCCTTTTCTCCAAAAAGCCTCTATCCATTCAAAAGTAACATTAAATAATATTTCATTTTTTAACGCTCTAAATTTACTTATGTCAAAAAAATTGTATTACGATTATTTGTATTTGGGTCTTATCCCCCCATAAACTCCATGAGGGCAGAGACAGATTCAGATGTCAATTCAGATGAAATCTATTAAAATGAACTCATCTCCCATTGATATTCACATGACTCCTCTGCTGTATACATTATAAGAGGTAAGCTCAGAAGTAGATCTGTAACAGAGTGAGCCTGAGTGAGTAGCTTCGAATTCTCCCTCATAAGTCATTTTACCTTTAATGCCTCAGTTTCTTTACTATGAAATTAGAGGGTAAAACAAACTCTCTAAGATCTTGTCAAACGTTACGTCCCCTAATGGGCATGACAAAAGAACTGCTCTGGAACAAATTTGGGATGAATATTTTGCACTCCATCCTTACCTCAGAAAAATCCTACCACCAGATACAGAGGCAAAGAGGAACACAATATTATTAGTCATGACCAGCTTATTTAGCCAACAAAAGAACTGAAGAAGACGCATATAAATCCTAAGGGAGCCAGCAGATCAGCAGCTATTTTCTCCCAACTGGATTCTCATCTTCTTACCTGTCTCCCTTCCTTGGTCAAAAAAAGACTTCAAGTCAAGGTGTCTGCCTGCATGAAGTGTGCTGCCCTGCTGCCATACATCATTTCCAGCAAATACGTGAAATGTGCACCAGAATAAATAATGATCAAGAAATCGAATGAGAATCCTAGTAAATGAATTCACTTCCCAATATTGTGCAAGAAGGCATCTACAAGCTCACCAGCAATAGGGGAGATTGTCAGCAAAGCCAAGGCAAGAAGTCCTAATGCCAGGAGGTGAAGGTCAGAGCAGGAAGCCGAGAGACACAGAGAGTTTTGAATCCAGAACATCCTACTTTGTCTACACCCTGCCCCACTATCAAACCAAACTCAGACAAGTACCAAGACAAGTCAAAGATGCCACAGGGTAGGAGTGACAGGGACAAAACAGAGTAGTGTCAGGATGGGATGAAGGAGCTGGAGGGGTTTAGATCCCAGAAGAGGAGCCTTGAAAGAACAGGAAGGGACGCATGCAAGCTGCCCTGTATGAGAAAATCAGAATCATCCTGCCTGGCTCCAGTGGGAGCAGCAAAGTAAAATCATCAAAATAATTGGGAGGCATATGGGCAATTTTACTTTTCCAGATCTTAGTAGGATTATAAAAATGGCAGAGGCTGCCTAATAAGGTATGACATTCCCAATGCCTGGACATGCTCAAAAAGAAGCCAGGTATTAAGGAAACTAAGGTCCTTCCTGACTCTATGATGCTACAATGTTGATCATCTTAAAATAATTACAGAATAAGATTCCTCAGCTTTCCACAGAGATTTCTTCTACTTTTTAGATTGTCCCTGCCTGAAAGAATATAGAATTTTGTGTGCACAAACCCCCATATAAAAAATCTGGAAGGGACCTTAGAACTCATCTAGTCTGACAATCTAATTTTTATGGAAGAGAAAATTGAGGCCAAGAGAGCTTAATTAACTTCCTCAATGTCACACAGATAGCAAATAGCAAAGCTGGAATTCAATTCATTGATCTTTACAATGGGTGGTCCATGATGCAAAAGCAGGGTCTGAAAGAGTCCCCAAAACCAGACTCCTGAAACTAACAATATGTGCCTTGACATGCTGACAAGTACATGAAAAACTGAATGAAAGTTCTTATCACCATTTATTTTTCCTCCTCTGTTTCAGCATGAATTTTGAAAGCCCTCGTATATGAATAGGTGCAGTAAAAAGAGAAGGGGCATTCTAAAAAAGGGAATGTACCCCAGAGAGGGGTATAAATATAGCATAAAGGGGAAAATAAGGAAGCTGGGTTGAAGGATTAATATTAGAGAAAAAGGAGAGAGAAGACCTAGCAAAATCTTAAATCTCATCTCTACACAAAGTCTTAAGTGAAAATGTGTCTTTAACTGCTCCCCATATCAAATCCCAGAGACCACATTACTACTATCTTAAGATACCAAAGGTCAAAACAAAAATACTAGCTTGTCTCTTCGGTACATTTTTCCATATTCACATCTACATATACATTTGATGTCATCCTATAAACCTATAATATAGGGCAGAGATTTAATATAAAATTATTATATATAGCATATAGCATAGCATCCTTAAATCCTGTACTACTGAAAATAACAAAAAAAGATTTGGTTTATCTACTTCTTGTCAAAGTGTCAACAGCTGAATTTCAAAATATTCACACTTTATTCCAAAAAAACACTTTAAAAAAATGATGTTAAAGCAGGGAAAATTCCTTGACCCAAATATGGTTAAACTTTACACAAGGTTTTCAAAAAGCACACTTATCAGAGGCAGCTAGGTGGCTCAATGGATTGAGAAATCAGGTCCAGAGATAGTAGGTGCCGAGTTAAAATATAATCTCAGACATATTCTAACTTTGTAACCTTAGGCATATCACTTAACCCTCCTTACCTAACCTTACTGTTCTTCTGCCTTGGCACCAATACAAAGTATTACTTCTAAGATAAAAGGTAAAAGTAAAAAAAAAAAAGCATTCTTAACAGGTTTACAGGCAAACGAAAATAAAGATAAAAATCATCAACAGAGAAAACAAGAGTCAAAGGAGAAGGTAATGATCTTAAAGTAGTATATCCTTAAGAAAGTCTAATATAAAAAAAAAAACAAAACCCATTTTTTCCTTTGAAAGATGAAACAAAGAATAGAATTCACTAAAAAAAGAGCAGCATTAAATTCCTTTAAGGGTGATGAAACACCAGATTGGGAGGAAGGAGAGAGTATTTTGCAAATCACAGAATTACTTCTCCCAAGTGGGCTGCCACAAATATTCTATTTAAAAGAAAGATATTGAATGTCTAAGAGGAATTGAAGAGCTATACTTCAATATTTCTTATTTTAAAAAATCAGTAGTTTGACAGGAGTGGGAAGTGACAACTGTTGGACAGGCTGAGGAAAATAGGCATGCTAATGTACTACTTGTCGATGGAGCTGTGAATTGATCTAACAATTCCTGAAGGCAATTTGGAATTATGCCAAAAATATCCAAATTACTAAATGATGCATTCTTTTTATCCTGGTAACACAACTAATAGGCCCAAATCTCAAAGAGAAAAGCATCCATTTGTAGAACTAAAAGAGTTCATCAATTATGGAATGAGTTAATCAGTTATCATCTAAATAAATTTAGTGAACATAGAATAGTAAGTATACTTGTCAGATCTGTGAAAAAGAAAAGAATTTAAGATCAAGCTAGAAATAGAGAATATCACAAAATGTAAAATGAGTTGTTTTGATTACATTAAAAATGTTTTGTACAAACAAAACCAATGCATATGAAATTAGAAGGGAAGCAACAAATTGGGAAAAAAACAACTTTATAACAAAAACTGCTGAAAAAGGTCCAATTTCTCAAATATATAAGGAACTAAATCAATTGTATCATTCCCCAAACAACAAATGGTCAAGGGGCCTAGGCAGTTTTCACAAGATGAAATCAAAACTATCAATAAGCACATGAAAAAGTGTTCTATATCCCTCCTGATTATGGAAATGCAAATTAAGACAACTCTGAGGTACCACCTCAAACCTAGCAGATTGGCTAATATGACAGCAAAGGAAATTAACAAATGTTGAAGAGCATGGCAAAATTGGGACACTGATGCATTGCTGGTGGAGTTGTGATTCGGTCCAACCATTCTGGAAGGCAATTTGGAACTATGCCTAAAGGACTTTAAATGACTGACTGCCTTTTGATCCAGTCATACCACTGCTAGGTTTGTACCCCAAAGAGAGAATAGAGAAAAATACTAGTACAAAATTATTTATAGCAAAGTTCTTTGTGGTGGCAAAAAAATTGGAAAATGAGGGGATGCCCTTTGATTGGGGAATGGCTTAACAAATTGTGGTATCTGTTGGTGATGGAATAGTATTATGCTAAAAGAAATAATGAACTGTAGGAATTCCATTTGAACTGGAATGAACTCCAGGAACTGATGCAAAGTGAAAGAAGCAGAACCAGGAGAACCTTATACACAGAGACTGATACACTGATACAATCAAATGTAATTGAATTCTCTACTAGCAGCAATGTAATGATCCAGAACAATTCTAAGGGACTTATGAGAAAAAACACATACAAATAATAAGAACAAATAAGACCATTTTTTGGCCAGATGGGGTTCCAAATATGCAATTCAACCAAAAATGTAATTTTAGGTACCTATTTCCCTCACCCCTAGGTCCAATCTACACTGTATTTTGCATCTTAAGCCAGATTAATGAAGAAAAGTTTTAAAGTATATTACTGAAGAGCTTAAACAATTTTTCTAATGGAAAACATTTTTATTTCCTACTTCAAAAATTATCTGTCACTCAACAGAAAAATAAAAGAGAAAGAGAAGAAATGGAAAATTAAAGGGAGAAAATTAAGGGAGGAATTAACCCTAAGCAAAACAAATTCTAAGGATGTTCAAAAATATTTATAGCTGTTTTTGAGGAGGCAAAAAATGAGAATGGGGGGGATGCCCATAAATTGAGGAATAGATGAATAAGTTATAGTGTATAAACGTGATAAGACTATTTTTCCATAAGAAACAATGGAGATACTTTCAGAAAAATCTGAGATGCCTTGTCTGAACTGATACATAGTAAAGACAGCAATATGGTAAAGATAAACAACTGTGAAAGAATAAGAAAAATCTTACCAAGCCTTGATTTCAGAGGATTAATAAGGAAACAGACTATTCACTTCTGATAGAGGTGAAGTACTCCAAGAGCAGAATGAAACATTTTTTTGGATTTAACCAATGTGGGAAATATTTTTCCCCTGACTATCAATCTAGAGAAAGGGGTTCAGGAAGAAGTCTAAGAAGGTATGTTTTTGTCAATTTAAAAAAGTAATATATCATTTTTGAAAACAATCTGTTTCCTTCAACTAATTCATCTTTAATTTGAAAAAAACATACTGCTATAGATTTTTAACAGTTCCTTGCTGATTGTGGTTGCTATCGATTTTCCCAACACTTTATTAAAATGCTTATTTTTTTCTCTAATAATTATAGTATCACATTTACCATGTATCTATTTCTATATCAAGGTTATTGACTCTATACTATTGATTTATTTTTTTAAACATAAACCACTTTTTTAATTAATATGTTCAAATCTATTTTGAAAGCTGATATGACCAGCGCCCTTTATCAAATTTGTAAAGTTTTTTTTCTTCTCATCACTACTATTAGTATTCTTGCCCATCTGTTTTTCAATATGGACATTGTTACAGCTTTATCTAATTGTGTAAAATATTCCACTGGGTGTTTGATGAGTACTATACTAAATCTTATCAATCAAGAAATAGTCACAGTTTTACTAAATTATCTGGACCTAACCATTTGCACATTTTAGAATTTACTGAACTCTTCTATTCTTCTTCTGCGGCTTGCCTTATGCACTCCCACTTTTATGAAAATGCCTATTCCATGTATTCCAAGGGTTTTTTTTCCTTTCTCTCCTTCACTTGCTATCCCTCTGTCCCTTCTTTTCCTTCTACCTTTCTGCAGTTTCCTGCTCTCTGGCTCTCTCTTCCTCATTGTCTTTGCTCCAGTTCTCTCTCAGTATTTGAGTCTCTCCACTTCTTTCTCCCAATACACAGTATTGATCCCAAGACTGAAGGTAAGGGTTTAAAAAAAAACAATAATTTAAACTAAATTTTACATAATTACTATAAACACCCACCTCTCATCTTCCCTCATCTTAAGGCTGTGTCCTATGTTCAGACCAATACGGTGCTCTCCAATAAAACAGAAAAAGCAATGCAAACAGGAAACCATTTTAGAGTGAAATGAAAAGTTATTTCTTCAAGGCCACCTAAGTCGACATTTGAGGAATATGAAGGCTATAAATGCTGCATATACAAGTTTTTTAAAACTGTGTCAAATTGCCTTGAGTTACATTGGGAATTCCCTTCTAAAGTAATATACTACTCAAATAATAATCCCTGAAAGATTTTATAAAATGCAAAGCTGGGGACTTCTATCTGTGGCTGACCCTCAGAGGCAGTTGACAGCCTGAGATCAGATAGTATAATAGCAGCCCTTCACAGGTTCCCTTTCTTAGTATATACAATCCTAAAAATACTGGAAGCAAGACCTGACAAATGCCTGCTATGAAACCTTAGAAGCCTTCGGATCTGCTCTATTAATGGCTGTTAGGTACTCTTGGACAAATGCTTTCAGTTTTATATCTATGTGTCTGCCTTTTATTCCAACTGCAGGCTATTTAAGGTCAAACATCCTGAAGCAAAATCATATTATCCACTCTGTAAATAAATTTTGTTAAGGCAGAAAAAAAAAAGTTTTGTGCTCAAAGCTCATTTGCATGCTCTGTACATGCGTAATTTTATTATATCTAATCTCCGAGGTACATAACTAGTCTCCAAAGAATATATTGCCTTTATGACTGTCATTCAAATTAGATTATAAACTTAAGGAAAAAAGACAGCGTCCCCTTGTTCTCTGTCTCCACTTCCTATCATCTATTTTCAACTTAAGAATCATTTTACATTTAAATATTTTGAAAGGGTTGACTGAAAAAATGTGGCACACAGCTAACAAGAGTCAAAACATACTTTAATGTTTGTGGTTTAGGCTACTAATCTTAAAAAATAAAATGGCAGGGGGCAGCTGGGTAGTTCAGTGGATTAAGAGCCAGGCCTAGAGATGGGAGGTCCTGGGTTCAAATCTGGCCTCAGACAACTTCCCAGCTGTGTGACCCTGGGCAAGTCACTTATCCCCCATTGCCTAGCCCTTAACACTCTTCTGCCTTGGAACCAATACACAGTATTGATTTCAAGATGGAAGGTAAGGGTTTTAACAAATCAATCAATCAATAAACAAATAAATAAAATAAAATGGCAACTGGGAGCATCTAGGTGGCTTAGTGGTTAGAGAGCCAAGCCTGGAGACAAGAGATCCTGGGTTCAGACACTTTCTAGCTGTGTGACCCGGGACAAGTCACTTAACCCCCATTACCACTCTTCTGCCTTAGAACCAATCCATAATATTAATTCCAAGGTGGAAGGTAAGTTGTTTTTTTTAACCTTTAAAAAAACCTTTTTTATAGCATTATGGAATTCTGAATGGAATGCTCTTAAAATAATGACAGATTTTTTTTGGTCAGAATTTTGCAATAATTAATATTTGTATAATTTTGGTTACTGGCATTATTAATCACTTAACATTTTTCAAGAATGGAATATATAGAGTTCGGTAGCTATTATTTTTCCCATTAACTGCTATTTATGAATTACTCTTTCATATTTAGAAATTGTATAAATTCTTCCTGTGAAGTTAATTTAGTAAATTTAGTTTGAGAAGTAAATTGCATTTTTAATATATATATGTAAAACTGAAAGATATAGTGTTTCTTCCTCTCTTGGAGACACCAACAATCACCTGACATTAAAAGAGCATTGACAAAAATTCAAACCAAATTAGTTACCAAGTTGTAAATATCTATATATTTATATTTAAAATCCATTGTGCTTGCACACAGTTCTACTTGAGTTTTTTTAACAGACGTTTATGATTTCTTTTTTATTTATCATTTGTGTTTTAACTATTGTTTATTATTTTCCCTTGATTCATTTCTTCTGTCTTGTTTTTATATTGCCTAGATTTACCCTGTTTCCTTTTCAACCTATCAGAAAACTACCTCTTATTAAAAAAAAAAAGAATAAAACTTGAAAAAAAAGGAAAAAACTCTACAAAGTCAACCAAGCCATGAAAAGAAATTGACATTACAAGCAATTTTTCAGACCCGTGGACCCCTCCTGACTCCTTCCTAAGGAGTAGAGGTAAATATAATTTTCATATCTCTTCTTTGGTGCCAATTTTGTTTTGTTCTTTATAACTTCATAACATTCAAGTTCAGTTGTTTTATGGTTGTCATTCTTTCCATTATACTGTCATTGTGTATTGTTTTCCTGGTTCTGCTTACTTCATTTCCCATCAGTTCAAGTACATTTCTCCATGTTTCTGTTGTTTGTAGTTTTGAAATTGGTCCTGCTTTTAAAAAAAAACCAAGGAGGGAGCAGCTGGGTGGCTCAGTGGATTGAGAGCCAGGCCTAGAGATGGGAGGTCCTAGGTTCAAAACTGGCCTTAAGACATTTCCTAGCCATGTGACCCTGGGCAAGTCATTTAACCCTCATTGCCTAGCCCTTACCACTCTTCTGCCTTGGAGCCAATACACAGTATTGACTCCAAGAGGGAAGGGAAGGGTTAAAAAAAAAAAACCAAGGGGGAAGCTGGGTAGCTCAGTGAATGGAGAGCCAGGCCTAGAGACAGGAGGTCCTGGGTTCCAATCTAGCCTCAGACATTTCCCAGCTGTGTGACCCTGGGCAAGTCACTTGATTCCCATTGCCTAGCCCTTACTGCTCTTCTGCCTTGGAACCAATACACAGAATTGATTCTGAGACGGAAGGTAAGGGTATATTAAAAAAAAAGAAAGAAAATGACTAACATGACTGAACCCGAGCTATTTCAAGGCTTTCAAAGATGTGAGATGTTGCAGGTATCAATCGCACCATTCTAGAGTGCAGTCCAAATATGCTTAACAAAATAACAATACCAATAGGACATAGATCATGTAAATATATGCCTCAGCAAATGGCCATCAGGCATTCCTATGGCCAAAAGAAAAAATAATCTAGAGGATTATCTCTTGATGAGGTCAATCAGTCAACAAGGATTTAACAAGCATTTACTAGGTGCCAGGCACAGTGCGAAACACTGGGCTGAGAAATACAATCCTTGCTCTCAAGGAGTTTCCATTCTAATGGGGGGACAAATAACTCATAAAAAGAGGCTGAAAAGCCTGGTGGTGCGAGCGAGAGAGCATGAAAACACTTAGCACACAGAGAAGTCCAGAGGACAGTCTGCTGGAAAATGGAGATGTGCCCAAGTGCTGGGAACTGAGCTAGAGGCACAAGGACAGTCCCTGACCTGCAGGAGCCTCATTCCTCCATCACAACATCAAAGTCAGGCGCAAGCCACTTGGGATCTCAGTACGGTTGTGCTGCGATGGGCGAGAAACCAAGGAATACTCTCTGAGAGAACCACTGAGCCGCTTCCAGCTTAACTTTCCTCCAAGAGCATTTTTAAAAAGTCCTTTCCGCACAGGGGGATCAGGATATTTTCTGATGCTCTGAACAACACCTTACACAGAGTAAGAACTCAATCCATTTTTGTTGGCGTGTTTTCTAACTTCTCTTTTTCTTCTCCAATTAACTAATAAGTGGGTTCCAGTTCTCACCTTCATAAATGGAAGCAGGAAGTCCAGAAGAAGGGAGGAAGGGAGAGGCCACTCTAGGCCAAGCCATTGTACTTATATATCCGTTCTCTAAATAACAAATCATTTAAATTGGAACGATGACTGGGATGCAGAGTGCTAAAGAAACACAATGATTGTATTCTGTAAAAGGCAGACTAGCAAGAATAGGGGTGATGTTCCAATTAAGTAGATTCCACACACGCATCCCTTTCCTACTTGAAAGTGACCGCTTTACCAGAGGGATGGTAACTGATTTTACAGTCACAAAACTCAAGAAAAATGTCTCATTAAAAAAATCATATCTGAACACAATACTGAGGCAGTTACTAAAAAAGTCACCTCATTCTGAGATGCTAATTTGGCATCATCTCTTTATACAACTTGGAGCAGAAAAACCTGACTTGCAACACATTCTTTCCACATAATAGACAATTACTAAAATATCTGGTTATGCTAAGAGTTTCTTTGGATTACCATTACCTTTCAAACTTTATTTAATGCAAATAATCTAAATAAAAAAAGAGAATGCAGAATAGTAGTATAATCATGTAATACATATTATAAACAATTAATTTGGGCAATTATGGGGAAAATTGAATAAAAAGGATCAGGACACAGTTTAGCTATAATCATATTTTGATAGGAATCTGTATAATTAGAATTCTCTCCCCAAGAACTCTCTTTCCCAGCTTCTCATGTTCCTTCTCTTGTTATGTGCTAATGAAGGGAGGATATAAGTTGTGTGTGTAGCTCCACCCTCTCGCTCTTTTCCCCTGATCCTGGTTTGTGGAGGTGGGGTAAGTCCCAGGCAGGAGAATTTTTCTCATTCGTCTTTACTCAGGCTTTAACTTCTGTTCTTATATTCTTCTTACTTCAAGTAATTACTAATAAATATTATAATATTAATTTTAATCTTACAATCCATACCTAGGATCTTAAAAATTCAATGAATAAGAGATTCTGATGAAAACTAAGAGAAAGGGCCTTTGAAAGGGTTAGACTTTTATGAATGGGTGTAAATAGTATAGTATAATTGTTTAGATGGTGTTTTAGGTTTCTTTCTAAAAATTATTTCTTTTAGACTCTAGTGTATCTAATTTCCTTTACTCCAGCCAATTCTCACTATTTTTCCCAAGATTAAGAGAAAAATTTAAGTCAATAAATTATCAAAGATCATGTAATACTTTTCTACGCCATGAGAACATAAAACTCCAAAACAGAAACGAAACCACCAATTCCAAACTACTTCCTGAAGAAATCCAAACTGTTGCTTATTCATTCAAATCTTAGATAAATTCAAATCAAGAACAAAGCTAGCTGCCCTTAAGAGGCCCTTCATTCCAAACTACTAAACTGCAAAGTACTATGAGTATTAAAGTAGAAATTGTGGCAAAAAATTAAAAGATTCCCCAAAGAAATGGGATTAATTATACATAATTAAAAGAAGTTCTCTTTTGAAAGGATGTCTTAAATTTCAACTGTAAGAGAATAAAAAACCTGATTAATTGCCTCCCCAAAGATATTGAGGTGATAGGGTTGTAAGTATAAGCCAACAAACTCAAGAACCCTTCTGGGAGACTGGTTTCTCTAAGCCTAATATTTCAAATCTACTTTTAAAATGGATTTTCAAACTGATTTAATAGGAAGGAAATGGAACAAATTTACTAGCCTCCTAATGATGGTTACACAGCTAGGCAGTTTGAATTCTCTTCTCTGAGCTCATCCTCCTCCTTAGACACGTACCCAGAAGGGATGGGACAGAAAATCTATGAGAAGAACACTGCCCACAAAACTAAACTAAACAAAAAAACCCAAACTGTACAAAAAGTAGTATAGATTACACAGCAAGTGAGAGAGAACTGGGAAGACAGGGAAATTAAGGAAAAACCATAGAGCAGGATCAAATGAAAATTCCAACGCTGCCAGCCTGAGATGATGAGGCAAGCATCTTCCCATACCAGTCACTGGGAAAAGATGGGAAATCTGGTCACCTGAAAAACATTTTTTGTTAAATTCATTTTATAGAAGAAATGTATAGAATTTCAAGGGCAGAGAGGTAGTGCAGTGGATGGAGCCCCAGGCCTGGAATCAGGAAGACCAGAGTTCAAATCTGAACTCAGACAATTACCAACTCTGTGACCCTGGGAAAGGCTTACTTAACCCAGTTGGCATCAGTTTCCTTATCTATAAAATGATCTAAATGGCAAACCACTCCAGTATCTTTGCCAAGAATAGAACACAACTAAAATAACTCAACAACAACTAGAGGTTTTATACTGGCTTTTGAAGGGAGATACAATCATCTCTTATCTTTCTAATTGTTCAATACAGAAGACTGAGACTACTCTTGGGGACCATTTTATTCTTAAGATGAAAAGCGAGATGGTAAAATAAAAGTATCTACTGTGACTAATTTCGTTAGCAGTGCTAGTCTCAAACAGGTCAAGGTCTAAATCAGAGATCACACTGATTACACATTACTAGCCAAATTTATAGTGTTACTCCAAAGGGATTCAAAGGTAAAGCCATGGTATTCTCCTCTGACATAGTAGAAATCATTTGATTTTGAACCTGAAATTGGATGAAGAATACCCTAATTTTTTCACCACCAATCAATAGAAACCCACACTTGGCCATGTTAAAATGTAAAACAGCTCCACCCTGTAAATTGGCAAAGATGACAAAAGAAAGCAATTATCAATGTTGAAGGGATGAGAGAAAAGAATATAATGTCTACAGATGAAGCTGTGGATTAGTCTATTTATTCAGGAAAGAAATTTGGAACTACAGTATGTTAAAAAGTGAATAAAATATCTAGCCCTCTGACCCAGAAATTTATTGTTAGGTGTATATTCCAAGGAAGTCAAAAACAAAGCTCCCATAATACATCAAAATATTTATAACAGTATTTGCCATTTAAAAATGGCAAAATAAATTGTGTTAAATTAATGTACTGGAATATAACTACACCATAAGAAAGGCTAAATAAAGAGAATACAGAGAAATACCATGAGGAGACCAATCTGCAATGATGCAGTCAAGTAAACAGAAACAGTAGAACAACATACTCAGTGACTAAAAAGGAAAAATTGGAAAAAGGAAAAAAAAACACTAAACACTGTGTATTTATAATGACCGAAGTTAGACCCAAAGAAGAGAAAATGTCCTTGCTTCCCTTCATTGTTCAATGTTGAGAAAGGAATATGATATATGACATCAGCCTCAACGTGCTGCTTAGTTTTGCTAAAATACCTTTCTTCTGTCTTTGTATTTTCTCGTTTGCTATGAAGGACCATATGAGGTGCAAAAAAGAGAGGACGGTTTGTTACAAGGGAATCACTTTAAGTCTAAGGAATTTAAGGTTTACAGGTTCCAGGGAATACAGTTATCTCTTCCACACAGCAACTTGCCCCATCACAGTTTTGATATGTGGCAGTTTGGCATAAGAAATTAAGTGGGAATTTGGGGGGAGTTTTATGAATGCTGCAGATGTCATTTAAAAGCAGTAGATGACACAAAAAAGTTAAGAAACTCAGAAATGCACACTTATAAATTATAAATTTATAATAAGTTTCAATCCATTAAAAATATTTTTTCAGCCTTCTGCTCTGGTACAAAGGGAGAGCCAAAAAGTTTTACACAAATTTTCCATATTGGGGGTTGGGGGGTTGCCATGTGTCCCTAACCCTAGTAATTTGGAAGGGATACCTGTAAATTCAAAAAATAAAAGTGATATAGAAAAAGCTTTTACTGGTACTCTCTTTTTCTAAACTCTTACTTTTTGTCCCAGTAATAACTCTAGGTCATAACGGCAAGTGCTAGGCAAATGAGATTAAATGACTTGCCCAGGGTCACACAGCTAGGAAGTATCTGAGACCAGATTTTAAACCCAGATCCTCCTGACTCCAGATCTGGCTCTCCAACCACTGCACCACCTGGCTGCCCCTATTCTTTTAAAATTTTTAAAATAGACCCAATATTTACATTTACCACCCCATAATCAAGTTAAAAAAATACAAAATTGTATAGGTTAAAAAAGGAAAAATTCAAGTCTCATGTAATGGAACCTCGTATATTAAGCACCATTTATAAATTTTCCATTTTTTCCCCTTTGTCTTTTTCAGAATAAAAATTTCCTAATATGGTGTTCCTTGTGCAGTTTGGCTATGTGCCATGTGAGTCAATAGTCTCTGCCTTGTGGGATGAGGAAACAACTGCCAAAATTTGAACTGGTTGGATTTCGGTCAATCAACTGGCAGTCTCTTCACCTTACTGCAGATTTAATTGGTTCAAAGCCGAAAGAAAGGAAAAAAAGAAGAAAAAGGTCCAAGAGAAAATATATTTGTGTCTTGGATGACAATCAGTGAGTGACTAATTTAAAGAAGAACTGAGATTATCACACCTTTAGTCTTTTACCCATGGACACATTTTAGTGATTTTTTTCTTTTCCTTTGCTATTTTAAACTTCCATTTGAAAAACCGACCCAAGTTCTGCTGGTGTGTGATTTATTTTTTGAAATGTTACTAGGACAGGATAAAAACTAGAGCCGTGATTTCCTTGATATAAACTCCCAGAGAAGGAAATTCCATCTAACTCATTCAGGTCTATATTTTCTCTGTATTTCAAAGTATTCAAGACTTGCCTAGATCATTGGAGAGCCTAAGTGACCTGACCAGGGTCACAAAAGTCTGTATCTGTAAGAGATATGAGTTCCACACAGTTCTTCCTGGCTCTGAGGCTATATTCTATTTACGTAATTAAGAATAAAAAAATTCTGTAAGTCAAAAATGGTTAAAGATATCTCACTATGTACATTCAACTAACATTCTTTTATTTCCCATGTGTTTTATAGGCACACTGTATATACATTTATGCATATGTATGCACACACCCTTAGGAGAAGCATCATGGAGGAAAATATAACAGCATGCCATGCTCAAAAACTTGTGCTTAACTTTTACTTCTGATACACACAATTAATATCCAAAGACACGTCACCACCTGTCCGTGTTTCAGGCAACTCTCTAAGAACATCAGTTAAAGTTGAGTTGCCAAATAGTAGTGGTGGGGGGAGTTTTCTTGCCAGAAGTTCCCCTCATCAATGAAATCACAAGTCCAGACCCCCCAAAATTACATTTAGGCAAATGGAAACAAAGAATTTTCTCAGCACAGTATTTGTACCTACCTCTCAAGGTGATTATAAGCACTAGATAAATAAAAATTAGACAATAAATGTGAGCTAATGAACATGAAATTATTTTTCCTCTATTTTAGTTCCAAAATATAACAAGTTTATAACAAATAACACCATAAAATATTTTAAAAGGAACATTTAACTTAATGACCATGTTTTTCTAAGTGTGTTGGGATTGTACAAATGAGATAAAGGATGAAATGCCAAACTGAAGAGAAAGGAAACAGGGTAAAATTGTGTTCCTTAAATTCTCATGTTAACTGATTTTTCCTACAAGATGAAAAGACTTGTCATTTTGAGCCTGGATCCCTTTTCCACATTTACCTTTTCTAGGCAACAAATTTTCCAAATTTGTTCAATAATGGCCAAGTCTTAGCTCTTCACACACTAAAGTATACTATCATTTGTGGGAAGAACCTAGCTAAGTGAGGGATACCACAAGACACCCCTTTTCCTCTGGCACACTCTTATGATAACATAGTTTTTCAATTATTAGTGTGAATTTCAAAAACTACTCAACCCTGTTCAACCATTCTTTAGAGGATGGGATTTGGCTATTTCCTGATCAATAACAATAGAGATACTTGGAATGACAGAATCAGGTCTTGGAAACTACAATCTCCACCCTACTCAGGGTAACAAGTTTTAGGAAGGGCTGCAGCAAAGCTCAAGATTTAATTATTTCAGAATATGACCTTCAACAGACATGTGCAAAGGGGACAGACCTCTGGGCAGTCCTGGGTGAAGCTAGAGCCACCATTGGCACAGGGGAGACACAGGAAGTGAGGTAGAGGACAGCTGAGGAATCTGGGGACTTCCTGTGTGGAGGAAAGGAGGTTGTTGGAGCCTGGTGCTTGAGGTGGATGCCCTGAGACTGTTTCTCCATTTTGGTCACGTGAGTGATAGGGACTGATCTCTTTTCTTTGCCTCAGCTATCTAAGGCCTTGGGCCTTTGGCCCAGCCTAAGCAGAGGGGGTATTTAAGCCCTATTCCCTTCTCTTTCCCTCTCTCTCTCTCTCTCTCTCTCTAATACCTTTCTTCCTCCTGTTAGTAATTAAAAACTCCATAAAAGGCTGACTGCTGACTTGAGTTTTCATTTAGGAATTACATAGCTAAATTCCTTGGCGACCTTAAATTAATATATATAAGTTTTTTAGTGCGATTTCCATATCACATTAGGCAGCTCCAGCAGTGAACAGAAAAGTTGCATTGGATCTGTTGGGTCCAGGTTACTACATAGTTAGACAATATCCATATGCCCTGAGCAGAAACAGATTCTTTCCTTCTCTCCTTGTTCTCCAATAAATTGGCCATCTCTCAGATTGCCTCTCAAACTGAGGTCAATTAATTCCAGTCAGAGGGAAACTAAGCATCACTTGTATTGTTCCGGATTAGTAAAAGCAGTAGACCATACCTGATAGTAGATATTCTTATTTAACGTCCTTTCTGTTTTTCTGCAGATTTCTTATCTGTAAGAGAGGAGAAATCATGAGGATTTTGATTGGGGGGAGGGAGAACATTTAATTGATGTTTCTTGTTTCTTCATTAGTCATTTCCTGATATACTTCCCTTGAATCCCTAATGAGCCTTAAAACAAAGAAAAATAGTTTTAGCAAAATGACTGCTTATGTTAATATATCTAACATTAGAGGTATCTATCAACATCCCCAGCAGAAGCAGTTCTCCAATTCTTCTTCAGGGGCAAGTCTGGCAATGACAATTGACAATGAGTGGTCATTGGGCTTTTGTTATTGTAGTCAATGGTTATGCTGCCTTCCAAGTTCTGCTTACTTTTTATCCGTTCATATGAGTCATCTCATGGTTCTGAGCTCTTCATATTATTTGTTCCTTACGGCTCAAATAATATTCCAATACCATAATTTATTGTTATTCTCCAACTGAAAAACAACTACTTTGTTTTTTATGACACAAGAACACTGACTATTCTGGTGCATGAAGGCCTTTCATTTGTCTTTGACTCCCTTAGAATGTGTATATAAAGTATATGTACATATATGTAGGTATCCTTACATACATGGTGATATGCAGGTCCACTGTGGGCATTTTAGGGTGAAAAGATGACTTTTGGTGACTTTTCTTGACCAATTCCAAGTTGTTTTCTAGAATGTTTTTGTTGTTTCCTATTTCCACCAATAGTGTGAATGCCATTATTTTTAAGAGAATTTGCTGAGACAATCCAACCAGTTTGGTAAGATTGCAATCAAACAGACCTGGACAAAACTGTTCCAAATATACCTGACACACAATATTCCTGCCATCTTGGACTTTCTACTGGGAGCTCTTAACTATCAGTAGCCAATATAATGTTAAGATTCACAATTCTCACACTTGTTATTGCTATTGTAAATAGCAATAAAGCTACAGTAATACAGTAATAAAGACCAATAAAGCTACAGTAATACACAACCCAAAAAGTAAGCAAACCACTAGAATCATGAAGCCATGAATCCTATGATGCATTTTCTTGACTTAAAATCACTGCTCAGTCATAAAAAGACATAAAAAACGATTCTTTTAGTCACAGAAAAAAAACATTTAACCTATAAAAAGAGGAATGGCAATGAGAGTTCAGGAGAAAGATTATCCAGTTCTATATGGTCTATCAACTAATACAACCTTTGAGAGAGGGAGGAAGGGAAGGAGCAAGCATTTTAGTAATTACTATGTGTCAGACATAATACGAAACACTTTAAACAAATACTATCTCATTTGATCCTCATAAAACCCTGTAAGCTAAGTCCTATTACTATCTTCATTTTACTGAGGAGGAAACGGAGAGATGAAGGATAAGTGCCTTGCCTAGGGTCACACAGCTAGTAAGAGTCTGAAGCCAAATTTGAATTCAGGCTTTTCTGACACTAGGACTAGTGCTTTATCAACTCTATAATTAGCTGCATTCAAGACACACTTCCCATCATTTATAAATCCAACAGCAATAATAATAATAAAATAAGTATACAAGGCCAAAGAAATCGATATAAAAACACTAGACAACAGGACAAATAGAGCAATAAAAATGAGCACAACCTCCCTCCCATGTCAAAATTATAATGGGACCATAGAGAAATAAGTTAATTCAAAGATGAAATAAGGTCAGAAATCGGCACAGAAATTTAAAATATTCCCAAAGAACAATTTTTAAATGCCATTAATAAATTATATATAATTAATAAATTAATAACCATTAATAATGGTTAATCTCTTGGAGAAGCAGTGGGCAAACTCAAAAAATACAAATTTCGATGCAAAAAAATAGATATTGAAAACATGAGAATAAAATCTAAAGAACAAAATTAGATTCAAAGACTCTACATTTGGGCTAAGCAAAAGGAGGTAAAAGGATGCTAGAATCAGATTCTTACAAGTAAAACAAACCACAAGGACCTAAGAAATTACTTTTAAAAAGGGGGAAAGTAACATTTGATGGAGGAGAGGGAAAGAATCGTAATCTTGAATTTTAAAAAGTAGACAAAACTCACCCATGAAAGATGAGAGCACCAAAAGCATTAGATTAGAAAACAGAATCCAAAAGTAAGCCTAGTGTTTGGTAAACCCAAGAACAAAAAATACTGGGGGAACAGGATTCAAGAAAAATGTCTGGGAAACTTGAAAGCAGTTTTACTGGAAAATAGGTTTAGAATAACAACTTAAATCAGATACCACAAACAAGACAATAGCTATCTCAGCTCTAAGAATTCTATATCTGCTGTCCCACATGTCTGGAAAGTTTCCCCCTTTCCCTTTAGACTACTGACCTTCCTCACTTCCTTTAAGTATCAACTAAAAGTTCCATTACTCTCTTATTTCAAATGTCTTCCCTATGTTAGTTGTTTCCTATCCTCTACATAGTGTGCTTTGTATACATTTGTTTGTACATTGTCTCCCTCCAGTAGATTAAAGTTCCTTGAAGACAGGGGCAATCTTTTACCTGTTTTCATATCTCCCGCATTTAGCACAGTGTCTGGTACATAGTAGGTGCTTAATAAATGTTTAATTGATTGATAATACAATAAAATACAAATTGACAAATTATTTACAATTAAGTCACCACCACAACAACAACAACCAAAAAAATGAAAGACAGAGAACAAAACAATATTCCACAACTGAAAATAAGGAGAATTCATAACCAGAAAAAGAATGGCAGGTTATAAAAGATAAATTAGACCTTGTAGATTACATGGATAGAAAAAATTACTTATATCAAAAGTCTCAATAAAAATATGACATCTAGAAATTTGTAGTGAATTCACAGAAATATATAAGGCTAAAGCACCATTTTCCAGTAGTAAAGAATATATAATCATTTGGGGTTTTTTTAAAGGAACTATGTAAAACCAATGTAAAATGTGGATCATTAATGAAAGAAATAAAAAATAACTGAGTTATCAACCCAAACTCATTCCATCAGCAGATATGATTTAAAAATTATTGAAGAGGATGTAAGAAAATAGGCACACACTTTTGCCATTAGTTACATTAGTCCGACTTCCGAAAAACAATTAAGAATTATAAGAGCTACACAACCATCTTACTAGTGGGTTTATGCCCCACAAAGGTTAAGAATAAAGAAATTCAACAAAAATTCAATTCAACCAATGTTTATAAGAATCCACTAGGTGCCAGGTCCCATGTGTACCAAAGTATTTTTAAATTTAATTTTTAAATATTCTTCCATATTTACATGATTCATTTTCTTTCCCTCCCTCTTCTGTCTCCACCCCCAGAGCCCAGAGTGGATAAGCAATTCCACTGGGTTATACAAATGTTATCCCTTGATATCTATTTCCATATTATTCATTTTTGCTATAGAGTGCTTTTTAAAAGCCTAAACCCCAAATCACATACCCATATATACATGTAGTAAATGATGTCATATGTTTTGCTTTTGTATTTCTGCTCCCATATATGGTTAGCATTCTTTCCCATAAGTCCCTCAGGAGTGTCCTGACTTGTTGCATTACGACTAGTAGCATTACATTGTCCATTACATTGGATAGTTCCACAACATTTTACTTTCTGTGTACACCGTTCTCCTGGTTCTGCCCATTTGACTCTGCATTAATTCACTGAGGTTCTCCCAGTTCATATAGAATTCCTCCACTTTATTATTCCTTTGAGCACAATAGTATTCCATCACCATCAGATACCACCATTTGTTCAGCCATTCCCCAATAGAGGGACACTTCCCCGTTTTCCAGTTTTTTGCCCCCACAAAGAATGCAGTTATGAATATTCTTGTACAAGTCATTTTCCTTATTATCTCTTTGGGGTACAAACCCCAAAGCAGTGGTATGGATGGGTCAAAGGTCAGGCATTCTTTTAATTTAATAATTCCAAATTGCCTTCCAGAATGGCTAGATTAATGGTGGAGTTGTGTATTAATCTACACTAGTGTCCCAATTTTGCCATGTCCCTTCCCAACATTTATTATTTTCCTTTACTGTCATATTGGCTAATCTGTTAGGTGTGAGGCTGTACCAAAATATTTACAGGAGTACTCTCTGTAATAGCCAATAGTCAAGAACAATTATGTGCCTATTGATTACAGAACAGCTGATCAGATTTTATGACACACAAATGTAATGAAGTATAACATTGTGCCAAGAGGAATGACAAATATGAATATTAAGCCCCAAACACTTCCTAGCTGTGTAACCCTGGGCAAGTCACTTAACCTCCATTGCCTAGCTCTTACCACTCTTCTGCCTTGGAACCAATACTGGAATCAATGTTGGTTCCAAGGCAGAAGGTAAGTAAGGGCTATTAAAAAAAATCAGATACTATTACAATGACATATACAAAGCATTAAAGGAACTAAAGGAAAGCTTCCATTGTGTTGGATAGATACTCTATGGTAATCTATTGAAAACCATGAAAAAGAATCACATACAGTGAGAAGATATGAAGATCTACCAGTAGAAAAAAGTACTCAGGCTGATGAGATCTTGAATTCATTTAAGTAGTACAGATTTCCTAAACATTCAAGAAAGAGGTAAATTTTACCATCTGTGAAAAGTAAAAATTCTACCATTTATCAAATGCCTCCCATGGAACTACAGATCCGTTTGATATAAATGAACTGTCAGATTATCAACAATGATAAATTAAATGGTATTGTGAGGACAGCAGTGTGCTAGGCACAATGGGAGACACAGCAAAAGATACAATAATGAATATACCTCTCCCTGTGAAACGTGTAGAATCTAGTCGGAAAGACAACTCATCTGTAAAGTTAAAGTACAAAATAAGACCTGTCACATGGCATATGATGGAGTGGTTCATATTGATAAATGTAATGGATTCAGATATCAATGACAACTCATTTCTACCAGCCTTTCCAATTTTGCTATTAGTTACAACTTTGATGCAGGAATCACTACAGCATTTTATAAGACCCTTGGAGGTCAATGATCTAGTTCAACATCTCACAACTGCCTTAAAATGCCTTTCTGAAATGTCTTTCAAAATGATATCCAAAAGGAACATGGAGAATGGAAGACGTATTGCAGGAATAAAGGACAAATTTCCAATTAAAAGAGAGAGAGAGAGAGATTAAAGTCTGCAAATTCCAAATCGGTTAAGGACTTTGAATCCTTGAAAAATATGATAATGATTTATTAAACATAGTTAATGAATACCTAGAAAAGGTAATAATGACAGCAAAAAGCCAGCACCAGAACTTTCCCACCTATTCCACCAGCTCTACCTCTGCTAATCTTGGGCACTTCTTACCTCGGTGACTTTGGGAAAGTCACTACTCTGAGCCTCCATCTCTCATCCACAAAATGTAAGTTTGGATGGGGCAGAATCTAAGGCATCTCCCAGTTTGGGGTCTATAATTCTGCAGAGTTGAGATACTTAATCTAGACAAGATATGATAGAGGAAGCTGTGTTTGAATAACTATAACACAGAATATTGGGATGAAATTTATTTTGTTAGCCCCAAAGGGGTAGACCTTCTAAGTACAAAGGACAAAAAAGTTGTAGAGGCAAATTTAGCCTTGATAGGAAAAAAAATTCCCAAAATTTAAATGACCAAAAGTGGAAAGGATTTGCTTTAAGTCATGGATTCCCTCACTGGAGGTCTCCAATAAAAATCTGAGTCTCCACTTTTCAGATACATCAGGATACAATTTTTTTTTCCAGACATAGCTTGAATTAGATGGCAGCTAAAATCCCTTCCAACTCTGAAATACAGAGATTCCATGATGTCATCCAACATCTGCTATCATAATCAGTTGTTATTTCACAATATGTGTATTTCCCAAAGTCAGTCAATAAACCTCTATCATGCATCTATTATATGTTGGGCACTGTGCTAAGAGCTGGGGATACAAAAAGAGGTAAAAGACAGTCCCTGCCACCCTTGGTGAGCTCACAATGAAATAGAGCTGAGGAGCAAACAAATCTGTTCAAATAAGCTAAACAGCCCACAGGAGAGAGTGAGGAATCAAGGATGACACCTAGACTGACATTAAGAGACCAGGAGGACGGTGTTGTCCAAAACTGTCATCAGGAAGGGAATAAATAAAAAAGGGGGAAAATGGACTGTTCTGTTTGGTGAAGGTTGCATGAGCAAGTTGGGCAGGTGACAATGCTGAGCCATTTTATCAAGAACCTACTTTAGCATTAGGAACTGATTAGGAATCAGGAACATTTATTACACCATGTGCTATAATTCAAACCCAGCTAAACTCCTGAATTTTATTTTCTTTGAATATGGAAAATAGTTGTTTGTGATGTTCCATAATAAATTATTCTGTTTTGGAAGGCTCTAATTAAGTTATCTCTTCTTTTCATTAGAAGATTATACATTTCTCTATACATCACATATTAATAAAACTTTAGTGGCCTAAATTCCATCAAAACCAACTTATTATAAATGGGAAAAATATGGCCTAAGTGAAATGCTCCAGAGACATACAGATTCTATCAATGGACCAACTAGAGAAGTCTACAAATTATTCAATGCTTTTTTTACTAGACATCACTACACACACTCTCCAATCTTTCCATCATTTCTGGTGCTTTTCTTTGGCTAATCTCAAATTTCACTAGCTCCTTCTCAAATGTAACTATACACTGGGCCAAGTGATCTAATGAAGATTAATCAATGTCAAGTATTTCCTAGCTCTTCCCATAAACATTTAGAAGGGGAACTCCAGAGTTCTTTGCATCATTTCAACGTTCAAGCTGCCCCTCCAGAAAAAAAAAAAAGGTAAGGCATAAAGTAATGTTTCCTAAGCGTCCTCTCTCTCTCTTTCTCTCTAATTGGATTAACAGTACTAGGCCTGGGGAACCTAGGAAATAGCCTTTCTACAAGATCAATATGCATAACATGGCATTAGCTTTATTGAACCCTATCTAATACAAAATTTCTAGCAAGTCACAAGACAGTTTGAAAAACTAAAAATGCAGGTATAAATTGTGCTTTGAGAAGGAAATACGTATTAAACAAGGTCTTAGGTATCTAGTTTGATTAGACACTTTGTTAAAAAATCATGCCAAGCAAAGACTCTACCTTGGGAGCTCAAGCATTAGGATAATCACGCCACAATCATTTGTCTCCTTTTCCCCACAGTGGCAGTCTCAAGAAGCTAGATAAAGAATGGCCCCTGTGTTCTATCCAACCACTCTTCCAGACCTTGAGGTCCTTGAAAACAAAAGTGTCAAAAGGAAGAGGTACTAAAAGGAGATCTAAGGCATACATATACAAAATGAATCAGCATCAGAATTCTCACCATCAACCTCATAGAACTACTTTAACCTACTTCAAACATCTGTGATTTTTAGGGCTGTACTTGATATTCATTTTAACCAAATTTTATGTGTATAAAAGATGAGAACTAGAAGTGAGAAATAGAGGTCTTCTCTAAGGATGACACTACTTCCAATATGGGAGCTTCACCATCAGAATTCCACTTTTTAAACTTATATTTCAATAGATCTGTTCATTTGAAGATGAAGAGACCAAAGTACTTTAGGGCAGAGGTGAGAACTGCCTTTACCAGATTATTCATACCAAGTAGTCCTTTATTTCATACCCTCATGTTATTTAAAAAAAAAAAGTCTCAGGCTTTTAGAATTGCTAAAAGCTAACACAATTATATTTTTTTCTCATGGAAAAATAAAAGCCATACAAAAGTCAAGGATAATTTAATGATATGTCTAAAACCTATATGCCGAGCAAATTTTTCCCAGACAATAAGACTGAGTTTGTGGTCATCAGCCTCTGAAACTAAATGGGTTTCCAATAGACAAATACAGTGGTTAAATACATTTAACGTCCAAAGACATTAAATATGTTGCTTCAAGTTTCCTGTTCACTTCCCTTTGCACTAAAATATTCATTTCATAAACCATAAACTACATCCCACAGGATTCCAACATGACTTGGGTAATATGACTATACTAAAGCTCTGGATCTGACTAGATAAAAGTCATTTCTAAATGATCTTCAGATTCAATCATTCATGTACTTTCACATAAATCCCTAATTTGGCTTGTTCTTGAGTAGATTTTAATTCTAAGTAGATCCATTTATTATTTGTATCCAGCCTTACACAAAAAGCAATCAACCACAATCATTTATTGGCTGTCTACTTTATTTAAGGCACAGGGTTTTACAAATATGAAAGTATTTTCTTTTATTTACTTCATAAGAATATCCAAAATTGTATTCCCTTAGATTGTAAGCTTCCTTACCATATTACATTTTATTAGATTTACTCAGGCACCCCATGAATAAGTGTTAAAGCTCCAGTCAAAGCAGATGCAAAAGAGTCCAAGAAGCCCTGGAACATCATGGCAGGCTCTTTATGCCACCAATGATGCTTCCTGGTTACCCCAGGAAGCTTTTTTTTTCTCACCAAGCTTTTGTCATTTTAAGGTCAAAGTGTATGTATAATCAGGAAAAAAACACATGAGCAGTTGTAAGAGTCTGGGATAAGACTGTGCTGAAAATAAGTCTGGAGTGGGTGGGCCCAAATGCAGGGGACCTGGCTGGGAGAGCCACAAGGAAGTAGGTGTTCATGCCACTGGCCAGGTCACTAGTGAAGTGTGTATATGTGTGTGTATGTGTGTGTGTGTGTGTATATCTCGAATCTCTTTGAAGATATACATATATATATACATACATATATACACATATATCTTCATTCAAAGAGATTCGATATTTGATTTGAGATTGGAGATAGATGGAAAGAATCTGACTCAGAGTTGGACTGGAGGATCAGTCTCTTGAGTTTGGAGTGAAGAAGAGTCACTCAGAGGAAGAATCATCAGACACTTGAGGAGAGACTGGAAGACAGACATTAGAACTGGACCCCTGGAGGAGCTCGTGCAGGAGACCTCAGACTGCTTTCCTTTTAGACGGTCACCATTGGTGAATGAAAGGCTGACTTAGGGACCCTGCCTTTCTGGAGGTGTAAACTCCCAAGAAAGGCCCATCGTCTTGAGACTCTTCCCTGATTACGGCCTTGGAATTTCTACCTGGCTCAGAGGAAGCCATAGTTTTCTCTCTCTCTCTCATTCCTTAATATCTCCTCTCTATTGTAAATAAACTACTATAAATTCCAATTTTATTTTATTAATTCATTTTGGGATTAGTAATTAATCAAGTCCCTGGTGACCACCAATTTTATATTCAAGTCCAACCACATAAAAATTTTAACAAATTATTTGGCATACACACACACACACACACACACACACACACACACACACACACACACACACACACACATACATATATATACATACATATGAAACAAGGTTAGGAGCATAGCCAAGGGAAGAAACATATTCCATTGCACCTGAATGCCCCGTAACAAAACTCTGATTGCCCTGCCTTAATTATATCTCTGCTCTACAGTCTTGGTTATTAAATCATTTAAATTATCTCCATTTTATTTCCTGCTCTATAGACCTTTATTAACCTTCCACCTACAATGAGAGATCTCTTACTCTGCTACTGAAGACCTCCCCATCGTCAAATGTTCAGTTTAATATCTCCTCTAAAAAGTCTTCTCTCACCTCACTCTCTAGCCCCTAAATCTATATGCCTTTTATTTATATTCCTTGTGCTTTTTTTTTTTATTATTAGCTTCCTGTGTCACTGATAGGCCTGGGTGTCTTCTGTGTGAAACAGTTGCTGGTTGCTAGGCTAAAATGCAAGGTGATAGTACCAATTTAGATGAAAAAAAAAAACCAGTAGGGGGGTGTGTCTAGGTATCTCAGAAATCAGACCTTTTCTCAGGCCCTAAAGCAGCAGCTGAAATCAGCTGAAAGGCTTTTGCTGACAAACCAAATTTAATCTTCTGGAGGCAGAAGACAGAGGGGGAACTTGGAGACTCCTTCACAATGGAATGTGCTCGCTCCACTCCGAATCTCAAAGTCCCAAGTCTGACCTTTAAGACAGAGCCTAAACCTAGTTTGTTCTGAGCCCTTTGCCTAATGGGCTGACAGTCTAGAGGCAATGACATGTAACTGTGATGGTCTATATTCAGTATCTTATTGTATTCTTGTATATATGCCTGGGGGCTTTTGTAACGGTATATTTTTAGCCTTTAAAAAATAAACAAATTAATACCAGCCGTAAAATGACATGAACTTGCAACTAGAGACTAAAAGAGAAAAAGCAAATGAAAAAAGCAGTGATGATACTAATGTAAATCATTATACAACTTGGCAGAAAACCATTAATTAAATAAATCACAACAATTTCCTGGGCTTACGGATTTAGTGTTGTTCTCCAAAGTCCTGGCTATTGTACTATCTAAGTAAGAAATGTGTGGCAGATGAGAGGTTTTTCTGTTAATTAAGATTTAGTGCTCAAAGGTATCTCAAATATTTAAGCTGTAATATTTAAATTAATATCAATAACTCCAAGTATTATTTTAGTTTATTAATAATCACTTGAAGTAGAAGAAAATAATTTTTAAAAAAAGAATTTCAAAGCCTAATATTCTAACTAAAGTATGACCACATGGGTAGATTCTCCTGCTGGCTCTCTGCCAGCTTCAGCAGTCCATGGGGGGCCAGGGGGAGTCACACCAAAACATTATCCTCCTATCATTCACAGGCAGCCTAACTAACCATGCAAATGGGGTGCTGAGTAAGAGAGTTTTAAATTCTACCCACACAAAGCCAACCCCCTAATTTTACAAATAAGCATTAAAATGCAGAGAGAGCAAATGCTTTAACAGAACAAAAATTTAAAGCTAGGTCCTCTAGCTCTAACTCCAGTGTGCTCCCTGCTATCCCATAAATCTGCAGGTATTTAGAAAAGCAAAAGACAACAGAGAACTAAGTCAAATTTATAAGAATCCAAGTCATTCCCCAATTGATAAATGGTCAAAGGATATGAAGACCGTTTTCAGATGAAGAAATCAAAGCTATCAATAATCATATTAAAAAAAAACATTCTAAATCACTCTTGATTAGAGAAATGCAAATGAAAACAACTCTTGAGATACCACCCCACACCTATCAGATTGGCTAATATGACAGTAAAGTGATAAATTTTGGAGGGGTGTGTCAAAATCAGAACACTAATGCATCCTTAGTAGAGTTGTGACTGGATCCAACCATTGTGGAGGGGAATTTGGAACTATGCCCAGGAGCCAAAAAATTGAGCAAACCCTCTGGCCTGGTAATGCCACTATTGGGTCAGGAGATGATCTTAGATCCTAAAAGCACTCAAGGATCAAATCTTAAGTATCAATCTTGAGTAACTTTTTGTTTTAGAAATCTTACCAAAGCCCAGTGGCTGAACTGATCCTCATATCAGCCCCTCCCAGATAATCCAGTCTTAGATTATTTTTTTTCCTCCTTGTATTTTAAAATGTTAAAATGCTTGAATGTATCCAAGGTAAAGCTACTCTCCAATTTCTTGGAGAATTCTCTAAGCTTTCAATTAGCTTGAATGTGTCCATTGTAAAGCTATACAATATTCTGTCTCATAGTAAAAATGTTACAATCCCTTCAGGGAGTTTTGATTCTATCAGGATTCTCCCATAAATATGGGATTTTTCAGGTGAATTTTGGGCAGTTGTCTTAGTCAAAGATTTGAAGCAGTGCCCTGCATTTTCTCTGTAAATCCTTGGGGGGAGTGGGGGGGCACATTTGTTTTAGGTCAATGACTTGAGACAGTGTCCCCACCAATTTCTCTCAATAAAGCATTATATTTTAAGTGGTGGTTTCCCCAGAAATGTTTCAAGGTCCCCTCAATTTTCACTTCACACAGGTCCTACCTGTACAAAAAAATATTTATAACAGCTTTTTTTGTGGTCACAAAGAATTGGAATTTGTGGGGATGTTCATCAATTGAGGAATGGCTGAACAAACTGCAATATGTTAGTGATGGACTACCATTATAGTATAGGAAATGATAAGCAGGACGACTTCAGAAAAAGCTGGAAAGATCTACTTGAACTGATGCAGATAAAATAAGCAGAACCAGGAGAACATGGCACACAGTTAACAGTAATACTGTATGATGACCGACTGTTAAAATTGGGTTACTCTCAGCAATGCAATGACCTGAGAAAATTCTGAAGGACTTATGAAGAGGAATGCTATCCACCTCCAGAGAAAGAACTATTGGAGTAGGAAGTGGATCACAGCATACTATCTTTCCAATCACTTTATGGTTTTATTTGGGGGTGTTGGTTTTGCCAGAGTGTGCTCTTACAACAATGACCAATATGGTAGTGTCTTACATGATAATATACATATAGCCTAGATCGAATTTCACACCATCTCAAGTGGGGGGAGGGAGAGAGACGGTTTGGAACTTATAATTTTGGAAGCTATATGTTGAAAATCATTATTACATCTAATTGGGGAAAATAAAATACCTTTGAATTTTTTTTAAGTGCAAAAATCAGGCTTAAATGACTTATTTATAAACAAATCCTTGTTTAAAAGTTTAAAAAAGAGATGTCTATTTGGAAACAACCTGCTTTACAGATTCTAGAATGCAACTTCAAGCGGTCTGTGAGCCCCTCCAGGAGCAGAGGGAGGAAGTGCTTGCTTTGGGAGGCTGGACAGAGGGACAGGGCATGCTGGGAGCTGGGAAGGGGGGGGAATCAGAGGGACTCTCTGTCCTGGGGCCAGCACACGTGCCAATACTCTGCCAGGGCTGTTCTAGAACAAAGAGAACCACTTGGCATCAAGATAAATACAATCAAAAAACCAAGAAGGCATCCAATACATGAATAAAGATGAAAACCTTTTAACACATACATTTTTCCTACTCAGTAATAACTCTTCCATTTTAGGCAACTATATGCTACATATTTCTTTTCTATAACTAAAAGGACTCAAGGATAAGTAGATGTAGTGGAAAGGTCGCCTGACATGCAATCAAAAGACACAGAACTAATCTAGCTCTGCCCACATACTGCCCCGGGTGACCCTGGTGGTGGGGAGTCATTTCAATCGTGTCCATCTCTTGGTGACCCCATTTGGGATTTTCTTGGCAGAGATACTGCAGTGGTTTATCATTTCCCTCTCCAGCTCATTTTACAAATGAGGAAACTGAGGCACCTAGGGTCACACACAGCAAGAGTCTGAGGCCAAACTGGAACTCGGGAAGGCAAGTCTTCTGAACTCCAGGCCCAGCACTCTAACCACTGTACCACCTAGCTGACCGCTAAGCTCACTTCCAACTCTAATATATCCTCTGATTACATAATTCTGTTAAAATTACAGTTCTTTCCAAACCGTGTCCTGCTATTCCCAAAGTTACTACATAAACATTAATCTTCCTTTTATATCCTGAACAATCTACCCCCAAAACCTGAATCTGTTTGGACATCAGTTTAAATAAAGACAGAAGATAAGTGGTGCTTTGTTGGGCTCTGGAGGGCTCAAATTACATAGTAATACTTAAGACATTCACACGTTGGATTGCAAATGCCTTTATGGAATCTTGGGAAGTGTCGGTGGCCTAAGCAGGGGAGGGACTCAGGCAGATGAGCTTTCTCTACAGATCATGAGGACGCGAGACTAGATGACCTAAAGGTTCTCTTTGGTAGTATCTTCTTAGTAGTGGGAGTGACAGTGAATCAGAGGATACTTATATTTCTCAAAAGGCTTCTTCTAGATCCAGTGTTATCCCAACAGCAATTCCAGACACTGTATCTAGGAGCACATATACTGAGCACACTTTTACATTCCTGAAAAGTGCACAGCAGGACTAGCGCGTGTCAAGAGGGTCATGTAGCTCTCATCTCTGGATCTTTTACAAGATTGGTTTCCTTGTCTCCTTTGGATTCTCCTGAAAGAGTCATTTAAAACCATCTTCTTGATAAGTGTAGTAAGAGCCAAAAGAGGAAAATAACACTCTTGTGTTGACTCAGGAGCTAAAGTTCTACAGCCTGCAGTTTCTCAAGTTTCTATTTCACTATTAATGTAATTAGCACCAATCAAGCTGTGCTGTTCTTAAGGAGATAACATAATGATCGGATAAGTATTTTAACCATCGATTCGATACCTCCAGCCTTACAACTACTGAATGAACACAAACTTACTTTGTCTAACACCTGACTTTACAGATGAGGAAACTGGCTTCTTATAAAAGGAAAAATGACTTACTCCAAGGAATGACAGGGCCTGGACCAGAACCTAACCTCTAGGGTTTTTCCTACTAAGCCATGTTCATCTAACAGGAAAGAAGGAAAGAGGGAGATAGAGAAAGTGATGGAGGAAAGAAAATTAAAAAATCAAGAAAATTCCCCCTTTTCATAGTCTCAGTTTGATTCATATATTCAAAAACTCTGGACTTCCCTAAAATAAAATCACCACTGATTAACTTCTCTTCCACATAATAAAAATCAAAAAGAATGGTTAAACCCTAATCCAAGATTAAAAGTTCATTACTATAGGCAATATCCCTTGGTATGTTGAGCAAAGTTTATGAAAAAAAAAAATTTGTGGTTCACAAAAATGTCTTGTCGTTTGGGGGAAGGTGGGAGAAGATGGACCTAATCTAAACTAATAAAAACCCAACTCACGCATTTTCAAGCATGTGTCATAACTTGAAGCTGATTTAACAAAATGGTGTGCTGAGATCTTTAACGTCTTTCAAAAAGATATAAGGTAAGGGGGCAGCTGGGTAGCTCAGTGGATTGAGAGTCAGGCCTAGAGAGGGGAGGTCCTAGGTTCAAATCTGACCTCATACACTTTCCAGCTGTGTGACCCTGGGCAAGTCACTTAACCCCCACTGCCTAGCCCTTACCACTTTTCTGTCTTGGAGCCAATACACAGTATTGTATTGACTCCAAGACAGAAGGTAAGGGATTAAAAAAAAAAGTTATAAGGTAGCATATAATTGGCATATTCAATTTTGGGGTGAGTTTATTCAGAGTTAGTATAAACAAGACTGTAAAGGCACTATTTAAAAAACCAGTTTGTTTAGTATAAACCTTTTTATGGAGAGGGAAAAGGAACATTTAAGCCTTATAAGCATGATAAGAAGTAAAGACTTCACCCAGAAAAGAGAAAATAAGAACTGTCATAAAGCCAACTCTATATATAAAATATTAATCCAAAAATGTACAGACACACATGCAAAGATCTAAAATTATTCAGGAAGTTAGTAAAAGATTTTTATAAAAAATAAATTTAGTTAACTTCTTCCTCAAAGTGGAAAGCCTGATTGAAAGGATCACAGAACTCTCCATTGGGTTCCTCTCTCCATCTCCTGGCCCTTATCCTAAAATTCAGTTTTCATTTCTGAATTTCATTTCATTTCTTCCCTCGTCGAGCCACCTTCCAAGCAGGAGTCTTACCACGTCACTGCCCTGCTCCAAATGCTTCGAGCACTCAGCCATCCCTCTAGAAGAAAATGCAAACTCCTCAGGTGCTCATTTAAGCCCTTTTTCAGACTTTTCTGAGACTCCACCTCCAGAACTCTCTCTGGGTCACAGCCAAGCCGGAGGCCGGGAGGCTTCCTTTCCCATCTCTGCCCTTGCCTGAAGTGCTCCCCTCTTACCTGGGACACCAAGACTCCTGGGCCTGTTTGGGACCCGCAAAAGCATGACAAAGACAGGGAGAAAGAGGACGGAACAGCTGGGGAAGAAGGCAGGCTTTGCTTCTGAGCCTGGCAAGCATGTTTCTAATATCCCCATGAACTAGGCCACATTTTGGCCAGAAAGATCCTGGGAAATCTTTCCCACTAAGACCATTTTACAAGGGGGAGGCAGGAAGAGAAGTCCAGCCAGAGGTCCCCGCTAGAACCCAGGGATCTCCCTGGGGGGACCCCCAACATGTACGTCCAAACCTGTGGGCCACCCAGAGAAGTACTTTTGGCCCGCTGCTAGGCCAGCCCTGGTGTGCCTTCGAAAGTCACTCATCATTCAAAATGGGTCTCCCCCCCCCCCCATTCCTGGCTGCTACATGGAAGTAAGAAGACTAAAGTCTAAGGGCAGCTGGGTGGCTCAGGAGATTGAGAGACAGGAGTCCTGGGTTCAAATTTAGGCTCAGATACCTCCTAGCAGGGTGACTCTGGGCAAGTCACTTAACCCCCATTGTCTAGCCTTTCCTGCTTTTTTTTTTCCCTTGGAACCAATAAACAGTATGGATTCAAAGGCAGGCGGTGGTAAGGGTTTAAAATAAGACAAGGTCTGCTCTAAGCCCGCAGGTGGATCAGGGAGATGATCCCCTGGTCAGGTCAGGCCTTTGTACACACCTAGCCCCCTTCAGCCCAGGGTGACAGACTGGGGCTCAGGAGATGTCCTCATGGGCCAGGCCCACCCAACACTTTTTTCCCCTTCAGGTGAGTAAACTCATTCATCCAAGTAAAAGAAAAAGACAGACACGGGAGTTTTACAGATTAGAATAGAGGATCTCAGTTCTAATCAGAAGAGAAAGGAGGGTCTCCCCTTCTCTCACTCACTTGGCATCTGCCCTACCCACCCCACCCCCCCATCAAAAGTGGCTCAACAAAACCCAGTAGAGTACTACACTGGATCACAATGCTTTTCGAGCCTTCATACACTAAAGGCAGCACCAGTATACTGTAAAGGAAGTTGGATAAAGGCATGGGGCGGGCGAGTCACTCCATTGGGGTGCCAGCTTCCCCTCTGTAAAACTCCTAGATCAGTCACCTCTAACACCTTCTGCACACTGCCCATAGCAAATGAGCTCAAAATGTATTTGGGAAAGTTTCACAAAATAAATAAAAATGCAACAAAACACAGATAATGTTACATTTTAAACCGACATCAATAAGTGGTTCACGAGAATCATTATGCACAGTTTATCTTCTCCTGTTTCTATTTGAGTTTGACACCCCTGGACTGGATGGCTTCAGTTCCTTCTCAACTTTAAAACTGTATGGTTCTAAAAAGGTCCAGACGTTCCGGTTTCTGCTTTGTTGAGTTGTTCTGTCACTGTCGGCTCTCTCAGCTGTCACTTCTTATGGCTGTCTGTAGGGTTGATCCAAAAGTTAAGTTCAAGAAATCCAAACAGCACGATTTATTTTAGGATAAATAGAAAAATTAATTTATCAAACATCTTTCCAAGTACTGCTTTCATTTTCCAATTGAAATGGCACCCTATCATTCCCAAAAGTATGTGCAAATGTGGGTTCCAGTTCTGAGCCACTCTATCTTACTGATCTCATTGCACACACAGCCAAGCAGCCAAAGCACAAACCTATCTTGCCAAGCACCTTTCACCTTCTTTCACGTATCACTGGCATTCTATCACAGAGAAAACCCACATTTCTGCCCTGAACATGACCACAGAGTCATGCTTTATTGTGTGGTCAGCCTACCCAGCATGCTTTTGTTTCAATAAATAGTTTGAACATTGCACACAGCTCAGAAAGGAATGATCTCATCCCAGTGATTCAATGGCCAACTATCAAAAAGCTTTTTGTTACAAGCTGGAATACCTCAGTAAAACAGATCCATTTTTACAACTCTGGCAATGAAGAAGAGGAGAAACACTTAGGAAAAAAAGAGTTCATCGACCACCCTTTAAAAAAAAAAAAATACATCATCCTGCAAAGATTTCCTCTCTAGATGCCTGACTATAGAATAATAAATTAAATCCCCCTTGAAGTGCTAAGACTAAAAGAAGTTTTGTAACAGCTAATGAACAGATTACTTTCTGTTCTCTCTCAAAATTAACACCTGAATGTACTTAATTGTTTTCAAAGCATTTCTAAGGGAAGAACTCAACCCAGATTCCTAATCTCAGTTGCATCTCAGAGCAAACAAGAATGGTCCTATCTTCAGGAAGAACTGAAAGAAAGAATCAGATTTGCATAATAATTATAAACTGAACCACAAGCAAGGCTCCCAGGATTTTAAGATTGAAGTTCCAAAGAAGGGAGAAAAATGAAAGGGAAACCAAAAATCAATTTGGTTTAAAAAAAAAAGGAAAGAAAAACTAAGGCTTATGCTAAAAGCCTAGCAAAGAAATGAACCTTGTGTCTCCATATGGTGATATGTCTTCTTTTGAGTAATTCTATTTTTTCCAATTTTTTAGGGGTTTTTTAAGTCACAAGAGCATTTCAATATTTACATTTCCAGGGCATTTCATGAAGGGAACAGAGCTATAATTCTAGATACTTAGTTTCAGAAAATGTCAGTTCTGCTTCTTTTCTGGGTGCTTATTACATGGGTGTTTTGAAGTATGTAACTGGCTAGAGGCTTTGGCAATGGAGGCATACATCATACAAATATAAGATCCATTAGGTCATCATAGATTATCCCAGAGGAAAGAATTCAAGATGATTCTTTTAGGAACAAATTGTAGGGCTGTATCCAAACTTGGCAAAAATCCTAACAAATTCAGCCCTAAAAATCAGTCTATTCTACCCTTATGGAGCCTCATCTACTAGCCTACTTAACACTATATGATGCTAAGCACTATGCTATATTAATTTTTTTTTCTTAATCTCTTTTGAATCACTGGAAGAATACTGAAAATGGTAGAATTGTCAGCCAACTACAACATAGCACAAAATAGTGCTTGGGATCAGCCACATAAAATTGAAGACCACTTATAAGGTGCATTTCAATTGCCAGAGCCAGAAGATGCCTTTTCTGTCAACTGTTCTCTCTGCCCTATGATAAAGGAACTAAAATTTAAAGAACCATAATTTGATTCCAACCCATAATAATCGGTGGTATCATAAAAAAAAGCACTAGTCAAAACACAGGATTCTGTTATAAGCTCTTTGACCTCAGGAAAATCAATTCATCTCTCCAGGTCTCAGTTTCTTCATCTGTGAAATGAGGGGAATGGGCTAGATATTAGAGTTCTTTTCAGCTCTAATGATGTATTAATTCCCGGATATTATAGGAAATCAAACTCCTATCTTCTGGCCCCTTCTCAATTGCAAACATACCTTTATGTTCTCAATTTTTAAAAGGTTACTATAGGAAGGCAAGATTTAAAATTAAACTCTACTAAAGATGCCATGGCAGGGCACAGAGATTAAAGTATTCTCAAAAGATAATGCCAAAAAACAAAAAAAGTTTTGCTCATTTTTACCACCCTGGAAAACACAAACCCAGAAACAGACTCAAAATCTGTCACTCAAGGAACCAGATAAGTATTCACACCTCCTAGAAATTGGTAGGACTCGCATAGAATTAATGCCCAGAACTACCAGCTGGTGAATTTTTTGTCAAAGAAACTCGTTTTTTAAAAGGGCCAAAGATAATAATGAAATACCTAATGAAAGTACATTCCAAGTTTTCCAAGTATCTATTGATCACTATAAGCAAAAGATGAATTCTCCAAATACCACCAATTCATACTTACATAGCATTTGAAGTTTTACAGAGTCCCCACTCCTACCCCCAAGCAACTTAGGAAGCAAAAATGTCAAGTTATCATCTCCATTTTAAAGATAAAGATAAAGAGGCCAAATACCTTTGGTTTACTTGCCAGGGTCACAGAGTAATTGCCAGAGGCACTACCAAATTACTGCCTTTTCCACTATTATCACAGACCCTTCAAAAAGCAGGGTGCATGTTACTCCAGTAATTAGTCTTTAAAATCAGTCGTCTTAAATTTTGCCACTACAATATCTGTTTATGGTCAACCATTATCACTGGGCTAAAGGTTAACCAAAGCAATTTGCAAAGGGAGTCAGTTTTCTCTCAGTTTTTAATCTGAAAGAAGTCTTCCTAGACTCCTCCAAATACACTCTACTCATCTACCAAGATGAGTGTCTCTCCTTTTGACTCATTTGTATCCATCGCTGGAGAGCACAGAAACTAAAATCTAACTTCTCTTCCTGTTAATTCCAGCCCTGGGTACAAAGGGAACAAAGAATGATATGAATGAAAGGCATTTTTGTTACTAGTCATTTTATGACTGAAAAGGCTATTGAAAACAAGCTATATTGTGAACCCAAGAGACACATGCAGTCAACAGAAGTTGCCAAATCCAAGTGAACTACAGCCCCAAAGGAACTCATCACAGTTTCCATCTGACCCCAGCATCCTTCAGAGCCCACAATCAAACAAGGCTCTGGCACAGGCTTCCCAGAGAGCCCAAGGCTCATCAGTAACAAGACCCTCGCCTAGGGGGGGGTTCTGTAAAGGTTTCAAAATTCAAGAGGCAATTTTCAGGACCATCTGATACCTGCCACTGACATTTCTCCCCTCGCTTTCACCTGTATCAGAAACATCTTTATCAGAAAGAAAGTCTGATCTGTCTTTTCTGAAGCAGTCAGCAAAGTCTGTTAATCTGACCGCACTGTTAGGGAACCAAACAAAACCGTCCAAGGAAAGGAAGTATTTGAAGGAGAAGTTTTAACTTTCATGCTGGCATTGGAGAATCAGATCAATTCCAACTGCCTGCACAATGCAAAAATCGGCTCCATGAAGCAGCAACATGCACCTGTGTCCGGCACTTTAGCTGCATTTCTCCTGGGAGTCTAGCAAACCCCGTGACTGAAGTAGTAACATCAGAAAGCGGAGCGGCTTGCTCATGGTGACACAGCAAGTGAGTGAGCCCAATGCAGCCCCCTCTTCATGATGCCATTCTGCATCTATGTGGCATCTATGTGGTCCTCCCTCCTGCCTCTAAATTTATGCTTCCAGCTCACCCTTAATGAGTCATCCCATCCATAGTAGATACTTAATTCATGTTTGCTGAATGGAATTCCATCTTAGCAACGTTTTTTCCATGTCTAACAAGGAGAGCTAAATACTCACTAAATTAAACAAAGCCGATGCATGACCTATATCGCCTAGTAGCTTCTATAGAGAATGGTCACTTCTACTTTAAAGGCAGAATTAGATGGCATTTCTAGTCCAGTATTTCCACTTTGCCACATGAGATCTAAAACTTGAAGGGGCAGACCTCAGAGAATTCAATTCCTTCACACAAATGAGGAAATCGGAGCCTCAAGAGATTAACAAAGTGGGATAAGAATCCAAGTCCTCGGACTCCAAAAGCATATGCACGGGAGTATCTGCATCCAGTGTGACAGACTTAGCACCAACAATGAAGTGTGATGATCCCCAGAGGGCCAAGTGAAAACAAGTTCATCAGGGTGCAGTTTAAGAAAATTAAAACCTGGGCTTGGGTCATTATCTTTAGCGTGTGTGTGTGTGTGTGTGTGTGTGTGTGTGTGTGTGACACTTCCTGAAGCAAGCAAGGAAGGAAAGGGGCACCTTGGTACTGAGCCAGCCCAAATTAAAGAGCTCAACAGTATTTGGCTCACTTCACCCTTCAGGTGCTCAGGGAACAAAGGGTAGTGAGTGACTACACCAAATACAAGCCAAGAAATCCTTCTTTTCTCACCTCCCTGTCCATGCTGCAAGATAAACAGAACGCATTTGAACTAAGCAAACTGTTCCTCTTAGAATGAGAAAGGAATACCTGACTTTCGCTTTTTAACATTAATCCTATGCCAATTCACAAAGCCTGTACTACTCCCATTCTTCAATCTTCCAGAGAGGTCTAATCACCAAAGTTTCACTCATCTGTACTATTAGCAGCTCAGATTGCTCCAGCTTTTATTCTTCCTAATATCATCCAGAAATCCTAGGAGCTACAAAAACAGATCCACAAATCCATATCCCCATCACATGTTCTCTCAAGCAGGGTATTTAGGAAAGCCTAGAGACATGACTTCTGTTCTGCTCTCAGGCTGATAAAAGTTATAAATATAGGCCTTTATATAAAGTTCCTGATGAGTGAGGATCCTAGTTTCTCTTGTGATTTTTGGAGAGTTCTATTCTTTGTGGGTAGATATGAGATTTAGAATCTATTTCAAATGCTCTCAAATTTTTTGGTTTCAGTATCCCTTTATATTTTAAAAATTATTCAATCTTAAGACTCAACCCCCACTGCCTAGCCATTACCATTCTTCTGCCTTGGAAATAATTCATATTATTTCAAATAATTCATAATAATATTTCAAATATTTCATATTTGAATTGAATATTGAAATTCAATATTTCAAATAAAAAATCAAAAATATTTCAAATAATTCATAATAATTATTATTATTAAACCCTTATCCTTCTGCCTACATATTATAATATATAATTGTTTATAATAATAATAATTAATTTATTATTATTATTAAACCCTTACCTTCTGCCTTATTAATATATCATGTAATTGATATATTAATAATATTAATATTTAATAAATAATATAATAATTTTGTGTTGATTTATTATTATTATTATTATTCAGGACAGGGAAAAATAGGCAGCTTGGTGACTTGAGAACCAAGCCTAGTGATGGAAGGTTCTGGGTTCAAATCTTATCTCAAACACGTTCTAACTGTGTGACTCTGTGCCAGTCACTTAACTCTCATTGTCCAATTCTTACCACTCTTCTGTCTTAAAACCAATATACAGTACTGGTTCGAAGACAGAAGGTAAAGGTCTAAAAAAAATTAGGGCACCCTCAAAAGCTCTCATTTATGTAGGTTGCATCTTGATATGTTCTGTACTAGAAATAAAAATGGCTTAGTCTTATCAGTAAAAATGGCTTTGACTTAATGGCCACCCTGAGAATGTCTTAGGGACTCCCAGGGGTATCCAGAACACACTTCGAGAACCACTGACTCTATGGCTGGGAAGACTAGAAGAGTTAGTGATGTCTCCAAAGGACATTCATTCCCTGATAGATGTCCTTCCGTTAAATCAGACGGTCCCTTAGAGTGGACCCATTATTTGAAATGTACCACAAAGTCTGAGAAAAAGACTAACAGGCCGCGGCACCAACACACTAGAGCAAAGAAGGGCCCTGGAGACAGTACAGGACCTTGTTCTCGATGCTCCCAGAGCGCAGAGGGGCAGATCTGGACCGTGCCCAGGAGGAACTTCTTACTGATAACAGCTGTCTAAATATGGGAGGAAGGTGGCATGCTCCCCTTCCTTCAGTCGCTCAATAAATAATGATGTATTAAGTGTCTATTCTCTGCCAGGCAGATGAATCTCTCCTCACACACAGAACTCATTTGAAACAAGCCAAGTAGGCACCCTAGAAAGGAAGAGCCACTTGGCTTTTATTTTAGCATCAATCCTATGCTGATTTCCAGATGGAGATCTATTGTTCTCATGAAGCCTTGGGAGAGATTCTAATAGAGATAACAAATATATCCGTCTATGCAGCAGCATCATAAAGCGAATACAGACCCAATACAGGGTACTTTGGGAGGGAGGCCACACACAGTTGGGAGAAATCAGGAAAGGCTTACTAAAGGAAGACTGTGCTTGAGCTGCATCTTAAAGGAATGAAAGGCCATTACAAGGCAGAGAGGAACAAAGAGAAGGTCAGTCTGGCTGGATCCCAGAGTGGAGGAGGGGCACTACTGTCCAAGAAGAAAGAGAAGCAAAGGCTGTAAAAGGTTTTAATGGGTGCATGATATTTGTTGGGACAGTGTAGAAAGATTCTTGGTCTTACATAGGCTAGACTAGATGGTTCCTAGTAATTCTTCCAAAATTGAGATTCACTTCTTGGTCTTACAGAACAAGAGGTTAGGGGGGAAAAGCAGTGAATATAGATTATTCTTGTCAGTTATTCAGCATTAAAAGAAAACCTCAATATCAGATGATTCAAGGTAGGCTTTTATATTGTTTTTTAGGCTGGAAAAATGGGAATATATTTCTTAGCAGGAATACTAATGACACATTGAACGATGCAAAGACTTGATGACTGATAAATTCCTGAAGGAAATGGGAAAAAGCTCAAGAAGCAGAAAGCAAAAGGCCCACCTTTGGAAGAGCACTACTCCTTGCGACCCCATCTGGGGTTTTCTTGGCAAAGATACTGGAGTGCCACTTCCTTCTCCAGTTCATAGAGAATTTCATTCAATTTCATAAATAAATTGAGGCAAATAGAGTTAAATGACTTGTCACTGTTGGACCTGACTATTTCAGAATTGAGAAGCAGACTTTAAGAAACTAAAAATAGAGTGAAAAGTGAAGAATAGAGGCAGTGAATGTAAACTACCACTTCTAGGAGTTTGTGAAAGGAAGACATGGTTCATGATAGCTTGAGGCAACAGTAGACAAATGAAAGTTTCTTTTTTAATTGATATATTTGGTTTTCATATCACCTTTCTTTCTAAATATATCTCTCCCTTTCTATATTCATCTTTCTATCCCTTGCAATAAAAGAATAAGGTAAGGAAAAAAATAAATGGCATCACATAGCTAATAAGTATCAGAGGCCAAATTTGAACTTAAGATGAGTCTTCCTGACTCCATGCACGGCACTCTATCCACAATGCCACCAAGTTGCCTTCCTCTGATACAGAGGAATAAAAAATGTATAAAGCATAGTTTTGTGGCATGTAAAAGAGCCGATCAAGTTTTCAGTAAAAGAAAAAAGTTAATTTTGTCTTCTCAGTAAAGCAGAAGGAAAGTCCAACTGCTGAACACACAAGCAAATAGAACTGAAAGCTTTCAGAGTTTAAAAAAAAAAAAAGCTTCCAACTATTACTGTGAAGAATTTGAAAGAGATAAAGAAATTAAAGAAATGTCATGTGGCAGTGAGAACCCAGCTGAGATGGATAGCCTGACTAGTGTTCAAGAACTTAATAAGAAGGGTTTTTTAAATCCCAATCCCAATTTGTTGGAAAAGCCAAAATATAATTATAGAATCAGAAAAGAATCAAATGGAACTGAACTGAAAGAGATCTTAGTAGTCCTGGATCCCAACAAAAATGTATCAACAAATCTCAACGCTTTATTTACCTTGTCAACATGGAATCTAGAAGCCCCCAAACTTGTAGCCTAGAAAGATTAAATGAGCCCCAGTTTACTTAGCTTAAGGGTGAAGGCTCCTGTTTTGACCTTGTCACAAGAGAGCTCCTCCCTGAAGGAAAGTCCTACTTCCCTGGACTCAGGCTAACAACAAACCTTGAGTTAGTTCTGAGTGGGGATGGCTAATCTCATCAGATGCCTCTTTTTGCCTTAGAAGGTTCTCCCATTGTATCACATCCAGGATGAAACTTGGGACCTTTGGCTTATGAGACTGAGGGGCTACCTACAGCACCATAACTCAAGGTAGCTTTCCAAGTTGGCTATGCCACTCCAAGTGGCTGGGACTCACAAAAGGGAATTGTAGCTGACCAGCAGTTATAAGATATTCTTGGGTTGGCCACCTGAAAGGGAAGCTAGGGACGGAGGGAATTTGGGTGGAAGGGTTTAAAAAGAGTAAGGAAGGGAGGCCATAAAGGCAGAAAAGGCCAGAGACACAGGATTTCATCAGCATTAAGTCTGTCCATTGTTCCTCTGATGGGGAATGGAGAAGGGGAGAGATAGTTAATTAAACATGTGACAAGGTAGAGAATTTAGCATCAGCTTGGTAAACAAGATAAAAGAGATGGAGGCTAAGACAATGTAGTAGCCAGACCCAGCCCAGAGGTTCATTTGACCTTTGGACTGCAGAGCTGGGGAGGGGTCAGAATACCACAAGATTTGAGCCATAATTCAATGTAAGGATACAGAAATCTATTATGCGAAATATTAGAAATATATCCGTAAGTGTGGTACATGAGCACATTGCTCATAAGAGTCAGCTATTGAATGCATCGTTAATACTTTCATGATTTGTTTTTACCTGGAACCCTACAGGCATATAGTAAGCATCACTGTTTGCCCTGGCATCATTCAGATTTCATTGCTGGTGAAAAACTCTCACTCCCACCACTCCAGTGCCAAAAGAAAATGCTGCTTCTCCCCACAAAACCCCCCAGGTATCTCTGGTTGCCAATTCCCTCACCTTACCAAGGAGGGAAAGAGGTTAAGTGATTTGCCTAAGACTGCAAACGTCACACTGGTGGCAGAACTGAGGGTAAATCTGGACTCCTAACTCCCCAATAAAATCATTCCATTACCTTCCTCCAGGCAGGCTAACAAGAATTAAAATCATGTGAAATAAAAGGGGGGAAAATTTCCCCCTTAGTACTTTACTGTAGGAATGTGTGGGAACACAGCTGCCAGCTCTGCTCCTTTAAATTCAGATTCTAAAAACTGGCAATGCTACAAAATTCAACTCTCCTGGAAAGGTATTTTACATCAATTTTAGTCTCAAAAAGAGAAATGTCAGTGGCCATGGGTTTTTCTTTTTTTTTATAAAGGTGGTATCTACTATGATAATAGTCATTGTTTATTCTCATGATTTCAAAATTCTGATGCACCTGGTACATCATTAAGAAAGAAAATATGTTAATATCAGTATTACTCAACTCTAACCTGCCACTTCTCAAAACATCTTCACTGTACAAACAAGAGAATAGCTCTTTTCACAACACTACTATGCTTCCGCCCAACTAGCCCTTACATAAAATTTATGGTCACCTTGATTCATATTTCCACTTACAAATTTGCTACGGCAGTTATCTTGGCCAAGACTATAGATGCAGCAGAGAACAGAAGCTAGATCTTCACTGGTGAGTATAGCTTTCAAAGCTCTGTTTCATTATCCCTGTTTTTTTGTTTGTTTGTTTGTTTTAACCAATTGTAGCTTGGGTTATTTACTCCCCTTCACAGGTTCTCCTCTCCAGCCAAGTCAATGTGCTTGATGCTTTGTATACAACTTACTTGCTCCTGCCCCCTAACCTTGAAATGTAGCCTCTTCACTTCCTATAATGCAGTGGGAATTTCCTTTCCTTTCCTTGTATTTAGAATTTTTAATTTTAAATGTTATTTCTTTGTATTGTAAATTACTTTTATTTCCATCTCCTATATCTCCTTCAAAGTTCAGCCTACATTTTACCTCAAATTTTTCACAATTAGGGAAGGCAGCATAGTAAAAAAGTATAATATAATAAAAATAAAACCCAATAAGACTTAGACTTGGATGGAAATTCCAGCTCTACTTACTGAATTTGTGGTGTAATCCTGGCAAGGAAATTAACCTCTCTGAGGCTCAAATTTCCTAAACTATAAGATAAAGAAATTGGAGTAAAAAAAAATCCTAAGATCACTTCTAGGGCTAAAACTCTACAACTTTATAATTCATTGCCTAAGTGAGTTCATCACTACTCAGTCTTCCTCAGTTAAATAATAGCTTCCATTAAAATTCATCTATAATGAGACACCCTCAATTGATAAATGGGCAAAAGATATAAACAGATAAGTTTTTGGATGAAGAAACCAGTCATATGCAGGCATAAGAAAAAAATATTCTAAATCACTATTAATTAGGGAAATGCAAACAAAAATATAATTCTGAGCTATCATCTCACACACATCAGAATGGCTAAAATGAGAAAAGGGCAAAATGGCAAATGTAGGAAAGGATATGGAAAAGTGGGGAACACTGATACACTGTTGGTAGAATCGTGAACTGATTCAAACATTGGAGAGCAATTTGGAATTATGCCCAGAAAGCTATAAAACTGTATGCAGTGGTACCTTGATACATGAACACCTTAAGTCATGAGCAATTTGAGATACAAGCAGTTATGATCTATATTTTTTGCTTTAAGTCAAGAGTGGGTATTTGAATCACAAGTTTCTGCCATCCTCGACTAGGTAGCTTATGGAACTTTGGGTTTCACAGATTACACAAAGCTGTCTCATTTAGGTCAGAGTTTATCTGGCCTTGCAAGCATCTGTATTGAATTGCTTTTATTTCCTTCTTTATTTTTGTCTTTATTATCAGTTTTTTGGGCAAATTTCTTAACTTTTAAATGTGGGTCCTGATGACAGAGGAATTGAAGGAGTTGCAGCAGCAGCATACAGGTTTGCAGGAAATTAGATGAATAAATGTTAAGGATTTGAGGGAAAACTATAAGTACACACACCCAGAAAAAGTTGTAACAGGTCGTGCATTAGAGCTGTTTAATGAAACTTGCTTCACACATTATTGAAATGTTCTGAAAGGAAGGAAGAAACAAACTTCCATGGAAAGATTTTTTTTTTTAATGACCTCTAAGTGAAATGGAGGAAAGGGTGGCAAAACAGCCAAAATTCAATGAAGAAAATAATGATAAGTAAAGTGAAAAAAATAGCAATTAAGTTTAGCAATAAACTTACATATCATAAGTAATGTGTAAGGTCAATTTTTCATGTATATGAAGCATTACATGTGTAGAGAGTAATATTAAGTTATAGCATACAAAATTAAAACCTCCGCAAGCATCTTCGCCTGACCTTAAAGATAAATAACATTTCATAAGCAAATTTATTTCTTTACATTCTTTCTTATTATCTATAAACATATTTATTTGTTATTTATAAAGTACATTTTCATATTAAAAAGCATATAATACAAAAAAAAATCTGTGTTCAAATGCATTTCCACTCCTTTGAATGGGGAAATTTGATTTGACACATGAGCAAATTGAGTTACAAGCTTAACCATGGAACAAATTAAACTCATGTGTCAAGATACCAACTGTATAGCCTTAGATCCAACATTGCTGGGTCTATTTCCTAAGGAGATCAGAGGAAAAGGAAAAGAACCTACATGTTCCAAAATATTACGGCAGCTCTCTTTGTAGTGGCAAAGAACTGAAAATTAAAGGGACATCCATCAATTGGGGAATGGCTAAACAAAATATGGTGTAGTGTTGTGATGGAATACTATTGCACCATAAGAAATGGTGGCATATTAATTTTTTTAAACTTAAAGAACATGAGAGAATGAAGAATAAAATGAGTAGAACTAAGAGAACATTATATACAGCTACAGATTTAATTTTTGAAGAATAACTTGTGAATGCTCACCCCCTGGAAAACTGAAAAATGGAAACACTTAACATATAATGTATATATACATATCTGTTTGCCAGATGATGCCTTCTATGGTATGGGGAGGGAAGGAAGGGGCTGAGATACCTGGAAATAAATTCTATTTTAGTCTTTGTTGTTTGACATATAGCTCTCATTTGTTCATAAAAACATTATAAATACTGTTTAGTTTCCCAGGCTAAACTAAAGAAAGTTATCCACTCTCTGCTTAGCAAAATGTAGATCTAGAAGGAACAGCCCAAGTACAAAGGATTATAAAATCAGAAATGAAAAGGACCTCAGGTCATTTTGTCCAGGTCCATCAATTTACAGGAGGAAACTGAGACTGAGTGAGGTTTAATGGATTCATTAGGATTACACATAATTGAGACCTAACGACAGAAGGCAGAATGACAAAACCCTCTCTTCTCATATTGGGTACAGAGCTGATCTTAACTAAAATTCAAAAGTGGTTCAAAATTTATCTGCGAAACCCTTTCTATCCTCTTCTCCCACATCAAAGGGTCCCTATCCAGAGTCCCAACCTGCACTATCCCTCTCTCACTGCAGCAATTTACACTATCCTACCCAATACCCCAAGATCATGCTTTAAAATAACATCCAACGCCCAAATCAACCAAAAGTCCTATTCTTTGAATGGAAGGGCTTGACCAGGGTATCAGAAAAACAATTACCAAAAGCTCATTTTCATTTAAGTCCTAATTTGTGAAAGATCCAAAAGTAGAACCAAAAGATCCTCTCTTGGCAACATCCACAAAATCGACCAACTGAAATTCAAGCTAGGTCAAGAGCATTTGCCTCTAGAAACAGATATTTAAGACTGAAATCTAAAACCAGATCGCTGCTACTGAAATTAGTAAAAGGTCATTTTTAAAGAGCTTGGGCTTATTGATCTATGTAGATTCTGCAAGGAAATGATAGAAACTGTAACAATATTACTGCAAGTTGCAAAAATTCATCACTAATACCAAGAAAGACACAATTAAGTGATCAGAATTATGTACCAAAAGCTCATTATCCTTCACAAATTAATAAACAAATCATCACACTACAAATACAAACCTAAAAACATACTTGAAAATCTATACATTCCTGGAACCAAAGCAACATCTGGCAAAATTGCTGTCCAAATGTAACACCAACCCATTAAATTTAATCAAGATGTCACCACACCAAATATTCACAATCTTTAACCCATGTGGAATTTAAAACTTTCAAGATATAAAGACCTAGAAAAAGAAAATCAAAACTATGTGAGAAAATACAGAACATACTGTCACCTTGTCTGTTACTGGGGTTATCTACCGATGCTTTCAGTGAGCCCGCACAGTAGAAAGGATTCCATTCCAATACTTTTACTCAATTATGCAAAGCAATTAGTGGAGCTATTTGCAAAATAGTCTATTGAGCATTAAACATAAAAAAAAAGGCTAGCAACTGATACCAAAACCATTTCTGACATTGCTAGCAAGTGTAAAATGAGAAAAATAAAGAGAACAACAATAATAATAATGTATTATCAAGTTTGAAAGTTTACCAAGATGTTTTGATATGCAGTACTTGACCTCACAATGATCCTGTGTGTTAGGTGAGGCAAATACAAAATCTCATGATTGAAAGTGATCTCAAACACCATCTACTTCAACCCATGACTGAAAACAAAACCCTACAAACAGCAATTCAACATCTGCTTGAAAATCTACAGTGAAGGGGAACCTGCTCCACTTCAACATAAGTTCCTTCCACACTTTTGAACATTGCTAACTATTCTATTAGGACTCTGGGTTTTATCATTCTATTTTCTGAAATTGAGTTCATAAAGCAAATCTATAGTAGCTTCTCAGTTCTCAACCTTGATGACCTCTTTTTCAGAATAGGATGCTGTGGACTCCATCCTCTTCCTTCATGAAAATCATCACATGGCATTGTTCTGCGATTTCCCAAAACATCAGACAAATCCTACTCTCTGTCTCTTTTGCTAAATCGCTGGAAGAAGGTTTGGAGTGGGAGAGGTGCCCAAATGATAACAGAATTATAGATTTCTAGTTCAAAGGGACCCTAGAATTCATCTATTCCAACTCCCCCATTTTACAGATGAGGAACCTGAGGCAGAGATTAAATGACTTGCAAAGGTCACACATATAGTAAAATGTCCAAAGCAGAATTTAAACTCAAGTGTTCCTCACCTAATTCCAGCATTTATCCCTTTTAACACCTCAATTCTGCTATCACTGTCTCTATTCAGACTCTCAAGTCTACATATTTAATCTTTATTTCTCATTCCCGAGTTCCAGAGTCCTGCATCTCCAAATGTCTGCTGGACATCTCCACTTACTATCCCACAAGCATCTCAAATTCAACATAGCCAAAAAAAAGAATTCCTTATCTTTTCCCCTTAATCTACCCCTCTCCTCCTAAACTCACTACTGCCAAAGAATAGTACCCAGGTAAACAGCATACATTTCTCCTTCTTTCTTTCTTTTTTTGTTTTGGACATCTCTTATCACATCCTGACCCCATTGAAAAATAAAAACAAAACTCTTCTTAAAAAATTCCATTGTAGCCCAGTGGATCTACACGTCGGCTATGGGGGGGGGGGGGGGTGGGAGGGAGGAAAAGAAAATGATCTATGTCTTTAATGAATAATGCTTGGAAATGATCAAATAAAATATATTTTAAAAGAAAAAAAATTCCATTGTATCATTTCAAACTAATTATTACTTCTCTTTACTCATGCTATATTTCATCCAAACAAATCAATGCTCTATTTTCAGTACACAATATTCCAGATTCTGTCTGTGTCTTTGCCTGAAATGCTTTCCCCCTTCCTCATCACCTAACTCTCTAGCTCTCCCTGAGGGTCAGCTCAAGGCTGCCTCCTTTAAGAAATCTGTCCTTAGTCCCCCAGTCCTTTCTGCTCCACCCTGGAAATATAGATTCAGTGTGCATATAAATAAACAAACAGATAAATTCTTGTTTGTAGGATCCTGGACTTGGTGTTTTTATTTGTTTGTTTATTTTTAAGGACCCTTATCTTCTGTTTTAGAATCAATACTTTTGTGTATCAATTCCAAGGTAGTTGAGTGGTAAGGGCTAGGCAATGGAGGCCAAGTGACTTGCCCAGGGTCACACAGTTAAGGCAGTATCTGAGGTCAAATTTGAACCTAGGACCTCCCATCTCTGGGCGTAGCTCTCAATCTACTGAACTACCCAGCTGCCCCTTTGGTGCTATTTATTAAGGGACCATAGAGGCCACCTCAGCTGAACTCCACAAGGTTGAGATTCACACCAATAGTATGGGGCAGTCATGATTTGAACCCATGTTCTCCAAGTTTCTTTCCAAATTGCCCTGGTCCAATCAGTCAACGAATAATTATTAATTTATTTTTTAATAATTATTATTAATAATTTTATTGTTATATAGCTATGAGGTAGCACTTAGTGAGATGGTGGAGAGGACAGCACCCATAGGTTAAATAGTTTTATATATAACATAACCTAATAGAGGAGATCCAGACAATAAGATTTAAAGGGAAAAGGACCCTTTAAAAGCCACTCAGTCCAGCTTCCTCATTTTACAGAGTACGAAAATGAGAGGTTCAGTGACATGCCCAGGTCAAAGCAGTTTTAAATCTCCATTCTTGAGGCAGCAAATAATCCTAAACTAGTGAATTTTATAAACTTTTTTTTCTTTTCTAAATCTTTTAAATTCACAACCAGAATTTAAATAAATAAATAAATAAATAAATAACAACAGGGGGGAAACCACCCAGAAGTTGTAACAGCAAAAAAGCTAAAACTGAGCTAAGGGTTTATGCATGTATCTGAGATACAAGTCCCCTTTGTGAGAGGCCAACCCAGGAAGGGGCTCTTTGTGTACAAGGGAGCAGGTAAATGAACAAGAAGAATCACAAGGTAGGATCAACAAAGCAGGAGGCAGCAAAAACCAACTGTTCCCATTACCCCTAAAGAAAATGTTCAATATGTTTGACTCAATTCAATTCCACAAATATCAAGGTAGCTGCTCTGTGCAAGGCACTGGGCTTCCAGCCACAAACATTAAACATAAAAAATGAAAAAGAATTGGGGAAGGACACACAGATGCAAAGCTTTCGTTTCATAGTTTTTTAAATAGATGTCTCATTCATAGATGCACAAGTTCCAGCAACTACAATGCTAAATTCAAATGAGAATATCCTGTAAATTTTTTCTACAAACTGTCATCCACCAGGATATTGAAATAGCTCTGAAAGCTTTTTGAGTGGATCCTACATATGAAGCTGGTAGCTTTGACTGGAGTGCACAGCGAGCCAGAAGCAATGACTGTGGGAGTGGAGAAAGCAGCTTCTTTATAATGGTTCGTGATCACTGAGGCAAAGTCTTCAGTGATAGTTGCAGGTTGGGCCAGGTCGGTGACACAAAGTAAACAGTCAACAACAAAACAAACTCAATGCTACAAAATAACAGATGCAAAAAGATGCCCACAAGCATGGACTAGTGCTTCTAATGGCCACTTTGATATACTGGGTGGCTTTGTTGAACCTTTTTTCCCTCTTTTTCAGTCCTTTATTCTTAGGGATGGCTATGGGGGATTAGAAGGAGAGGAAGATAAAAGTCAGTTAACCAGCTTTTATTAAAGGCTTCCCAAGTGCCAGGCAAGGTTAAACACGGGGGATACAAAGAAACTAGTCCCTGCCCTCAAAGAGTTTACATTCTAATGGCAGAGACAACATTGCAAATAACTAGGAACCCACAAGATACATACAGGGTAATCTGATGGTAATCTCCAAGGGAAGGCACTAGCATGGAGAGAAACCAAGAAAGGCTTCTTGCAAAAGGTGGCATTTTAGCAGAGACTTGAGGATAGAGAAGTCAAGAAGAGGGGAGGGAGAACAGCCAGAGTAATGGCAGGAGACAGAATACCTTGTGGGAAGAAGAGCAAGGAGGTCACTGTCTCTATAGTCTAGAACATGTGCCAACGAGTAATGGGTAATGAGACTGAAAAGGTACAAAAGGAGCTAGATTATGAAAAGCTGTAAGAGCTAAATAAATGATTTTGTGTTTACTTCTGGAGGTATCATGGAGCCACTGGAGTTTGCTGAATAGAAAGTGAGGGAAGCATAGTCAGATCTACATTTTAGAAAGATCTCTTTGGTAGATGAGATGGGGATGGACTGAAGTGGGGAGAGACTTGAGGCAAGGAGAGGGAGGGAAAGACTACTGCAATAGGTCTTGAAGTGATGAGGGTGGTGGCAGTGTCAGAGAACAGGGACAGAGGCATGCAGGGACTGTAAATCAATGAGATATGGCAGAGTGAGCAGTCAAAGCAGACACTTAGGTCACCCTTCTGGGCGACCAAGAAGATAGTGGTACCCTCAAAAGCATTAGAGGAAGACGGGGAGATTTGGGGGAAAGATAATGGTCATTTTGGACATGCTGAGTTTAAGAATCTATTGGAGCTCCAGTTTTAGTCCAGTGGGTAGTCAAAGATGAGAGAATGACAATCAGGAGAGAGTTTAGGGTGCGACCTGGAGCTCTGAAAATCATCTGCATAGAAATGAACGTCATGAATTGACAAAGAGTGAAGAAAATGGTACATATAAAATAATAAAGGCAAACAACATTAATGGATCTCAGAATTCTGCTTAAATTAATGGTCCATTTTGATTCTTCAGGGAGTAGACAGACATGAAGTGTGACAAGCTATCAGGGGAGTACTCTGTGTCTGTGGTCTCTGTGTGTGTGCGCACATGCGCACACGCACATGTTTCTCTTACTTAACTATTAGGCAAACAGACCTTGTCACAAGGGAAGGGCAGTATTAGAAACTGACTCCATTGTGTTTCTTTTTTAAGCTTCAATCAAGTCCATCAACTGAGTGATGGCTAAAGGAACTCTGGTACTGAAATGTAATGGAATATGACTAATGAATACAGAGACTTCTATGATACAATACAGAACAAAGTAAACAGGAACAGGAAAACAATGTACACATAACTACAAAAATGTGACCAGTAATTACAAAAAAATGAATACTATAATTTTTGAGCAAGCTACTACCCTGCCCTCTGTGCAAAGGTAAGCCATTAAGGGTGTGGAATATTACACAAAGATACAATCAAACAGAGGTGGCTTTGAGGAATTCTATCCTCTGCTCTTTTTGTTTTTTAAATTTTTGTTACTAGGGGTGATGGGGAGAAGGAAGAGAGATGAAATGAAAATGATTCATTTATTTCCTTAGGTGTGTGCATGCTTCCACTATTGCCTATTAGGTCCTTGAAAGCAGAAACTGTGACTTTGTATATACAAGGACCCTAGCACACATAATAAATGCTTGCTGAAAATAAGATGGTAATAAAATAATATGGTTTAAAGCATCAGTAAGATTCCTTAAATACCAATAAGGGTGATCTCAATCTCTACTTAAATCCATTTCTTTTCACAAAGATTTTCTAATCCAATCTCATCTGTTATGAAAAAAGGGTCAAGAAGGCTCCATAAATATGGAAAACAGAACTGCAAAACCTAAAGAGCTTAAAAACATGGTTCTGTGATTAAAGAACAACTCACATAAAATACCCACACTATGCCAGTATTTCAGAAATTAAAATGTTTGCAATTATTTTTTAATTCATCTGATTTCAGGTTTTGGGGTATGTATATTATTATACATAACATAGTGACTCATTTGGGAGCAGCAGTACAATGGAAAGACATTACCTCATTATTTTAGCCAAAAGTCTGTTATTAAAGGCTTTTGGGGGAAGGGGATAAGGAGGCAACCTCCAGGGATGATTATACCTCTGATAACTAGCAAGGAAGATTTTTATAACTAAGGGGCAAAAAAAAAAAAAACTATCAAACCATCCTCAAAACATCTTTTTGGAACAAAAATTCCACTCTGCCTTCCAAGTTAACCTCCACCTAGCTCAGCTATCTCCACTTCAAATCTAAATAGTTATTTTCATTTAGCAATGCATGACCATTAAGCTATAAAATTAGAATTTAAATTAACTGACAAAAGACAAAATTTCACAGAACTACTAAAAGCATATATTTCATTTAGTGTCGACCCATTTATTCTCAATGAGCAAGTGAACAACTTTTTATACAAGAGTTTGATTTTAAATCAAACTAAAAATATTTACTGGAAGGCACCTGTTCCAAAAATCCAGTCATTACTTTAAATAGCCTTCATAAGAGGTCTAATACAGCCCAGAGCTAGCACTCAGAAATACCTAACCTCCACTGGACAACAATGAAACCACTCAGGCCCCTTCCCGGTTTATTTCTAATGCATGAAGTTTCCTTTGTTTTGAGGTTTAAATAACTCTTAAACATTTGTCAATTTTCCAGCCTTTACCCTATAAATCAGATGGCTTGTGATATCTTATATCTGTTTGACTTTTATGCCTCTCTCTTTCACAGCCAAACTTTCTAGTAGATTCTATAAATCTCCTTACATCCCAATTACTTCTCAACTCTTTACCATAATTTCAAACCCAACCAGTCCACAAACTGCTCTCCAAAGAGCTCCTGCACTACACAATTTAGTCTTTTGTCAATCCTTTTTCTCCTTGTAGCTCTCTACACTTTTTGGCACTGTTGGCCTTTATTAAAACTCTCTTCCTGGGGGCAGCTGGGTAGCTCAGTGGATGGAGAGCCAGGCCTAGAGACAGGAGGTCCTGGGTTCAAATCTGACCTCAGACACTTCCCAGCTGTGTGTCCCTGGACAAGTCACTTGACCCCCATTGCCTAGCCCATTCCACTCTTCTGCCTTGGAACCAATACACAGTATTGATTCCAAGATGGAAGGTAAGGCTTTATTTAAAAACAACACAAAGCTCTCCACCCTCTGTTTTTGTGACATTACTCTAGTCAACGTGGAATCTAGAAACCCCCAAACTCGTAGCCTAGTAAGAGCTGATGAACCCCAAGTTTTAGGACTAGGTTGTAAGTTGGAGACCCCAAAGCTTGTACTTGTTCCCTTGAGAATCCACCAGGAAAGGGAATCTCAGGCTAGCAGTTTCAGACAGAATAATGGACCCTACAGTAAATGACAATTAGGTGGGACTCAGCAAATGCTAAGCACTCTTTTTGCTTTAGGTAGTCTTCCCCAAGATATCAGAGACCCTTTCCCAGGCAGTCCCACACAAGGCAGTGACCATCCTTTCATTATCCCTGTAAGTAGCCCCTTCCCTAGCGCCTCTAGCTATGATTCCTTTCCCAAGCTTAATTATATCCAGTCAGTATAGTTTGAACAACCCATTTCCTAGTAGCTATGGGAATGTCAATCAAGCATCTTTCCCAGCCCCAGGATCCACCAAATGGTATAGATCCCCCAAATTCTTTTGTTCCTCAGAGTTGTCAATCTAGCATGGTTGGGGGTCAGTGACCAGAGCAACCAGTCTCCAGTCTGTACACCACAAGGGTGTGTAGCTCCCTTGAGGAAAGCACTGAACTGCTTGCCTTAAAGATTGGGTTTTCTGACTATTTAATAATTCTGTTTTTTCCCAGTTAATATTCTTAAGATAAATCATTTGATTACTTAATTTTAAAAATATATATTAGAAAGAGGCAGATCAATGGAAGAGACAAGGGAAAATCAAAAATAATAAAACTCAGTAACTCAATGTCCTTGGATAAACTAGCAAAAAATACAAATTACTTAGGAAAAAATTCACTTAAATAAAATTGGGAAGACTAAAAAGTAGTCTGTTAGAAATTGAGCTTATTAGATCAACACCCTATACCAGAGGAAGCCCAAACCAGACTAAAATGTACTTGGGAAATATTTAACAAATAAAGTACAATATTTAACAAATAAAAGTACAATAGAACACAGATAATGTCAATTTGTGCTTTTCTAAGTCAATATGGCATCAGGGATTGTTAAGTAAAGTTTAGTGGCCCCATTTCTTTTTGAGTTCGATACTACCAAGCTATATCATACATGCAAATACATTTTAAATGGATATCATCTAAATATTAAAGATAGCACCATAAAAAAGTTAGAAGATAAGCAGATCATATACTTACCACAGCAATGGGTAGGAGATGTATTCTTAACCAAATAACGTATAGAGATAATTATAAAAGACAAAATAGATAAAAATGATTAAACAAATTAATTAAACAAACTTTTTCAATTTAAAAAATGATTAAACAAACCTGAAAAAATTCTGCACAAAAAAGTTTTGTTAAGGGATTAGGTTAAAAAGGGATATGGTCAAATGAGAAAAAAATCTTTGTATCACATTTCTCTGATAATGGTCTAGTATCTGAGATTTATAAATGATAAGAAAACATGCATATATGTATACATATAAACATAAATGTGAAAATATACAAATATATAGAATAAATAGTTCCACAAGTGTGGTACATTGCACGTATTTTCAGATTTTCTCTATCAGTTATTTTTTCTCTTCTTTGTCACTTAAAAATATTATCTGATATGAGATGTTTCACCTACCAACCATACTAAGCCCTTCACAAATATTTTCTCATCTGATCCTCACAACTCTGGGAAATAGGTTTTTTTATCCATATTTTACAGCTGAGAAGACTTGCCCTAGGTCTGCCAAATACAGAGTATTGAGCAGGGGTGCCCAAGCTACTGCCAGTGGTCCACATGTGGCCCCCAGAGGCCATTTATCCAGCCCCCACTGCACTTCCCTCTTTCAATGGTGGTCAGTGAGTACTGTATGTGGCGGCACTGCAAAGCATGGCATCACTCACATTCAGTACTACTTCCGGTGACATAATCCTTTGCATGGCACCTTGTAGCATTCAAAGTAACTGAATGAGAACAAGGCGCTGCACAAAGGATTATGTGGCAGTACAATGGAAGACATCAGCATGGTGAGCAGTGATCTGGAGGAGGAGATTCCACCCTGTGTATACTGCTGCCTGGTATAGTGGTGGCAGTGATGGGCCTGTGCAAGGGGTGACAGGCTCATCCCAGCCAGTGCTGCAGCCTCCTCTATCCCAGACAGCGTATACAGATTTGTTCATAGTTTGTTTTTTTTGGTCGGGCTCTCCAACTGTCTAAGGGACAGGGAACTGGCCCCCTGTGTAAAACATTTGGGGAACCCTGGTATTAGGTTGAAGATTAAAGGTATGGGCTTTAAAGAAAAAAGAAACAAAATATTTGCGTGGCAGGTAAGTAGCTTAACACACCCATTCTGCCTAGCCCTTACTTTTACCTTGGAACCAATATATAGTAAGGTTTGGGGTTTGTTTGTTTTATAGTATTTCATCTGGGCTTTGAAAGAAATTAGAAATTCTAAGAGGTAGAAGAGATGTAGCTAAGTGGCACAGTAGATAAAGTGCTGGGCCTGGAATCAGGAGGATCCAAGTTCAAATCACACCTAACTGTGTGACTGTCTTTAACCCTATTTGCTTCAGTTCCTCATCTATAAAATGAGCTGGAAAAGGAAATGGCAAATCATTCCAGTATCTCTGCCAAGAAAATCCCAAATGGGGTCAGGAAGAGTCAGAGAGGATTGAGACTACTGAAGAACAACAAAAGAAGAGAGAGGGAGGGAGAGGGAGGAAGGGAGGGAGGGAGGGAGACATTCTAAACATGAGAGACAACCAGCCCAAAAGAAAAGAGATAGGAAATAAGAGTGCCCCATGTAGAAGACAGTAAGAAGGCCAGTTTGGATGGACCACAGAATACATAAAGGGAGTGATGTATAGTTAAGACTGGAAAAGGTAGGATAGGAACAGGTGGTAAAGGGTTTTGAATTACTGGAAGTATATGTGATCCTAGAGGTGCCAGAAAACAATTTATTAGTTAAGTAGGGGTATAACATAGTAAGACCTATGCTATATGAATATCACTTTGGTCACATGGGGAAAAAAATCTTTACATCTTGATATTAGCTATATAGATAAGATATATAGGATTCCTCACCTAGGCATATGCCCCAACCAACAGAAATCTATAAGCCTTAAAGTCGTTCCCTAATAGTAGTCAAAGGATATAAACAAATATCAAAATAGAAATTGCAAACAATTCATCACCCATATGAAAGATGTTCCAAATTTCTAATGAGAAAAATGTAAATCAAAATAACCCTAAAGTTTCACCTCGGAACCAATCAAATGGCAAAGATGATAAAAATGATATAGTCAGTGTTGGAGGGATTACAACCCAGCACATTTATGTATTATTGGAGCACTTGTGAATTAGTACAACTATTTAGGAAAACTAATTATGAACAGAAGTGACTAAAATGTCCATAACCCTTTATCCTAGCCTAGTGATGGCAAACCTATGGCACAAATGCCAAAGATGGCACATAGAGCTCTCTCTGTGGGCATGCAGTTACCTGCTCCCTAAATTGATTATTAGAGAGGCTCAGCTGCTCCCCCCCCCACCTCACCTGATGACATTTTTCACCCTCCACCAGGCAGCCCAATGAGAGTGCTCAAGGAGTAAGGTGGGTGGTTCACAGGTAGCAGAGCGGGAGGGGAGTAGAGCTCTCAGGCCTCCCCATCTCTGCACCTGCTGAGGACATTCCTAACTTCACCTGCCCCTCTACCCAGCAGCCCAATGGGAGCTTCCTCCCTCCCCTGTGTGTGGGGAAGGGGGAGGACAGGGCCTGTCCAACACTCAAAGGGGGAGGGACACAGCACTCCATATCTAAAAGGCTCACCATCACTGGCCTGGAGATTCCTCAACTAGGCATGTGCTCAAAGGGGGTCGCTGACAAAAAGACAGACCCCATAGGCACACATACAAAAAAAAAATCACAGCTGCACTTTCAGAGTGGCAAAGAATTAGAAACAAAGCAGATACCAATGGTTGGAGAATGGCTAAAAAAACTGTGGTACACAAGATTATAATGAAATATAAATATGCTTGCTCTAAGAACAGATAAGCATTATGAATTCAGAGAAGCACAGAATGACTTCTATGAACTGATATTAAATAAGCAGAACCAGGAAAACAATATATACAATAACTTGTTCAGTCATTTCAGTTGTGTTTGACTCTATGATCCCATTTAGAGTTTTCTTGGCAAAAATATTAGAATGGTTTGCCATTTCCTTCTCTCAGCTCATTTTATAGATGAGGAAGTGAAGGCAAACAGAATTAAGTGACTTTGCCCAGAGTAACACAACTATTAAGTATCTTGAGGTTGTATTTTAACTCAGGTCTTCCTGATTTCAGGCCTGACACTCTCTCCATTGTGAGGTCAAGGGATCAAGGGTATTGGCCTTGGAGAAAAGGGCAAAGTAAAAAAGGAGTATCACTTTATTATATTCCTAAAAGTTATGCCCAAGGGGCAGCTGGGTGGCTCAGTGGATTGAAAGCCAGGCCTAGAGACAGGAGGTTCTAGGTTCAAATCTGGTCTCAGATACTTCCTAGCTATGTGACCCTAGACAAGTCACTTAACTTCCATTGCCTAGCCCTTACCCCTCTTCTGCCTTGGAACTGATGATACACAATATTGATTCAAAGATTGAAAGTAAGAGTTTAAAAAAATAAGTTAGGCCTAAATATAACTGCCTAAAACTGCATTAGTTTTATACTGAGTTAATGCCTTTATGAATCATCAAGAAACAATAAAGTAAAAGAAAAAATGGAAAAAAGAAAATGTTAAATCTTGTTTAAAAAAAGAATTGACCTAGAAAATAAACCCAGGAGATACAATAATTATTACACTACTAGACTAGAATCTACATATTATATTTTTTAAAAAAATTAAGGAAAACAGCCCCAATATCTTAAGGCCAGAGGATAAAATAGAAACTGCAAGAATCCACCAATCACACCCAGAAAGAGATACCAAAATGAAAACTCCCAGGAACATTATAGCTAGATTCCAGAGTTCTCATGTCAAGAAGAAATTTCTGCAAGCATCCAAAAAGAAACAATTCAAATATTGTGGGGTCACAGTCAGAATCACCTAAGATTTAATTAAAGGCTTCCATGTTAAAGGGGTAGAAGGCTTGGAATATGATATTCTGGAATGCAAACAATTACAACTAGAATTACAACCAAGAATAATTTACCCAACAAAACTGAGCCTAATCCTTCAGGAGGAGAAATGGGTATTTAAGGAAATAAAGGACTTTCAAGTATTCCTGATGAAAAAACAAGAACTGAATAAAAAATGTGGCAAAGACAAGACTCAAAGGAAGCATCAAAAGGCAAACAGAAAACAGTAATAATAAGGGACTCAGTGTTAAAATTGTTTACATTCCAGTATGGAAAGATGAGATATGTAATTCTTAAGAACGTTATCATAGGGCAGTTAAGAGGAGTTTACATAAATAGCTGTAAGTCACCTATGTTGGAATGATCACAAAAAAAAATGATGTGATGAAAAAGAGGGTTTGCACCAAGAGAAAGGGGAAGGAAGAAGAATGGGAAAAATTTTCTCACATAAAAGAGTCACATGAGGAAGAGTTTTTGTAGTAGAGAGGAAAAAGGGGAATGCTTGAATCTTACTCTCACTGGAATTGATTCAAAGAGAGAAGAGAATATGTATGTAAATACATCTCACCAGTGTGACGGAAATAATTGAGTGAATTGCATCATGAGGATAGAATGGCAGCTGGAAAAGGGCAGCAAAAGTCAAAAGATTACAAGACCAGGGCAGGCGGATGTCCCTTGCACTGACCCCTGGACTGCCCCCCTGGGCAGCTCAGGCAAAATAGAAAGCCACAGTTGGCTCCTGAGACATGATATGTTTAAGTTAGTGGGTGGAGAGTTTGATAAACTGAGGCAAGAATGAATTTTGGCCTTATATTATACGTATATAATATATATCCTATTTTTCCATCTTTTTCCCCTACTACTTTTGCCAGTCTCATAATTTTCCCTCTTGCACACCTAATAGGAAAACAGGAGGGGGAAAAGTTAAAGGGGGGGTGGGGTGGGGAATGAAAGGCAGGGCAAATTTAGGCAGTCAACAGAAACAAAATAAAGACTTTTTGAGGCAGGATAGGATTAAAAAGAGAAAAAAAAAGAAACAAGAAAAGAGATACAGGGAAATACACAGTAATCATATCTGTGAATGTGAATCCAATGAGTTAGTCTACAAAGTGGATAGCACAATGGATTAAGAAATCAGAATCTAATATGCTTCACCCAAAATAAAAAAAGGAAGGGGTAGAAATCATGATCTCAGACAAAACAAAAGCAAAACTAGACCCAATTAAAAGAGGTAATCAGGGAAACTCCATGGTACCACAGATAATAAAATAATACCTTTTACTTCATTTTACGTGAAGTTTTTCTGATAAAGGTCTCATTTCTCAAATATATACTAAGTATGGAACTGAAATAATTCTTTAAATTAGAGCCATTACCCAATTAGTCAATAGACAGTTTTCAGAAGAAATTAAAGCTATCATCATCAAATGAAAAAAGTGCTCTAAATCACTACTGATTAGAGAAATTTCCATTAAAACAACTGTGAAGTACCTCACACCTATAGAAATGGCAAATAGTGGATGAGATGAGAGGAAAATAGGTACACTAAAGAACTGCTGGTGTATTGAAGTGGTCAAATCATTTTTTTAAATTTTATTTAATTAGTCAATCTAGAATATTTTTCCTTGGTTACAGGAGTCATGTTCTTTCCCTCCCATAGCCAACACGCAATTCCACTGGGTTTTACATGTGTCCTTGATCAAAACCTATTTCCATATTATTGATATTTGCACTAGGGTGATCATTTAGAGTCTACATCCCCAATCATATCGCCATTGGACCATATGATCAAGCAGTTGTTTTTCTTCTGTGTTTCGGCTCCCACAGTTCTTCCTCTGGATATGGAACCCCCAGAATTGTCCTGGATCATTGTGCTGCTATTAATAGAGAGGTCCATTACATTTGATTGTGCCACAGTATATCCATCTCTGTGTATAATGTTCTCCTGGTTCTGCTCCTCTCACTCTGCATCACTTCCTGGAGGTTGTTCCAGGTCACATGGAATTCCTCCAGTTTTATTATTCCTGTGAGCACAATAGTACTCCATCACCATCAGATACCACAATTTGTTCAGCCATCAAAGGGCATCCCTTCATTTTCCAATTTTTTTGCCACCACAAAGAGCACAGCTATGAATATTCATGTACAAGTCTTTTTCCTTATTACCTCTTTGGGGTATAAACCCAGCACTGCTATGGCTGGATCAAAGGGCAAACAGTCTTTTAGCACCCTTTGGGCATAGTTCCAAATTGGTCAAATCATTTTGGAGAACAATTTGGAACTTTGCCCAATGGGCTATAAAAATTGTGTTTACCCTTTGACCCAACAATACCACTACTAGGTTTGTATCCCAAAGCAAAAGAAAAGGACTTATACGTGCATAAACATTTATAGTAGCTCTTTTTGTGGGGGCAAAGAATTGGAAATAGAGGAGATGCTCATCAGTTGGGAAATGGCTGAACAAGTTGTGACATATAATTGTGATAGAATACTATTGTGTTACAAGTGGGATGGTTTCAGATGAAGTGATGCAAATTTGAGAAAAGCCAGGAGATCATGGTATACAGTAGCGATGTTATAATGAAGATCAGCTATGAAAAGACTTGGTTACTCTGATCTATACAATGATCCAAGACAATTTTCCAAGGACTCATGATGAAAAAACTACTATCCATCATCATAGAGAGAACTGATTAACTCTGAGTATGATTTAAAGTATAATTTTCCCTATTTGGAGGGTTTATTTTTGCGATATAACTAATATGGAAATGTTTTGCATGACTTTAACATGTATAACTGATAATATATTGTTTGCCTTCTCAGTGGGGAGGGAAAGAGTAGGAGGAATCTAGAACTCAAAATTTAAAAAGAAAAAAATTTTAAATATAAATAATACATTTTTTAAAATACACATTTATTAAGGATCTTCTATGTATCAGGCAGTGTACTAGATGTTGGAAACACAAATACAAAAAATAAAACCTACTTTTCCAGTGTTATTTCAAACTATTCCCCTTTAGTTACTTTTTCCATTCCAATCAAACTGGCCTAACTAGCCATTTTCCCTTACATGATATTCCCTGTGCCTTTTGCAGAAGAGATACCCAACATATTTAGATGGCACGCCTTCCTTACCTTCACTTCTTATGATCCCCAGAGCTTTTCTTAAAAGAACAGCTCAAGATACAACCCCCTGTAAAAGATGTCTCCAGACTCCTTCAGCTAATGTCCTCTCCCTCTGGACATTCCTTTGAATAATTTGTATGCATATGATATCCCCACCACTGAACAGATTTTAAACTCCTTAAAGGCAGGGGCTATTTCAAGTTTGTCTTTATATCGCCAGTGCCTGCTAAAGTACCTTGAACACAATATGCACTTATAATTATATATAATATATATATATTATATATATATATATATATATATATATAAAATATATAATGAATTACATTATTAACAATGTACATCAGATCTCTAAAGCAAGTCATAGATACTTTGCTTGAACAGCTTTCTCAGACTGGTCACTAACATTAATTGATTTCTCTTGATCGGTTTCCCTCCTGTATATATACAACATGGAAAAGTCCATTTTGCTTATCTTTCCCAAGACTAAACAATTTTTTTTATATTAGAAGGCATTGCTGTTTTGGTTTCCTTTTTTCAGGAGGGTCAGGGAGGAAGAAGGAAGAGGAGGAGAAAAAAACACTAAAAATTTTTTTTAATTGTACTTTAAAAACAAAACCCAACCCATTGCAAAAGATTAGATCATGGAATCTGCATCACACCACAACCATAGCAAACCAAAGAAACTTGGAGTATTGATTACCACCTTGGATCTTTGTATAACTTTAGATTAACAATCTCTAGATTAAATAGACGACCAACCAGCAAAGAATTGGAAATCATGGGAATGCTCATCAACCAAGAAATGGCTGAACAAATTGGGTTACATTATGGTGATAGAATACTATTTATTGTGCTATGAGAAATAATGAGCAGAATGATTTCAGAAAAAGGTGGAAAGACCTACATATGCTGCAGAGTGAAATAAGTAAAACCAGGAAAATGTTGTACACAGTAACAGCAACATCCTCTGAGGACTGACTGTGACTTTGCTACTCTTGGCAACACAATGACCCAGGACAAAGGGCTTATGATAAGCAATGCTATCCACCTTCAGAGAAAGAACTGTTTGTTGAAGTCAGAATGTAGATCAAAGTATAATATTTTTCAATTCAGTTTATTTGTGTTTTTATTGGAGGGGGTTGGTTTTATATAAGTATTCCCTTATAATAATGACCAATATGGAAATGTTTTACATGATAATACATGTATAACCCAGGTCAAATTGCTTACCATATCTGAGAGGGGAGGGAAGGAGGGAGACAATTTGAATCTTATAATTTTGAAAATCATGTTGAAAATTGTTATTACATGTAATTTGGGAAAATAAAATATTAAAAACAAAATAGACTATCAACAACTCAGATTCACTACTAAATGGGCTGAGGAGAGCATTGTTCTAAAAGCTAAATACAAAGTTTATTTCCTAGTACTTTAGGATTTGCAAAGGCCCTTAAAGGCCTCCCCATTCAGGAATCTCTACTACCAAATACCAGGGCTTTCAAATTCTATTCAAAGACTTTGAGGAACTTGGTCTTCCAAAGACTTTCACAAGAGAGGCTATTCCTTAATATACCAACATTATTTGTTAAGAAAGTTCTTTCTTCTACCAAGAGGACAATCTGTTTCCTCAACAGTTCCCTGGGAACAAACTTGTTTATTACAATTTACCAAAAGTTTAATTGCTTTAGTGTAGTAATTGTAATCATTGTGTATATGGTTCTCTAGGTCCTACTTTCTTCCCCTCTACAGCAATTCATATGTTTCCTTGAATTCTTTATTCATTGTTTCTTGGTGGACAGTATTATTACATTCATATATTATTATTTCCCCCTCTCTCAGAGCTCAAAACTAGATCACAGTTTTCTTTTCCACCCAACTCTTTCCCTCATACTTGAGCTTTTAAATATACCAAAGGATGGTCTCATACACATTCTGACTGTCCAGTTCCTCCATCTCCATTCTCATTCCTGGTACCTCCATTTCCCTTTCAGCTACTCTTAGAGTATAGTATTACTTCCAAGATCCTGAACACCGAAGTTTCTCTCCCTGATCATAACTAACTGCCCATTTACCTCTACCCTTGCTTGGCTCATTCCTCCTAAACATTTCCTTCATCTTCATATCACCTCTATCGATCCCCATCATCCTAGTCCATCACCAATATTCTGGCAAAATCTCTTAAATTTTGACCAACTCAATTATATATCATTCCTTTATATTGGAATCCCTTGAACTCTTGTGCTATTTGCCAACTGAAACCATATTCTCTAGTCTTATTTTCATACTGCTGAAAGTTATATAACCATGTTGACTAAATCCACTTCAAATTTATAGCCCAACTTTAATCGAACCCTCAGTGCTGCATGGCAAATCTTTTTATTATTCCCTTCTTCATTTTGCCATATTGTTCCTCAACAACTATTCCAAATTTCTTTCTTCAAGCTCCCTTCTCCCTCCATATCACAACCTACTTCCTCCCTCTTAACAAAGTACCTCACCTCATACTCTAAGAAAAAAGCCACGTCACTTAAGCATTTATTCCCTAAAAGACCAACATCATTTGTTAAGAAAGTTCTTTCTCCTACTAAAAGTACAATCTGTTTCCTCAACAATTCCCTGGGAACAAACTTGTTTTTACAATTTATCAAAAGTTTAATTGCTTTATAGCAAAAATAAAAGGTCCTGGGTTCAAACAGACACTTCCCAGCTATACAACCCTGGATAAGTCACTTAACCCCCATTGCTTAAGCCCTTACCACTCTTTTGCCTTGAAACCTACACTTAGTATCAATTCTAAGGCAGAAGTAAGCCTTTTTTTTTTTAAAGGATGTTGCTATGATCAATCTACTTGATTCCAGAAGCCAAAACATAAAATGTAAATGCATCCTCTTAGGGAAAGATGGTGGGCTTTGAGTGTAGAATGAGGTACACATAAATTTTCAGAGACAACCAAAATGCTTAACTATATTTCTTTATTTCAAGGGAATATAAGAAGCTGGAAAGGGGTGGGGGTGGGAGTGGGGGAGAGACCAGCAGAAAATGGCTAAAGTTTTTAAAAGGCATAAATATAACATCTGGTTTTTAAAAAGGAAAAAAAAAATCTTCACTTGATCCTACCATTCCCTCAAGCTATCGTGGTACCTCTCTTTTCCCTTCCATGGTTAAACCACCAGAAAAAAAAAAAGTTGCCTAGATTCCTTGCCTCCACTTCTTCACTTCCCACATTTGTTTTCCAAGTGCTTGGCACAAATCATTGCTAATAGTATGGAATTAATTTCTGTTGGATATAATTCAAACAAATAATTGTTAAAGTAATAAATATGTAGTCTATTAACAATCACCTAAAACGTTTATTATTATTCCATTTAAAAAAATATTTCCTATTCTTTAATAACCACTTGAAATACTTAGACTTATCCCTCACCAGAGCTAATTATTTGTTTATTCTTTTTTCGACTTATTTCTATTACAGCATCAGTTTCTCCACCAGATATTCCTCTCTATAACACTTAATTATATACTATCTTAAATCCTGATTTTAATATTTGGTATGTGTCTTATCTTGCTCCACCAGTGCATGTCTTATACTTGTCCTGTATCCCTTGGAGCACCTCGCACATAGTTTATGTATGTAGTAGATATTCAAATAATTGAATTTAATCTAATATTATATCATGAAAAAAGAAACACAAGATTAGTCATGAGTCTTCCACTAAATTATTATATGGAAAGAAGTATACTGCAACATCCAGAAGGAAGATACCAGTTTCTGGGAGTGGGCAGAGGGTCTGCAGAAGAGAAATCGTAGAACCTACACTAAGCCTTGAAGGACTCCCATTCTAGGAATTCCAGTTTGTTGGCAGGGCTTGAGTGAAGCAGACAAAAGCCTTCCTGGTTTGGTTTTCCACTTTGTTCCCAGGGGCTCTCTGGATATTAAGCTCTGCCACGGCTCTGAGCTCTCTTGGGCAGTCCTAAAAGCTGCCTCCCTCAGATATGGTTTCAGATTCCTGCAGTTAACTTTTGTCTGTTCTTGCTTACTTAACTATCCAATAACTAACATCAAATTAGCTAACTTATCAAAAAACATCAGGTGTAAGAGAAATCATGTCAGAAGGGCTTCACCTGGGAAAATAGGCATCTCCCCGTAAAAGGCACCATCCCAGCCAGCACCACGAAGGACAAAGGATGGTCCCTTAGTTTGCAGCTGCAGTCAATCTTTGCAAGTCAGTCCCCTTGGCCGCCGGCTCTGCTCCTCACCCAAAGCCTGCCTATGTGCCGGCCTCTGTGGGGCAGCGCTGTAACTTGTGCTTTAGTATGTCCTTCAAGCATTCCTCCGCCTTCTCCCCTTGCAGTTGCCCCATTTCTGGGAGCCAAACAACAGCTGCATGGGTAGCCTGCTGTGAGCCCTTCTCAGTACACGTTCCCCCGAATGGAGCTGTGTGGCAAAGAGCTAGGTGACTAGCTGCATTCCAGGAGCTCATCTTGCTGTTTAATTATAACTATGTTTGCCTAAAGCCCTGCCATCACGGCTCCCAAAAAAACAAATGAAACGTCTGGGCCAAGTTCAGGGCTTCCCATCTTAACAGCCAGGACCAGGGCTTTACGAGCCTGAGGCCCAGAGACAACGCCTGCCATGCTGCATCCCAGAATCCAAAGAACCAGGCGGCCTTCCCGGGTTTGGTTTTCTACTTCGTTCTCATCTCACAAGGCATTCTCAATCCGTGAGCTTGTCTAGATATTCAGCTTAGGGACTGGTCCTACCAAGGAGAATCCCTTTTGAAGTTGCCCTAAGAGCGGCCTATGTCCGATTCCTTCAGTTTTCAGGGAAGAGGCTGAACTCTTAGACAAGTGTTTGCTCCTATGCTATGGTCTCCAGGACCTTTCAGGTTCATAGGATGAGTTCCAATGCTGCTTTTGCAAACACAAACATGCACATGCAAAATCCCAAAACCTTTTATTTTGCTTTATTTCTTCACCCGTAAAATATGGTGTTGACTAGACAATCTCCAAGATCCCTTGCAAATCTAAATGAGTTTGCAATAAGAAAAATGTGCCAAATGGCATTTTTTGGATGGGGGTCAGTCAGGGAGGGAAAATTGAGAACAACACGGAAATGTCATTAAAACAGGCTAATAAGGATAAGGGTCTAGCAACTCCAAAAAGTCTGGCAAACATTTTTTCAAATGTTGACTTAGAAAATATCTTTAGAGGGTCAAAGCATGTCAGAGGTCCCTTATTTATATCCTGGAAATTAATTTTGTGGAAAAGACTGAAAGACAATATTTTTGTCATATATACCTATTTCATTCTAGCGATAATGAAGAATAGTTTATAAAGAATACATTTATCCTGACTACTCAATTACATAATAAAGTCTTTAATTGTTCAGCTATTCCAAAGAATTCACAATCTTGCTTAGCAGCTGCCAAGGCCCCAAACTGATAATAGTATTGAATGTTTTTTTTAAAAGCCAGTGAACAAGATAAAAAAGTTTTAATTTGGTCCCCTAAGATCTACTATCAATGATTCACCAATACCTCTGGAATAGGATCAGTACACAGAAGAATCATTTTTTTTTAATTATTTTAACAGTGTCAGATTAAATATAAATTGGAACTGGAAAGCAGTAATGCTTTTTGAACACCAATCTTTTTTTAAGCCTAGAAGTGTCAGGACAGGCTAAAGGATAGAAAAGAACAGTGGGTCAGATCTTGGACTTTGAAGACAATGAATAGTCTTGTTAGGCCTGACTCTCTGTGATTTATTCAAGAACCAGCAAGAAAAAGATGGGTAAACCTGGTTTCCAAACTAAAAGGGGAGTTTCAAACATAAAGGTAGTTAACTAGCATATTCAAGTTAATTAGTTACATGAACTGAAATTGAATCTTCAGATTACAAAGGATTGTAGTTGTCATATATATATATATATATATATATATATATATATATATATATATATATATATATATATAGAGAGAGAGAGAGAGAGAGAGAGAGAGAGAGAGAGAGAGAGAGAGAAAGTTGTGTTTTAATCCAATTGTAACTCTGGAATACAGAAGAAAATAACACATTATTATAAAAATGGGAGAGCCTAAAACCTAATTGACCAAAACTTATTTAAATAGCAACAATTGGCAGAGGTTTTTTAAACCTATATTCAAGGTCCTAGAAACTTGGGCTACTTTGCCAAAGGAAGATAGCATTGTAAATCAGAAAAATAGGCTTGGAGCCAAGAAGAACTAAGTTCAAATCTTGCCTCTGACACATTTCCAGTTTGATAACGTCAGCAAGTCACTTAACTTTTCAGAGCTCTAGGCAACTCTCTAAGAAAAGTTGACAAGAAGGTGCCAACCTGAATTGATATAAGCAGTTTCTTCATCCACGAGTTCCCCATGACAAGAAAACAGAGATGCCACAGAAGAACTCTAAGCCTGCAGTCAGGAAGACTGTTCAAGTCCAGTCTCAGAAACTTACTAGCTGTGTGATCCTGAGCAAGTTATTAAATCTACTTGCCTCAGTTTCCTCAACTATAAAATGGGGATCAAAACAGCCCCCACCTCACAGGACTGTCATGAGGGACAACTAAGATGGAATCTGTATAGGGCAGCATATAGTAGGGAATGCCTTTCTCTTATTCTGCTCTGTCAAATCATAGGACCAATCTCTAAGGTAGAAGAGAATAGTTTCTCTCCCACAGTCCACTTTTCTGGATAGACAAGGTTTGTCAATAGAATTTTCCACTTCCTGGGCTTGATCCTCTTCCCATTATCTCCTCACCATACTGCCCAAAGGATTCTCCACCTACTACAGCACTCTGCCTTAGGCTGCCCCCTACCTCAAGGGAGTCCAGAGCTGAAAATTACTTCTAGCTCTCTTCATCAGCCTCTACTTAGACTATTGCAATAATCCAGTTAGTCTCCCTGTCTCAAGTCTCTAGCTGCCAAAGTACTATTTCTAAAGCCCATCTGTAACCATGTCATTCCTCCAAACAACCCCAGTAATTTCTGGACCACCTCTAGAATAAAAAAACAAACTCCAGTGGAAATTAAAGTCTTTCACAACCTGGCCCCAAGCCCACATTTCCAGACTTACTATACATATGCCTCTTCGAGTACTCTTTGGTCTATCCATACATTTTCCAGTTCCCTGAACACACCACCAACTCTAACATCATCCCACATGACTGCAATGCATCTCCACATGTTGAAATCCTTAATTTCCTTCAAAATTCAGCACAAAAGTCACCTTCTATATAGGGCATATTCTGATTCCCCCTGCTTATAATAATGAGCTTACTACTAGACTTTGTTTATAGTTTTCTCCAAAAAAAAATGTAAGTTTCTTGGGGACTGTCTATTTCTTTTGTCTTTATAGTCTTATGCCTAACAAATAGTAAGTACCTAATAAAAGTTCACTGACTGATTGTTTGCTGGTCTTCAGTCAAGTTAGCCTGGCTACAAATCCTTCTTCACCTGGGTGTGCCTCAAGCAACTCCCTAGAGCTTACCTCACTAAACCAAGGACCATTTTTGTTCTAGGCTATTAAGAAAGTTCCCAGATAGATGAAATCAGGGATTCCACTATGTTTAGAATGGGAATGAGCTACCTATCTCACAAGGTTATTGTGATATAAGCACTAGGAAAATCTTAAACTAATTTATGAAGTTAACTTACCAATGACAACCCAAGATAGTATCTCCTTGGTGGAAATTCAGACAGTTTAACAAAGTGAAAGTGAAAATCTGAATGCAGTATATATAGGAGAAGAGATGATGGAAAGGAGGGAGAGAAACAATAAGCCATCAAGTAAAAAACTGATCTTCATAGATAAAAATGGGATCTACATAAGTAAAAAAACAAAACTAAAAAATAAGAAATCTCACAGGAACAAATGTAAAGTCCAACACTTAAGTTCGTAAAATCAACAAGTATAGTATTTAGAACAAAGTAGGCAGCGGTCCCAATGTACTCTACACTGGTCAAATTTGACCTAAGAGCATGAAGTGCAAGTCCAGGAACTATCTTTGAAGAGGAGCTGATGGATGGTACACATTAAGGGAAGAATAATCAAGAATTCAACACTGAATCATATGAGGAACAGAAACTAAGGTGAGAACTATGTGAAAGGTAGTCACATTAAAAAAGAAGAAGAATGAAGCACATGTGTAGCTCCAGACAGAACTAGGACCAATGTGCACAGAACTTATGATGGAAAAAATGTCAGATCATCACAAAAGAAAATAGCATTTAAAGCTATCTGAAAACATAATGGAGTCCATGGTTAATTGGTTCCCTGTCACTGGAAGTGCTCTAGCCAAAGTTAGGTGACTCCTTTCAGGAGTTGAACACTAAGAATTCAACAACATTATTATTTGGGAAAAGTCCAGAATAAGAATGCTGCTTTATCTTTCATTTTTTTCTCTAGTTGAGAGAGTTCTCTCTCAAAAATTTCTCTAGTTGAAAGAGGCTATCCCACCCGGAAGGGAAATCTTATCTATACTGACAATGCTGACCTGGTGGTGAGTTATCTGATACAGAGGACACTGCTTTGCCTGAAATAAAGCAGAGGACTGAGAAGGCAGGGATCTTAGTTATAGTCACTGGCTTCCTGCTTGGTTTTGGACAAGTCATTACTGTACCTCTCTACTTTGACTATGAAATAGATGAAAAATCCCTAAAATATAAAGATGTTTGAATTAATGAGTACAGAGTACTTTTAAAGCAAAGATTAATAAATGACAATTTAGTTCCCAAGCAGATAAAGGTATGAGAATAAATCATCTCTAAAAAGGCATTCTAAATAAGCTTAGATTCTTGAAGAATCATAGGGACCAGGCTCAGTGGATAGAGAGCAAGTCTGCAGACAAGGTCCTGGGTACAAATCTAACCTCAATTACTTCCTAGCTATGTGATCCTAGGCAAGTCACTTAACCCCCACTGCCTACCCCTTACCACTCTTCAGCCTTGGAACTAACACTTAGTGCTGATTCCAAGACGAAAGGTAAGGGTTTAAAAACAAAGTGTTTACAGACATTCTAAATAAGCCTGAATTCTTGAAACAGCATAATAGAGATTAGGTGGCTCTATAGATAGAGAGCAGGAAGTCCTAGATTCAAATGTGACCTCAGATACTTCCTATCTGTGTGACCCTGGAAAAATCATTTAACCCCCACTGCCTAGCCCTTTCTGCTCTTCTGCCTTAGAACCAATACACGTCATTGATTCTAAGATGGAAGGTAAGGGTTTTGTTTTTGTTTTTTAAAGAATCACAGGGGCTGATTTAGAGTATCTTTTTAAACTTCCACTATCAAAAAACTAAGACTGATTTTGATACTTTAAAATTTCAACATAAGTTCCACAGCACTCAATTGAAACATTTATACCAATGAGTTAGTCTAGAGAATTAAACAAGTAAATGAGTCTAATCTGCCTATATATCTCAAATAAGCTGTTTCTATCCCTCCTTTGCCCTTAATGTCCTCAACACAATTAGCATCAGCAGTATGACACTAATCTTTTATAAAAGCAGCATGCCAACGAAGCTTATTTGGTTTCCTTTTCAAAATGATGGAGCTAAATAAACAATCAAAATATCCTCCAGCATCTAGATGCCCCCATAGACTCAATTGTCAAACTCAATCCACTTTTTTGTCCTTTTTATTAAAAATGTGACATCAAAGAGCCTTTTTAATATTAATTACAAAAAGGCTACAGTCACATTAGAATTTATACCCATTGCTCTGAATTCTGCCCTTTTGGGCTAAGGAGAACAAATTTAATTCTTCCATAAGATAACCCTTCACATATTTTAAAAGCAATAAATGTAATGTCCACTCCTATCCTGTCCCCAAATCTCTTCTCCGTAGATCCCACTTTCTTCAATTGACTCCATGTTTTCAGGGCCCCTCATCAAGACAATTACCTTCCTCAGGCATACCACCATCTCACAAAAGTGAGTTTTCCAGTTGTATCTTCTCTATCGTATTCCCAGGAGACAGTCCCACAAACACCCAAGCCTTGCTGTCTATGTGATAGGTATCTTCCTCCAAAGGAGATGAATGACTCACCAAGCTAAGAGAGAGATGAAAATATCCCTTAAGGGCAGTCAGCTCCTCTGCTCTGATTTCATTCGCATCAAACAACTTCCTGATTATTGATTCTACTTCCTAAACACCTCCAGAAAAGGAAAGTGGTCCCCTTCCTAGAATATCAGTACCATTCTGCTCTTCACGACAAGGATTTCTCTCATGATCACATAAAAAAATTAGAAGTTCTGCTCAGTCTCTAATGAGTTTGGTTAGAGTTGAGGCCCACGGAATCATCATTGGTTTAAAATTCACTTTCTAGTTTTTCAGAGCCTTTGAAAAGGAAGAGTTAAAGTTAACAGAAATTTTTTTGTTTGTTTTTTCCCCACCCCCCACCCCCTCGAAGCAAAATGACTAGAATGGGACGTTAATCCTTACCAAATTTAGGAAAGCTCTCAAAAGAGAAAGTAGTTCAGTCCCGGGGCCTGGGGGTATTAGAGGAAAGAGCTAGTCCACAGTGGCAGGGACAATATTTGCTGCGTCCCAACTTGCTTAGCAACTCAGTTTCTCTTCTACTAAACAGACAGCCTGTAACAGTTAAAGTATGACAACTGGTCCCCCTAAATCCAAGCGCTCAGCCTGGATTCAAGGCTGATTTATAAAAATAGCTGCTGCTACTTGGGTTTGAATCTCTCTCGGCTGATGACTGGGCTGTGTTACCCTATAGGCCCGGAGTCAGCTGTATCTACTCACCACACCCATTTTTCTCTAGCCTGGGGGAGGGGGGTGGGAGCCGGAATCTGTAGCAAATGCTTCTCCCTTATCCCGGGCCGGATGACCAAATTACAAGCACAAATACCCCCTGATGCAATGCCACAACCATCCCTGGGAAAGAGTACAGGCAGCTGCCAAAAGTGCAGCAAGCCGGGAAACGGGGCGGGAGACACACACACATACACACACACACACACACACGAGGCAAGCACACATTGCAAAGGACTGCAACCACAAGGAGAGTGGTGAGAGGCCCTGGAGAGTGATACTGTAACTAGACCAGGGGAAGAAAAAAAAGGAGCGGCTTTTCCAGGAGAGAATCGTGTACATTAAACTTTACCAAGAGCTAAATTCAGAATTCAGTCAGCATCCAACCCTCCTCCCCTCACCCCACCCCCCCCCAAAAAATTCCAGGGGCAAATCACTACCTCCTCCGAAATGATGCCAAGTCTGTGCAGCAATCGCACATCCCTTCACCCGAATTAAGTCCTCAAGGTGTCCCTGACCCACGGCATTTCTCGAGGAGTATGACTGAGCTCACAGTTAACAGTGGGGACTTCTCTCTTACAATAAATCACTGTACACGGCCTAAAGACAATTGGAGAAATAGCAACCTCATCCATATAGAGAAGACTGCTAATGCTTAGCACAGTGACTGGCACCTAATAAATGTTCATTTAATTGAATTAACAGCCAAATGTCAAATCACCCTTTTGTGATGTGGTCCCCAAACTGCCCTGAGAAACCGCTACCCCCAAGTCGTGAGACCGTTTAGCTCCATTCCATTAACCCCACCCTTCCTGGGGCAATATTGCCCGCCCCCACTCCCAAACCACGTAGCCCACTCCATCCCGCCGCATCATCACAGGAGACCCTCCCCCACTCCTGTCCAGGACCCACGTGCCCAGCCCCATCCCAAGGGCCCCTGGGGAGCTCCGTAGGTGGAGTCCTAAGGCAAAGAGCCCCAGAATCAAGCCCTAAGAGGTTGCCCCGCTTTCGTCTTTCCAAAGGCCACGCCCCAAGGTGCTCCCCAGCCCCTTCGGGCCGCGCCCCCTCTCTACTCCGGGTCATGCCCCTGGGGCGCCCCCTCCCCTACTCTCCAGGACACGCTAGCACTGGGTTACGTTCTGGAAGCTCTCCCTCCCCGCCTAGGGTCACGCCCTGGGAGCACCTCTGCCCCTTCTACCAGGGGAGCCCCTTCTTGGCCTAGGGACACGCCCCAGGGGCGCACCTCCCCGCCCCAGGTCACGCCCTGAAAGGGCCCCTTTCCCTATCCCAGGTCACGCTCCAGGAGCGCCCCCACCCCACCTAGAGTCACGCTGCAAGAGGGCCCCCTCCCAGCCTGCTAAGGGTGCCCCGTCCCTGACTAGGGTTGCGCCCCCAAAGCCCCAGATTCAGCCCACCCCGCCCAGTCCCATCTGGCCCCGCAGCAACTACTGAAGGAACCCATGGATGCAGACGGCGGGGGTCAGAGCCCTCGGAGGAGGATGTGAGAAAAGAGGGATGAGGAAGGAGGGGGAAGCCCCCTGATCTGGCGCAGTCCTCCACCTACCAGCTCCAGCTCCCGCTCCCGCCGCCGCCGCCGCCGCCGCCGCCGCCGAGCCAAGAGCCGAGCCAGCCGGGAGGGAGGGGGCTGCGGGCGAGGGCGGGGAAAAGGGAAGCCACTTCCTCCTCGTCCTCGGCGCGGGGTTGGGGGGGTTGAGGGTGGAGCCTCCGGGCCGCACCCTACCTTGCAGACCCGCGCCCTGCGGCCCAATGAAAAGGAGAACCGGGTCTGTGGCTGACCAATCAGACCTCCAGGAGACTCCCCCTCCCTTTTCCCTCTCTCCCGGCCTCCCACCCCCTTCCCTTGTCTCATACTGAGAAGGAGGAGGATGAGGAGGAGCCCCGGGAAGAGGGAGAGAGGTGGAGGGGGCAGCCAGAGCCACTGAGTGGAGGAGGAGCAGCGGCCTGGAGAGGAGGAAGACAAGGGAATGTTCTGGGAATGCAGAGACTAGCTGTGGAAAGGGCAGGAGAGTAAAAGAAGAATCCTAGGAATCGAGTGCAGTTCCCCTACTTTACAGAGGAGAAAACCGAGGCCAGAAGGTACCACGATACTAAAGGTCTCTAAATGGTAAAAGAGGATGGACCTAGAGAGAGACTCTCGAAAGTAAGAATAGAAAGTATGGGTAGGAATGAACGTGAGACTAAGAACACCTCCCGGAGTGGTTGACCGAATGTTTGTGAGAGTCTAAGCAAATGATTTATAAGACCCTAAAACAACAGGGAGTACTACCACTGGAAAGACCTGGGTCCAAATCCAACCCGCATTATTGGCTGTGTGACACCCTGGACAAATTATCACTCTAGAGCTTCTTCCAGTCCTAAATCTGACCTTTTTGGTCTCAGGATTTCTTTGCACTTTTTTGAGGATCCAAAAGAGCTTTTGTTTATGTAGATTAGATACACACTCGTATTAAACCTTTAACCTTCTGTCTTAGAATCTTTCTAACACTTAGTACTGGTTCCATGACAGAAGAGCATGGAAGGACTTGGTGATGGAGGTTAAGTGACTTGCCCATAATCACACAACTAGGAAATGTCTGAGGTTATTTTTTAACCCAAGACCTCAGGTCTCTGGGCCTGGCTCTCTATCCACTGAGCCAATATTTTGGTGTCATAAAAATCATAATGACTTCTCAGATACCCCTGAAAAGGGTCTCAGGGACTCCCAGACCACATTTTGAGAACAAGTGATCTAGCCAATCCTCTTCATATCACAAATGAGGAATCTGATCCTAACCCAAGAGTAATAGAATCTTGAAAACTTCCAATTCATCTTCTACATCCAACTGCCAAAGTGATATTCCTAAAGCAGGCTTCTGACTCATTCACCTGCTCAAAAAAGCTCCCAAGACTAACAAAATGCAAGCTCTTCTATTTAACATTTAAAGCCCTGCACAAGGAGCCTCTGGGCTACCTTTCCAGTCTTGTTATAGACACTCTTTTCATGCCCTTATAGCCCCAGCCAACTTGCTATTCCTCATCCTGGACATTCTATCTCCCATCTCCATGCATTTCCATAGTCTCCTTTTTCTCTGCCTCCTAGAATTCCTAGCTTCCTTCAAAACTCAGTGCAAGGATAGCCTCCAACACTAAGGTCTTTCCTGGTCTTTCCAGCTACTTGTGTCCCACCTTCCACCTAACTACTTTGTATTTACTTTATTTTTTAATTGATTTTTATATAAAATGTATCTACTTTGTTCCTTTCCCCCTCACTGAATATAAGAGGCAGGAACCATTTTATTTCTCTACTGTCTAGAGAAATATCTAGCACTTACTTGCTGCTTGAGAAATATTTGTTGATTAGATGAAGCTTCTGCTTTTGAAGGACTTTAATTGTTGAGTTGTCCAAAAAGAGCAGATTTCAGGTATGCACTCACTAAATTATGTCTAAGGACTGTAGGATCAGAGAATGTACTAGTAGAAGGGTCCAGAAGAACCTTCTAATCCGTCAATCAATAAAGATTTTTTTTAAGCACCTGCTATGTGCCAGGAGCTGTACTAAGCACTGGTGATACAAAAAAAAAAAGACAGCTACTGCCCTCAAGAAACTCACAGTTTAATGGATAAGACAACATACAAATATATACAAAGCGAGCTGTTTCTGAATAAATAGGAAATAATTAACAGAAGGAAGATACCAGAATTGAGAGGAGTTAGGGAAGTCTTCTTGTGCAAGAAAGGGAAGCCAGAGAATTCTGGAGGTAGAGTGGAGAAAGAGCATTTCAGATATAGGGGACAGCCAAAGAAAATGTTCAGAGCCTAGTTTTGGAGTGTTTTGTAGAACAGCCAGGAGGCTAGGGTCACTAGATCTAAAAGTACTTGTGTATTGGAGAGAGGGTAAGGTATAAGAAGACTAGGAAGGTAAAGGGGATAAGGTTTTTTTTGTTTGTTTGTATCTTTTTCTATAAAACCCTTATCTTCTGTCTTGGAACCAATACTGTGTTTTGGTTCCAAGACAGAAGAGTGGTAAGGGCTAGGCAGTGGGGGTCAAGGACCTAGGACCTCCCATCTCTAGGCCTGGCTCTCAATCCACTGAGCTACCCAGCTTCCCCCAAGGGGCTAAGTTTTGAAGAGCTTTGAATGCCAAATAGAATGCCAAATAGAGGAATTTGAATTTAATCCTGGAGGTCAGTTGGAGTTTATTGAGTAGGGGAATGACCAGGTCAGACCTTTGCTTTTGACAGGTGAATATATAGGACAGACTGGAGGCAGACAGACCCAGCAGCAGGTTATGGCAATAATCTAGATGTGAGACACCAGATGTCACTAGACTGGTGACAGCATCAAAGGAGAGAAGGGCTAGGATTTGAGAGTTACAAAAATGAAATCGACAAGTCTTGGGAGAGAGAGTGAAAGAATCCAGGATGGTGAGCCTGAGGGACCAGGAAAATGGTGTTGTCCATTAGGTAGTAATTGGGAGGAGAAGAGAGTATGGCCAGAAGTGGGGAGGAAGATAATGCATTCCATTCTGGATAGGTTTAAGATGTCTATTGGACATCCAACCCAACCTCTCTCATTTTATTTTATTTTTTAAATAATATAATAATATTTTAAATAATATAATAATAAATAATAATAATAATAATACCTTCTATCTTGGAACCAATAAGACAGAAGAGTAGTAAGGGCTAGGCAATAGGAGTTAAGTGATTTGTCCAGAGTCACACAGCAAGGTAGTATCTGAGATCATATTTTAACTTGGGACCTCCCACCTCTATGCCGTGTTCTCAATCTGCTCAACCACCTCAGTACTCTTCATTTTACATATGAAGGCAATAATGGGAGAGCCAGGATTTGAATCTAGCTCTGGCTGACACCAAATCCAATGCTTTCCCCATTGCTCTGTGCTGTTGCCAACAAAATCCTTGGCTCATCCATGTCAAGTAAGTCTGCTTTTAAAATAGGAAGTCCTAGGTTCAAATGTGACCAGAGATACTTCCTAGCTGTGTGACTCTGGACAAGTCATTTAACGCCCACTGCCTAGTCCTTTACTGCTCTTCTGCCTGACAACCAATACACAGTATGGATTCTAAGACAGAAGGCAAGAGGTAAAAAAAAAATGGTTGACTGACACAGGTAAGTAGTAATGGTGCAGGGCCTAAAGTCAGGAAGATCTGAACTCAAATGCACCCTCACACACTTTCTAGCATGTGGTCCTGGGCAAGTCTCCTAAACTGCCTCAGCCTCAGTTTCCTCATCTGTGAAATGGAAATAATAGTAATAGCATCTAGCTCCCAGGGCTATGGTGAGGATAGGAGTTACTATTTGTACATCCTTTCACATGTCTGAAAGCACTCTTTTAAAGCTAGCTTTTATTATTATTACACTTGTGCTTCTACTACAATATTGCAAAGTCACACAGTTAACAGGTGATGCTGGAATTCAGAGCTTCTGTCTTCCCAGTTCCACCAATGATCTTTCCACACTACATGATACCTCCCACAATAAGGCTCTGCGAAGGCCACCCAAAACCTTGGAAAAGCTAAGAAAGTTGTCAGTCAATTAACAAGCTTGTGTTTTCCATATCCTTACACAGAGCTTTTCTATTCTCTCTCTGTCTTGGAACTATTCCGTATCCTACATGAGCAGGAATTATTTTGAACTCCTTAGTAGACAGATACTATGGAAATTCAAAGTGTTGTAATTACTATCATCATTATTATTGTTATTGTTATTATTATTATTAAGATGGGAGTATTACGCTTGTAATGAGCTGGGAGGGGACTTTTCAGGTGTGAGTCTGCTCCTCTAAATGAGTTATCTGCAGAAACCAGGGTGGAGTGAGGTAGGGTTTCTTTCTTTCTTTTTTTTTTATTATTGATACACTCCACCTTTTCTGCCTGGTGGAAAGAGTACAGAAACTGACTCACAGTTCTGGCACTTAGGCGCATTCCCTCCTCCTTTGAAAGTTTTGTTTTCCTTGTCTGGGTAACGGACTGAGCCACCCCTGCCATTCCACTGAATCACCTTTGCCAGAAGTTTGGCCAGGCAGCTTGGAAAGGGACTGCCCTACAGGGGGAGGGAGTAGGGATGAAGGGAAGTAGAAGCTGAATGCCTGAATCTTTTAGATGAATTACAAAAATCACAGTTTGGAGGAGCAGGGAGAATATTCCAATGGTCTCTGCCATAGAAGACTGCTAATTCAATTTAAGTTCAAATTCTATCCCAGATCATTATCTATTCCCCACTCAACTAATAACTAATCACAATGATATAGTGGTTCCCTGTTTGTACAATCAAATGCAGGTAGGCAATACAAGTATTTTTCTTTAAACCCTTACCTTCTGTCTTAGAACTGATACTAAGTATTGATTCTAAGGCAGAAAAGCAGTAAGGGCTAGGCAGTTAGGGTTAAGTGACCTGTCCAAGGTTACACAGCTAAGAAATGTCTGAGGCCAGGACCTTCCACCTCCAAGCCTGGCTCTCTGTCCACTGAGCCACCTAGATGCCCTTACAAATATTTTTAATCTGTTTTATAGTGAAGGAAACAGAGGTGGTGATTTGCCAATGTCACACAGAAAGTCAGACAGTTCATCAACAAACATTTTTTAATTATATATTTAATTATAATTAATCTATTTTTCACACGCTCTCCTTCCAATCTCATCCCTCCTGGACTGAGAAAGCAAGAAAAACAAAACCTCATTACAAACATGTTTCATTATGAGGGTTACAGTTCTTGAGTTTCTCAAAGCCATTTGTCTTCACAGTATTGTTGTTACTATTCTCCTGAATCTCTTCACTTTGCTTTTCATCTTGAGTTTCTCTGAACCCCCTCCCAAGCATTTATTAAGCACTTACTATGTACTGAGCAGTGGAAATGACCACAAAACAATCACATCAACAAGGTCTACTGCCCTCAAAGGGCTCACATTCTAATGGGGGAGAAATGCATAAATAACTAGGTACTTGGAAGATGCAGTAAGTACCTGAAGCAGGACTCCTTACAGATTTTTTGCTGTCATTGAAAATTATTTTCATATCTCCGTAAAGAAAAAGAACAGCACAAAAACAAATTTCAGGGCCACCTATTGAAAATTAGTTTAGAAATTATACACAGGATAGAGAGCCAGGACTGAAGATGAGAGTTCTTGGGTTTAACTCTGGTCTCAACCACTTCCTAGCTCTGTGACCTTAGGCAAGTCATTTAATCCACTTTGCCTAACTCTTGCCCTTCTGTCTCAAGAGTTGTTAGTAAGATAGAAAATAAGGGTTTAAAAAAAAGTTCAAAAATATTTTTCATTCTCAGTGCCACCATCTTAGTCCAAAAGCTCCTCATCTTATCTCTCTCTTCTTTTTGTCAAATTTTACCCTCCTTCCAAATAATCTTTCAAACCATTAACTCATCATTTTGAAACATCTTTTAATACGTATTGGTCCCTTCCTTGTTCATAGCCCTACAGCACTTCCCATTGCCTACAGGACAAAGTGGAACTTGCCCAGCTTGATCAATACTCTCCACAATCTGGCTTCCAACTACTACAGTAGCAGTGTGGTATAATGGCCGAAACTTGGAGAAAGGAAGAAATGGGTTCAGATCTCAGCTGTGTGACCCTTGGCAAATCACTTGATTCGGTCAGAGCCTTAGCTTCCTTAGCCCTAATAAAATGGAATAGGGATTGTAATAGCACCCTCCCCCTCAGAGTTTTTTTCAAGATCAAATGAAATAAATATTTTGCAGACCTTAAAACCAGTAGAAAGCTGAGCTCTCTAGCTCCCTAGCACTCTGACCTAATCTCCCTCCACTTGCCTCTATCAGTGTTTAGTAGGAAGAGAACTGGTTCTGTCATTTGGAGGATCTGGGCTCCGCTCCCAGCTCTGTTGTTCACTATCTGCATGGCCTTTTGCAACTACAGTAGATGACCTTGCACACAGCAGACAATTTGAGAAATTGCTGTATAATCTAAGTCATCACCATGCTGGCCTTCAGAGTTTCCTCATTTATGAAATGGCAGCCTTGGACTAGATAATCCAAGAGGTCCCCTTCAGGTCTCAATCCTTGAACCAATCCTCCCCACTGACAAACATTTCAGGGAGAGGCAAGGAGGCTTGTCTGGGTATGGTCAGATCACCTAACACAGAAGCATTCTACATCCCCTTCCACCTTTAATTCATTATGTAGGAGGAACCAGACTCGTATTCTTTCCTACATTTCTCATCCTCTCTTTTACCCCAGCTCCCAGAAATGAACTAAGAGAGAACAAAGGAAAAAGGAAACATTTATTAATCCTAATTTTTAATTAAATTTTTATAATTATTTTATTTTTCAAAGGGGAGAGGAAAAGTTTATTAATTTTAATATTTTAAACTTAAAAATTACTTATTTTATTTTTCAGAGGGAGAGTTGGAAGAGAAAATTTTTATTACATTTATCTTTATAATTTAAATTTTTATTAAAATTATTTAATTAAAATTAATAATTTTCTCTCCCAATGCCCCTGGGAAAATAAAATAATATTAATAATAACCATTTTATTTCTCTTCTATTAAGCCCTTCCCAATCACATGAGCACAAAAATTGGGGGGTAGGGTAGAAAGTGTATAGTATAACATTCACTGTCTCTACCACTCATTTGTTGTGTATATGCTGTCCTATATTATAAATTGTCTTTTAGCTTCTATATAATGGATTTCTCCAGAAGACTGGCATTCTCTAAAAGGCAGGGACTACATCTTGTGTATAAAATGGTAGTAGCACCCCCTCCCTCAGGGTTGTTATAGGGATCAAATGAGATAATATTTGTAAAACACCATATACAAGATAAGTACTGGATAAATGTTTGTTCTCCCCTTCTCTTCTCCTTAGCATAATCTTGAAAAGGAGGAGCTCTCTAATGTTGTAGTTGAATATCATGAGATCTCTTATCACAGTGCTTCAGGGCTTAGCTGATGATGGTCTCTACCTTACTGTAAACTCTTGCTAAAGAAAAGGAGGCACCTTAGGTGGCTCTGTGAATAGAGAGCTGGGCCCTAAGTTCAAATGTGACCTCAGACTCTGGTTACCTGTGTGACCTGGGGCAAATCACTTAATCTCTTTTTGCCTAAATCTACTGGAGAAGAAAATGGCAAACCACTTCAGTATCTTTGCCAAGAAAACCCCAGGTGGAATCATGAAGAGTCAGACAAAATCAACAAAAGAAAAAAAAAAGAAAAATGGTGGGATAACTTATGATAATGGAAAGAGCAGTGAGTTTTAACTCAAGGATCTGGATTCAAATCCCAACTCTTATGACTTCCTACCTCTCTGTCAAATAACTTCCCCTCTCTGGATATACATCTCTCAAATGCAGAATTAGAGAGCTGACCTAGAGGACCTCTAAGCTGCAGATCTTCTAACTACCTATGGTAGTATCAACTGTGAAAAAAAAAATGCATCTCTCAAATATAGAGGAATCCTGGTTGAATTTAAAAGGTCATTTATTAAAAGGGAAAATTTAGATATGCGACATACATGCCAGAGGAATCTAAAGTGGAGACCCCACAGCTTGAGAGGAGTTAAACAATTTATGTTCCCCAAACTACTCCTTGTCAATTCCTCTATATCCGAGGGATGGTCTTTTTTTTCATGGTTGATATTATTTGGCAGGCTATTTCAGGATGTTTGGTAGCAATGACTGACTACTAGACTGGTTAAAGCTGGCTTAGGCTACTTCAGATAGAGGTTTTAATGGACAGGTCAGCAAAAGTCAGCCAGCAGACACTGTGAATGTATCTGGGAGTGAGCAAGACTTCTGCCTTCTATAGGTTCCTGAATGGTTCTTAACTGCCAACAGGATTATTCCATGCCCAGTGTATCTGGATAGTAATAGTAAAGTAGCTTATAGAAAACAAACATATGAGTTTCAGAAATATTGTTACATTAAATATTATTGTTCCTTCTATTGTTCAGTCTTCCTGTCAAAAGAACCCTACTCCCCTTGCCTAACAAGTTTTTCTCTCTCTCTCTCTCTCCCTAGAATTTATTTAGTTGTAACTTGTATATTTTTTGTGCCACCTTTTTTTTTTCCAGCCTTAAAGACTCAGCTGGCTTTATGCTGGGAGGACATTTAGGGGGCAATGCTAGAAATAGACACAAGTACTAAAGAAATTCCACACTAGGATAGCCCATGATCTATCAAACCTGGTAGTCTAACTTTGATAGAGAAAAGATATAGTTGCAATAACATACAGCCATTTTCTGGGCAGTAGATTGTAGCAAGTAAAAAAAATTTTAATTAGAGTACACCTCTTATTTTTCAGTGAGGTTGAGGAGTCATAGTTTTTCTAAATCTTTAGATTGTCCCTACCTGTGTGATCTTGGGGAAACCATTTATCCTCCTTGGGCTTCAATTTCTTCATCCCTTTCTAGGGTGTAAGCAGCACACATAGATTACCAGTATCCAGAAGGATTGTCTAAATGCCCAGTTAGGCAGCTGGAGGGGTGGAGTTAATTTGGTATTTTCATACTTTTGCTTACCCCTCTCCACAGGAGACTTTGATTCCTTCTAGGAATGAAGTAGGGGAAAGGGTTATGAGACTGGTCACTCTGTTCTCCCCTGAGATGTAGATACTAGAATAGAATTAAATCTATATGCCTGCCTAAATATTGCTTGACCTAAGAGTTTGATTTTTTTTAACTTCAAATGCAACAAAGCGAGTAGCCTTCCTTTAAGAATAAGGGTACCCCAAACTTTTATCTGTAGGCATGACTCTTTCCCACCAAATGTGATCTACACAAAAGACTAACACAATAGTGAATAATAGCAAATAAATCCAAATTTCCAAACAGATAGCAAAGAGAAATCAGTGGAATTCTTTAGATTGGTATGTATCAGAAGATACAGAGTAAACCCTTCCATCTAGATCAAGATAAATCACTTGAATCAAAAGGGAGGCCCTGACTTCATCCAAAGGGAAATTCCCCAAAGTCTTTTGGAAGGCAAGCTGGAAAATAGGGGCATGTTGAAGCGCTGGCTTTTCTGCATGTCTCTTGGTCCTTAAGGCCTTTTTTTTCCTTTTCACATCTCTTCCTGAAGATAGCATGGAGACCCATATCTCTCTTTCAAAACAGGAATGACTCCTTCCTCTCCAAAGCTCCCATTCCAAAACACACACACACACACACACACACACACACACACACACACACACACACACACGACCTGAAAACCAGGGCTATATATAAATGAAAACGTTAGATGAGATGACTTTGCAAGAGTTCTACCATCTTTAGATCCATGATTCTAGAATTAGAATATTGTTTCTCTATCTTCTCAAATGAGAGATAATAATCCTTTCCTGACTTACATCATCAAATTGTTGATGATATGTATGAGTGAGATGAAACATACAGGCAGTTTTATATAAAGAGTTATAAAAATATGAATGGTCTTTATTCTGAAGGACTCCAAAGAAGTAATATTTTTCAAAAACAGACCCAACTCCTTTAATAACCTCTTAAAACTCCATTATGAATGAATTTATTTACAGTCTCTTTGAACTTATTCTTGCTTTAATTTCAAACCCCTGTTGGGATAAAAAATAAATTGACTCCAGGCTGAATAAAATAGGACTTTAATTTTCTTGAAAACTAAGTTCAAAAGGTACACCTTAAATATAATATTCTAGGGTCAGTCAACTAAGCCCCTGTTCAACTTAAGCATTATATTATCAAATTGATGCACTTAAGATATTCCCATAACTAAGTTCTTAGTCTTGAATGCCCACCTTCAATTCTGTTGGGTAACATTCTATACTAAAGAATTAAAAACAGCTAGTGGAGAGGACTTCTCAGAAAACTGCTCTGTCAAGGAATTGGAACCTTTCTCCCTTTCTTTTCTCATTTTGTCTATTTTGTGCTGCCTCTGTTTCACTCCAGCAGAGTGAAAACATGAGTGATTCAGATGCATTAACTATTTTAAAAATACAGTTCAAGGGACTCTCAGAATATACCTATATCTAGAGGATATAAATTACACAGATGTACTGAGTCTCTGGTTACTCACTTGGGTTGGAATGGGCCTCATGTACAAATCTAATCCTGGCAGCATCTGTTTCACTCCTTTCCAGCCAGCAGACTCCCATCTAGCTAATCTCCTTAGCCCTAGCCTGGGGATTGCCCACTCTTAATTCTTCCCAAAATTCTTATTACTATTACAGTTGTCATTCAGTTGGGTCCCACTCTTTGTGATCCCATTTTGGGATTTTCTTGGCAAAGATACTGGAATGGTTTTCCATTTTCTTCTCTAGCTCATTTTTACAGATGAGTAACTGAGGCAGAGTTATATGACTTGCCCAGGGTCACACGGCTAGTATCTAAGGTCAGATTTGAACTCATGGAGATGAGTCTTCCTGATTCCAAACCCAATGCTCTATTGACTACATACTAGTATTGAGGGTGCCACTATCTGCCCAGTCACTTAGATGCAAAGCCTCAGTGTTATCATCAACTCCATACCCACAGGTACCTCACATATCCAGTCTATTATTTATAGCTCTTATATGTTCCCTTCTTTCTAATCACAGAGAGATAACCCTGGTTCAGTCTCTCATCATCACTGACATGGACTCCAGCAATGACCTCCCAACTGATCTTTCTGCCTCTTCTCTCCCCATACTACTCCTTCCTTCCTTAAGCTGTCAAAGTTGTTGTTTTTTTTTTCCCTATAGTGCAGGAAAATGCCCATGTACCTCTCTATTCAAAAAAAATTCTAATGGATTTTGAGATGAACTTCTAATTCTATATCTAGTTCTAAGTCACTCTATAAGGTAGCCCATAAAAACTACCCAATTTGTTTTTTTTCTCTTCTGGACAAATGACACCCTATTCAGCTTTCATCATTTAAGTTTTTGGTTTCAATCAATTTATCATGAGAACAAGGTGGTATAATGGATATAGTATTGGACCTGGAGCCAAAAAGAACTGAGTTCAAATCTTGCCGGAGATAATTACCAGCTAAGTAACTTACTCAAACTCAGTTTCCTCATTGTAAAATCTACCTCACAAGGTTGTTGTGAGAATCAAATGAGATAATATATGTATAGCATTTTGAAAATCTTAATGTGCTCTGTAAATGCTAGCAATTATTTATTCTACTCACTCTTTTAAAAATTATTTATTTATTTATTATTATTATTATTTTTTTATTAAAACCCTTACCTTCCATCTTGGAGTCAATACTGTGTATTGGCTCCAAGGCAGAAGAGTGGTAAGGGCTAGGCAATGGGGGTCAAGTGACTTGCCCAGGGTCACACAGCTGGGAAGTGTCTGAGGCCAGATTTGAACCCAGGACCTCCTGTCTCTAGGTCTGACTCTCAATCCACTGTGCTACCCAGCTGCCCCCCCAAAATTATTTATTTTTAACATTCTTTAAAAGTTTTTTGAGTTCTAAAATCTTTCCTGCTAATCCCTTCCCCCCCCATTGAGAAGACAAATAATGTTATCGATTATACCTGTGAAATCATTCAAAACATATTTATATTTTAGCAATAGCACCAAAAAATAGCCAAAAAAAAGTGAAAAGTTATACTTCAATTTGCATGCAGAGTTCATCAGTTCTCTATGAGGAGGTAGATAGGATTTTTTTTTTATCATAAGTCCTTCAGAATTATCTTGGATCATTGTATTGATCAGAGCAGCTGAGTCTTTCAAAGCTAATTATCTTTACAATATCTTTTTTGTTTTTTTGTTTTTAATTTTATTTAATTAGTCAATTTAGAACATTATTCCTTGGTTACAAGAATCATATTCTTTCCCTCCCCTGCCCTCCCCCATTCCCATAGCCAATGGGCAATTTCACTGGGTATTACATGTGTTCTTGATCAGAACCTATTTCCATCTTGTTGATTTTTGCTTTAGGATAATCATTTAGAGTCTATATCCCCAGCCATATCCCCTTTGACCCATGTAATCAAGCAGTTGTTTTTCTTTGGTGTTTCTACTCCCACAGTTTTTCCTCTGAATGTGGATAGTGTTCTTTCTTGTAGATCCTTCCGGATTGTTCAGGGTCACTGCATTGTCACTAATGGAGAAGTCCATTATATTCAATTGTACCACAGTGTATCAGTCTCTGTATATAATATCCTGGTTCTGCTCCTTTTACTCTGCATAAATTCCTGGAGGTCATTCCAGTTCACACGGAATTCCTCCAGTTTATTCTTCCTTTGAGCACAATAATATTCCATCACCAACATGTACCACAATTTGTTCAGCCATTTCCCAACTGAAGGGCATCCCCTCATTTTACAATTTTTTGCCACCACAGACAGCACAGCTATGAATATTCTTGTACAAGTCTTTTTACTTATTATCTCTTTACTTATTATCTATGCAAACCCGGCAGTTCTATGGCTGGATCAAAGGGCAGACAGTCTTTTAGCGCCCTTTGGGCATAGTTCCAAATTGCCTTCCAGAATGGTTGGATCAATTCACAACTCCACCAGCAATGCATTAATGTCCCAACTTTGCCACATCCCCTGCAACATTCATTACTTTCCTTTGCTGTCATGTTAGCCAATTTGCTAGTTGTGAGGTGATACCTCAGAGTTGTTTTGATCTGCATCTCTCTGATTATAAGAGATTTAGAACATTTTTTCTTGTGCTTGTTAATAGTTTTGATTTCTTTATCTGAAAATTGCCTATTCATGTCCCTTGCCCATTTATCAATTAGAGAATAGCTTGATTTTTTCGTACAATTGGTTTAACTCTTTATAAATTTGAGTAATTAGACCTTTGTCAAAGGTTTTTGTTATGAAGATTGTTTCCCAATTTATTTTCCTTCTAATTTTGGTTACATTGGTTTTGTTTGTACAAACAATTTTTAATTTAATATAATCAAAATTATTGATTTTACATTTTGTATTTTTTTTTCTAGCTCTTTCTTGGTTTTAAAATCTTTCCTTTTCCAAAGATCTGACAAGTATACTATTCTGTGTTCACCTAATTTACTTATTGTTTCCTTCTTTATGTTCAAGCCATTCACCCATTCTGAATTTATCTTGGTGTAGGGTGTGAGATATTGGTCTAAACCTAGTCTCTCTCATACTGTCTTCCCATTTTCCCAGCAGCTTTTGTCAAATAGTGGATTTTTGTCCCAAAAGCTGGGATCTTTGGGTTTATCATAGACTGTCTTGCTGAGGTCACTTACCCCAAGTCTATTCCACTGATCCTCCTTCCTAGCTGTATCACGTTCCTATGTTTTTCTGAAACCATCCACCTCATCTTTTCTCCTGGCATAATAGTATTCCATCACAATCATATGCCACAATTTGTTCATCTATTCCATAACTGATGAGGATATCTTCAATTGTCCACTCTCCTAATCATTCTTAATATTCTTTTCTCATCTATCCTCTTTCTGAAAACACTTCTTTTAAACATTCCCAAATTCTCTGCCACCCAGGACTACATTACTTCAACCTGGCACATTGACACATTTAACCTTCACTTGTCCTGAATATACTTTTGCTTGAAATATTTAGATACTTAAAAATCCCATATTTTCATCACTGCCCAATCTACCTGCCCAGTTTTGGATTCCCTATCAAGTCAAAGAAGCATTTGGGGTGGTGATATTTGTCACAGTACATTCTTCAAGATTTTATAAATTTGTAATCTACTTTGGCTAGAACATAGAGCAGATTAGGAGGAATACTATAAAATAATAATAGGTAGCATTTACCTATTATGAGCCTGACACTTTACAAATATCTCATTTGATCTTCACAACCCCCTGGGAGGTAGGTAGTACTATCATCTCCATTTCACAGTAGAGAAAACTTAGACAAACAAGTTAAGTGACTTGTCCAAGATCATAGAGCTAGTAAATAACTGAACAGGAATTTGAAATTGGTATTCTTGATTCCAGGCTCAGCACACTATGTGAATCTTAAAAACTGCTCAGACCCTACCTTAGAAGATTTGGTTAAGGCTATTCCCTTATTGTAACAAATGAAGGTACTTGGTCAGGAATGTATTGGGAATTTTAACATTACTCCACCCATACTTATGCATACTTTAGGGGAAGATAAAGTTGTAAACTCCTTACTGAACTCAGAATTTTTAAAAATAAATGTAAAAATATTTGATTTTATATTTAAATGGAAAAAAAATAATAAAATAAAATACAGATCTGACTCCCCATTTCATTTAACTCCAGTGATTCCCCATTGCCCTAGTATTCAATATAAAATGCTCTCTTTGACTTTTAAAGCCCATTATAACCTGACCCCATCTTATTATCCTTTACTTGCCTCTACTACTTCTGCAATCTTGTGATACTTTCTTGAACAAGACATTCCATCTCCCAATTTCTCCTGTTTTCACTGGTTGACCCCCCCTCCACCCACCTAGGGTTCTCTACCTCTTGATCTCCTCTTCCTGGCTTCCCTGACTTCCTCAAGTCTCAGCTAAATACCCACCTATTTCAAGAAGCCTTTCTCAATCTTCCTTAATTGTAGTGTCATCCCTCAGAGATGAACCCCAATTTACTCTGTGTGCACTTTGTTCATCCATCCTTATTCATTTGTTGCCTCCCTCAATAGACTGTGAGCTCTTTGAGAACAGGGAATATATACATATATTGCCTTTCTACCTCCAGTGTTTAGCATATGTAAATGTTTAATAAATGCTCGTTGACTGACTAAATGGTCTTTGTTTCTTGAGTGAGTCACAAATGCTTTGAGCTTGTTTCTTTATCTAGGAAATGGGTATAATAAAACCCATATTACCTGCTTTATAGTCATTGTGAACAAAAGTATTTCATTATCTTTAAAGTGTAAATAATAAACAAATGTCAGTAATTATAACTGCTTTTGAAAATGAATATTTAGGGGCAGCTAGGTGGCTCAGTGGATAGAGTGCCAGACCTTGAGTCCAGAGGTCCTGGGTTCAACTCTGACCTTGGACATTTCCTAGCCATGTGACTTTGGGCAAGTCACTTAACCCTAGATCTTAGCACTCTTCTGCGTTGGAGGTGATATTTAATATAAATTCTAAAACTGAAGGTAAAAGTTAAAAAAAAAGAATATTTATTGGGTTGAAACTCCAATAGCTTGGTAAATACAAGTCTGTTTCCTATGTCATTGAATTTTCATGGGAAATCTTTGAGAGAAAATTTGAAGATAGGTAAATGATATTATTTTAAAATAATTAAAAAGAAATGTTAGTCAACATTCAATAGAAATGCTTCATTTATCTAGGACTATCAGAATATAGTATACAGCTAGATGGAGTAAGGAAGACCTAAACTCAAATCCAACCTCAGACACTTATTAGCTGTATGACTCTGGGCAAATCACTTAACCCTGTTTCCCTCAATTTACTCATCTATAAAATGAATTAGAGAAGGAAATGGCAAACCACTCTAATATCTTTGCCAACAAAACTCTAAATGTGCTCATAACAATTCAGATGTGGCTGAAAAACAACTGAACAACATCAGAACCCAGTAGAAAGTATTTCACATAATTTTTCAGATCCCTTTAAGCACCAGAGCTTTAAAAAAAAGTTTTGTCTTTATTTTATTTTAACAATGAATTTCCACATAAGTTTTCCAAAGTTATATGATTGATATTGTCTCTCTCCCTTCTTCTATCCCCCTTCCCAGAGTTGACAAGCAATTCAATCTGGGTTATACATGTATTATCACACAAAACATATTTTCATATTATTCATTTTTGAATACTCTTGTAAAACCAAAACTCCAAATCATGTACCCAAATAAACAAGTGATAATTTATATGCTTTCATCTGCTTTTTGACATTAACAGTTCTTTCTCTAGAGGTGGATAGCATTCTCTTTCATGAATCCTTCAGAATTGTTCTGGATCATTGTTTTGCTGTTAGTAGCAAATTCTATCACATTTGATTGTTCCACAATTTTTTCAGTTATACAATATTTCAATATAGTGTTCTCCTGCTTCTGCTTATTTCACTCTACATCAATTCACATAGGTCTTTCCAGCTGCTTCTGAAATCATCCCTTTCATCATTCTTTGTAGCACAATAGTATTTGATCACCATCATATACCACAATTTGTTTAGCCATTCCCCAATTGAGGGACATCCCTTTAGTTTCTAATTCTTTGCCATCATAAAAAGAGCAGCTATAATTATTTTTGTACAAACAGGTCCATCCCTATTTTTTCCCTAGTAATGGTATTGCTGGAACAAAGGGTATATATTCTTTTATAGCCCTTTGGGCATAATTCCAAATTGCAACTCCAAAATGACTGGATCAATTCACAAGTCCACCAGCAATGCATTAGTGTTAAAATTTTGACACATTCTCTCCAATATTTATCATTTTCCTTTTACTGTCATATCAGAGATTTTTCTAAATCTTATTTCGGCCACTTTTGGATGGAAATGTTTCTGACTTCTTAAACACAAAATATAATGTCTCCTTTTCTCTCCTTTTTAAAAATTTTAGCTTTTTGTAATGTCTCAGAGTCATCATTATGAACATCATGACCCCACTCTGGGCCCTGATTTCCTCATCTATAAAAAGAGGGACTTTAATTAGATGACCTCTGAGTCTCTTTACAACTCTGACATTCTCTCTTCTAAGGTCCCTTAATGCTTCTGTGTCCTAAGTTCTAAGGTCTCTTCCACCTCTGGTATTGTATGGTTTGTTCTAAAGACTGAAATACAGATGTCTATGCTTCTATAATCATAAATTTGCTTTCTCTGAAGGCTTAAATTCTGACTATGCCTTTCCTTAGGAGAAAATATTGAATGATCTTTGTCTGTACAGAGAAAGGATGGAAATCTCATATCTTCAACTCCTTTTCTAGGAGAACCCATTGCCAAGCTCAGCTACACATTTAGAATTAAGAGGAGATTAAGGCAAATTTAGGAATATCATCTCTCCAACATAAAAATCAAAGATAAATAAACCCTGCTGTTTGATCTGGGAGTCAGATGCCTGTCACCTGTGGACCCAGAATCTGGTAGATGGCCACCCCAGGAACATCTTTGAAAATTTTGTGCTGAATTAATGAAGAATCACAGGCATATGAGGCTCAGACCCAGAACCCAACCTGTAGAACTAGATCTGCCATTCCTGGGTTTGGCCTGTGGGGCATCCTATATGAGGAAAAATCCAGTCAGGGTGGGTGGAACAGGCTCAAAGAATTTGGGCAGCACCCTACGGAGTACAGGGACAAAATTAACCTATCTGGGCACTAATTTGAACAACCTGCTGTGGTCCAGAGACTCATGGGATAGTCTCAGTTTCATTCAAAGGCTCTTATAAAAGAGGATTAGCCTCTCCATCCACATCCTGGCTCAGTCACAGATCAGTAGATTACATTGACAATGTATTATAGGTTATTGAGCCAAAGCTTTGGGCTTGCCCTGAATGAGAGAGACAGAGTCATACGCAGCACCAAGACTCATCATGGATAGAGTGTGGGGCCTGAAGTCAAGAAAACCCAAGTTTGGTTCTGGCCTCAGACACTTACTAGTTGTGCAATCCCAGTTGGGAAAGTCACTTAACCTCTATTTGCCTCAGTTTCCTGAACGGAGAGAATGATATCACCTATTTCACAAGGCTGTTATGAGAACAAAATAAGATAAAATTTGTAAAGTGCTTGGCACCTAGCAAGAATAATGATGCTGGTGATAAAATCTGGCCTCAGACACTTCCTAGCTCTGTGACCCTGGGCAAGTATCTTAACCCTAATCGTCTAGCCCTTGCTGCTAGTCTGTCTTAGAATTAATACCAAGACAGAAGGTAAAGGTTTAACAAAACAGTAATGATGGCAAGAAGGGGGTTCAAGCATTATAATCCCCATTTTGCAGATGGGGAAACTGAGAATAGAGTTATAAAACTAGGAGGCAACAAAGCCAAGACCCATCTTCTGATTCAAAGACCAATGAACCCAGAAGAATGACAAGAAAAGGGCTATATGAGCTCTCAGTGCTAAAGGGATCAGCCAAGTCTTCATGGGGGAGGTGACATTGAAGCTGAGGGATGGGTTGGATTTCAAAGGGAGGGTGGAGAAGAGGGAACATTCCAGGCACAGGCAAGGACATAAGGAAAAGAAAGCACTGAGATGGGACAACATAAGGCACTTTTGAAGGATTGTCTCTTTCATATGGTCCCTGTGCTTTTCTGCTGTAAATTGCTTAGCCTTTGAACTGGAGGCTGAAGAAGGGTAAACTTACAAAGAAATAAAAATAAAATTTGGATACAGGATGAATAAGCCTTCTTTCCGGAGAGATGAAAAGGGTGGGCGGCAGGCAAGGGACAGGGAGGAGGATGAGGGAGTGGCTGATCAATATTTTAAACCATTATATTTCAAGGAAAGAGGTAGTGTGAGACCTGAGTTTAAGCCCCCCACCCAAACTACACCCACCTTCCTGAAAAAGGTTTTCTCCTGTAAGAATACTTTCTTTTGGACTGTATATAGTCATAGTTGTTTTCATGTTGTTCCCCTCATTAGAATATGGGCTCTTTAAGGGCATGGACCATAGTGGGTACTTCCCCCCTCCCAATTTTTTTATTTTTATGATTCCCTAAATGCTTATTGAGCACTTGTTAACTGATCCATTGGCCCTAAGTAAGTCAAATAACTTTTCAGAACTCTGGGCAACTTTCTAAGATCTTAAATTGTAAAATATTGGACCTGCCTAGAGAGAGTTTCCTAATAGGGGTTTATTCCTTATATTAATGAAATCCCAGGCCCAGAGCCTCTCTCAGCTCTTAGTGTGTACTCTGAGGTTCCCTGGCATTGTAAAACCTTTGTGTACTTTACTGTCATGGGCGCCACACCGGACATCTGGGTTTCTTACACTTTTTTGTGTCATAGATCCTTTTGGCAATCTGGTGAGGCCTCTGGATACCTTCTCAGAATCATGTTTCTCAATACTCTGTATATAAGTTAAATAAATAAGGTGACAACATACGGCCTTGTCATTTTCCTGTCCCAATCTTAAATCAATCCGTTGGTTCATGTTTGAGTCTGTTGCTTTTTGATCCACATACAGGTTCCTCAGGAGACAAGTAAGATGATCTGGTACTCCCATGTCTTTGAGGATTTCCTCCATTTTGTTGTGATTCACATAGTCAAAGACTTTAGTGTAGTTAATGACGTAGGAGGTGTGTTTTCTGGAATGCCCAGGCTTTCTCCATACTCCAGCAAATGTTGGCAATTTGGTCTCTAGCTCTTCTGCCTTCTAGAAAACCAGCCTGCGCTCCTGGTAATTCTTGGTTCACATATTGCTGAAGCTTAGCTCTTGCAGAATCTTAAGAATAACATTGCCAGTGTGTGAAATGAGTGCAGTTGTTCAGTAATTTGAACGGTCATTTTTAGGATTTTAAATAGCTCAGCTGGAATTCTGTCACTTCCACTAGACTTATTTAAGCAAATGCTTCCTAAGGTCCACTTGACTTCGCTCTCCATTATGTCTGACCTAGACCTATTCATCACTTCCATGTCATATTCATAGAGGATGTTATTTAGGTCGTACCTCTTCAGTCTGATGGCTTTCCCAACGTCAATTTTAGTCTGAATTTTTCAAAAAGAAGCTCATGATCTGAGCCACAGTCAGCTCTAGGTCTTGTTTTAACTGACTGTTTAGAGCTTGTACACCTTGAGCTGTGGTTACTGACCTGGAATCCTAAAAGAGGATGCTGTAAAAGCGCTGCACTCAATATGCCAGCAAAGCTGAAAACTCATTAGTAGCCACATTGGTACAGTTGATGTACCAATCCTAAAGAATGCCAATGACAAAGGCCGTTCAAATTACGGATTGGTTTAAGATTGGGAAAGAAATATGACAAGGCTGTATGTTGTCACCTTGTTTATTTAACTTATATACAGAGTACATCATGAGAAGCACCTGGCTGGACAAATTAAAAGCCAAAATTAAGGTTGCCAAGAGAAACATCAACAATCTGATAAGAAGGCAATGCCACTCGGATGGCAGGAAGTGAAGAAGAATTAAGAAGCCTTGTGCTAAGAGTGAAAGAAGAGAGTATAAACGCTGATTTGAAGCTTAACATTAAAACAAAACAAAACAAAGATCATGGCAACTGGTGCCATAACTTCCTGGCAAATAGAGGGGGAAGAAATGGAAGCAGTGTTAGTTTTTATATTCTTGGGCTTAAAGGTCACTGCAGATGGTAATTGTGGCCATGAAAATATAAGACTCTTGCTCCTTAGAAGGAAAGTTAAGGCAAATTTGGACAGTATACTAAAATGCAGAGAGATAATCTTGCTGACAAAGGTCCATATAGTCAAAACTATGGTTTTTCCATTAGTAATATATGGTTGTGAGAATTGGGTTATAAGCAAAGTTGAGTGCCACAGAATCAATGCTTTCGAACTGGGCTAAAGAGGATTTCCAAGAGTCTTTTGGACAGCAAGGAGATCAAATCAGTCAGTACTTTAAAAAAATTAATTCAGACTATTAACTGAAAAGAGAAATACTGAAGCTGAAGCTTAAATACTTTGGTTACATAATGAGAAGAGAGGACTCATTGGAAAAGATTGAAAGCAAAAAGAGGAGACAGTAGAGGATGAAATGAATAGATTGTGTCATGGAAGCAATGAACATGAGCTTGGATAGGCTTTGGGAGACAGTGGAGGATGGAAAGGCTTGGCACATCGTCCATGCAGTCACAACTGAACAAATGAACAACCCTCAGTTTTTGTTCCTTCCCTGAGGTCCTTTGCCCTATAAGCCTTCTTCTGAAATGTCAGGGCAGGCCAAATCAAAGAAAAACATCTATTTGAGGGAGACGAAGTTGGTCCCCTAAAATCTCCTGGATCAAAAATTAAAGCCTCTGTTTGGCATTTAAAGTCTTTTGCAACCTTGCCCCTTCCTACCTTTCCAGTTCTCTCTTACCCTTACTCATCCTCTCCACACCCACAGTCCAGTGAAGAGAGCCTCTCCTTGCTGTGTGTTTCACCCACAAACCCTCCATCTTTCAACTGCAGGCATTTTCATTGACTGTCCTCCATGCCTGGAATTCTCTCCCTCCTCATCTCCATCTCCTGGCTTCCTTCAAATCCCAGCTAAATCTCACCTTTTAAAGAAGTCTTTCCAGGTCTCCCTTGTTGCTGGTGGTTTCCCTCTGTTGATCATCTTCCATTTATTCTGTATATATTCATTTTTTTGTACATAATCGTCTGCATATTGCCTCCCCCATTAGACTCAGAGCTCTCTGAGAGCAAGGATTGGTTCCTGCCTTCCTTTGTATCGCCACAGCTTATAGTACTGCCTGACACTTAGTAGGTATTTAATAAATGCTTGTTTGAATGCCTTCTACATACAATCTCATTATAATTGTGACTTTTACATTTACCCACAGCTTCAGCGAGGGACTTGGGCCCTTCTAGAGCTTATATAAAGCTACCAGCTGCCTCTGGCGATGAAGTAACAGCTGGAGGTCTGGGGGGATGGGGAGGAGAGCGTTAATGAAATGAGGGCAGAGCCAGACTGCTCCCTCCTTTCCTCCTCGCTTCCCCCCTTCTCCTCCCTTACTTCTTGATTTAGAGGGAGGATTAAAGGATTTCCCCTTTCAGTTAAATTAAACTTTTCAAACTGACCAGCAGGAAAGAGAAAGAAAATTAGATTGACCCAGATTCCAGGAAAATCCAGAGATCTGTTTTTGTCCAAGTCAACTCCTCTCTCCCAGCTCGGCTATTGAACCCCTCTATTTGGAACACGTGGCATCAGGCAAGGCTGCCTCAAGATAAGGCTTTTCCTCTTGGAGATAAGCAGAGAAAGAGCTGAAGGGCAAACTAGTCTCTCCTTGACAGATGGGACTGATCTCTGGGGAAGAGGATTCTGAGGCTTATCTCAGGGTCCAGCTAGGAGGTCTAGCAACCCTTCACTGTACTCCCAACTCCTGCTGCAGTTTCAACTCGTTTTCTCCCCTTCTGAATCCTGAGCTTTCCGTTTACTCCACAAATAGGGCCAACAGTTGTCTTCCTGCAAACAGGAAGGCTGGGTACGGTGTAGACAGAGACTTTTTTGCATTCAGTCATTCTACCTTATGTGTTGGGCGGATAGGATTTTGTGGGGTGGAAATACTCCCTAGAGATCATTTAATTCAATCAGATCTTTCATCTGAAGTCTGAGGTCACAGCTAATTCTAGTAGCTCCTGCTGCTCTTTACTATGCCTACGCTGAGCAATAATCTGAACTTGACCCTGGGGGAGGTTCAAGAATAAGTTAAATATGGTTCTAAACTGGAAGACTTTATCATTTGGGGGCAGCTGGGTGGCTCAGTGGATAGAGCTCCAGGTCTGGAGTTAAGAGGTTCAAATTTGGCCTCAGATACTTCCCAGCTGTGTGGCCCTGGGCAAGTCTCTTAGTCCTAATTGCTTAGTTTTGCTCTTCTGTCTTAGAACTGATACCAAGACAAAAGGTAAGGATTTTGGGGAAAAAAAATGTAATTTGCTACAGTTAGGGATTGGATTGTGATTTCACTGGCGTGGGGACTTCCCTGGGAGGAAACTCCCATTACCAATACAAGTCAGCACTTTTCAATTTATCATCTTAGGAAACTGCCTAGAGCAGGGGTGTTCAAACTCAAACAGAGGCCACAAATACATATGTAATGTTCCCTGGGGGCCACATAATGACATCATTTTACAATGAAATGTGATCTATTTTTGTTGTATCCTTACTTTTCTGTTGGATATTTTCCAATTACATTTTCATCTGATTCAGGGAGCAATCAGAAGTGTTGTGGATCCAGAGCAATGCCAGGGGAAGTGATTTACCCAGGATCACACTGTCAGAGGTGAGATTGGAACCTAGGTCTCCCCCTCCACTGTGACATGCTGCCTCACTTATAATCTGAAGTCACTAGACATTACGAGAAGCTCTATTTCCCAAAGTCTCACAATTTTGTTTCCTTTAATGGCAAAAAGTTGCTTTGGAGTTAGATTGCCGAAAGGCTGACTACAAAAATTGTCTATTTCTTGTTCTTGCCCCTGATGGTCAAATCTAACATCAATGCGTGGAAGTTTGGGAGAAGAAAATTTTGTCTTAATGGCCACAAGAACTTCCCAACAATTAGAAGCATTTAAAAGGGTCAAATGGTGTTCCTTTTCTGGTAATGAGCTCCTTGCCCCTGTTAATTCAAGAAGAGTCTGGAGGACTATCTGCTAGGGCTGCTTGGTTATGTCCCTCAGTACTGGCACAGGACCAAAGTGACATCACTATGTTGGGGTCAATGTACAGCATGTCCAACTGCACTTGATTAGACCAGCACAAGCTCAGGAAGCTCTACCACAGGTCAGGCACAAAAGCCAGGATGAACATTTGGGCTGGAGTTGTTTCTAAATTTGCACATCACACGTTTCTTTGGAGCTGCTGCAATTCTGCTTTGCATTAAATAGGGCACAGTGCCTTCTTTGATGTAGGCACACCATGCAGGACAGTCCCATGTCAGGGACTCCCACCTCACCCAACCGATACCAAAGCTCTTCAATGAGACCAGGAGAGTGTCTATGGTAGATAGGATTCACCTTTCATATAGAGGTTATACTGGATGCCTTTTGATGTCCCTTTGGACCCTCAGATTTTGTGAGTATTTGATTAAATAAAAATTATATGAATAAGAATAAATATATTAGAGGAGTACAAAGTGGTCTGTTGCTTATTTATGGGGAGAAACACAAACTATATATCTTCCAATCTTGTTGCCCCAAGTTAGAATTCAATCCTTTGGTCCAGTTCCAAAAGCTCTTCAGTATTTCCAGGCAGCCTCTGGGACGACAATCAACAAGGTTCTATTAGTAGCACCAGCAGGAATGGGGAAATAAGGGAAGCCTGACAGGGAAGCAGTCTTATTAGACATAATTTGTTTCCTTGAAACACCTAGTAAAATGATGGACTGAGTTCAGGACTTAACAAGATGTATTAAAGTAGGTTTTTTTTATCTTTTTTTTTCATTTTCTTCCTTCATTCTTCCTTTCCCCCTTCATTCCTTCCTTTATTGTTTTCTCTTAAATCGTTAAATGTTAGGTAAATAAGGATATGACTATTTATTTTCAGAAGAAAGCTATATGAATGAGATTACCAAATTAGATTCAAATTCATTGAGTATATTTTAGACTTCTCATCCTCACATGTCCCAAACGCAGCAAGAGTGCAAACTGACACTGCAAAAATCAAGCTTCCATCCCTTATGTTAAGCCATTAGTCCCAGGGAAATGGGAGATACATTAGTCACAGAGAGAAAACTTCCCACTCAATTTACCACATCTTCAGGGAGGAGTCACCTAGTCAGATGCTAAGCATACCAACATACTAGGACCTGCCCAAGTAGTTAGGAGGGAGGGCTGTGGGTTCTAATCATAGGATCACAGACTTAAAGTTAAAAGGGACATTAGAAACCATTGAATCCAACTCCTTTTGTTTTATTTTATTGTCAATTTATTTTTCAATGATCAAATATCTATCCCCAATCACACTGGAAGAAAGAAAGGAAGAAAGAAAGAAAGAAAGAAAGAAAGAAAGAAAGAAAGAAAGAAAGAAAGAAAGAAAGAAAGAAAGAAAGAAAGAAAGAAAGAAAGAAAGAAAGAAAGAAAGAAGGAAAAGGAATCCATGTAATAAAATATGCATAGTCAAATAAAACAAATTCCCATGTTGGCCTTGTCCAAAAATGTGTGTCTCATTCTGTATGTTTATCTATGACCTCTCTATAAGGGGGTGGTTAGCATTCTTCATCATTGGTCCTCTGGGATTGTGGTTGAGCAGAGTTCTGAAGTCTTTCAGAATTATTTGTTTTTACAGTGTTGCTGTTATAATATAAATTGTTCTTAGTTCATCCAAATCTCTCTAGATCTCTGACATGGTCTTTCCCTTCACTTCTTAGGGCACAATAATATTCCATTATATTCATATACTGTAATTTGTTGTCATTCTCCCAACTGATTATAGCCACTCATATTATAGATGAAGAAACTCAGTCGATTAATACATGTCTGAAAGCAGAATTTGAGCTCATATCTTCCCAGACTCTATCCATTATGCCACCTAACTGAACTGTTCTTGTCCCTTGATGCATTGTAACTTAGAACTCTTAGACTCACAAATTTTATATTCAACAGGGAACAATAAAAAGGTACACAAGCAGCCTACAACACATTACATAGGATTTCCTAGGAGAAGCAGCCTAAGGATGCCAACAGAGAACTGTGTGAACAGGGAAAAAAGGGACTTGTCACACAGTGAGATCCAGGAATGAATGTCTCTCTACTGGTATCTATACAGTGTCAATCAAAAATGTCAAGGCACATAGGAGAGGGCCCCTGGCTTGTTGGGTGTACCCTCTGTGGAGGATTTAGGGGAGCACGTGGCCAAGAGTCACACAGGATGGGTAGATTATAACCTGAATCACTGAAAGGAGTAATAACACTGATGAGACAATAGACCCATATAAAGTATGGAGGTAGCTGGGAACACCCAATCCCTAGGTCAGCATGGGGAAAGATAGTGTGTGTCCTTATAGTCCATGAAGTACCAAGATGATTTTAGGATCATTTTGGATCATTTAGGTATTTTTTTCATCTTTTATTTATCTAAAAAATTTTTAATTTTATAGTTAGTAACCACAACCACAAAAACATTGAAATAAACAAATGCATAAAAATTATGTACAAACTACAAATTTCATATTATTTACAATTTCTTTTAAAAATAGGTAAATTACCTATGTATGCTAATATAAACACCCTCTGATTTTGAGTTCCCTTTGGATTTCTTTTACTTTGCTCTTTCTTTCTCTTGAATTTTGTGAGTCTTTTTTTTACTATATTCAGAATATGTATTATTTTTATTCCCTTTTCATCTCCTCATATATTCCCCCTATTTTCTTTATATTTCCTATATTTGCCATTTCTAATAATACAATTCATTACATTTGAATATGACAGTTTATTCATCCATTTGTTCCAATAATTGCATTGTGTTACTTCCAGTTATTTTGTCATTACAAAGATTCTTTTAATATTTTCAAACATACACAGCTTTTTGCCCTCTCAATAATGACCTTAAGGACAAATCTTAGTAATCAGATCCCTATAACAATAAGAATGAAGAGCTTTACAATTCTTAATGCCTATTTCCATCTTGTTTTCTAAAAAACAATTCATGACTGCTCTAGCAATGTAAATATTAGGCCTGTTTCTCCATGTTCCTATCAGTATTTAATTTGATCAACTTAACTCATCTGGTTCTCAATTAACATACCTTCCCTGGGCCATATTTAGCTAGATTGGTTCTTAAGCAGCACACACAATCTGTTGCCAAGACTATACTTTTTCCAAAACCAAGTCTCTCCAGTCTGATCATATCTAATGGAACTTTTGTTCCAATGCCACAACCCCTCAGGAATGCAGGATTACCTTCATAGTGTGATGGATGTTAAAGACTTTTGCAGAATGTTTATGCTCTCCAAACCATTGTTGTCCCACCAGAAACTGTTTGCATTATGTATATACTCAGGCTTAGATCTACTAGTAGTGTTGTGCAGGGGTGTGTGGACTCTCCAGGTATCTATCATGTTTAACTTATCTAAGATTTTATTCATCTCCTAATTTTTTAAATCTATTTTTTTTATTAGATTTATCTAGTTCTGAGAGGGAAAAAATTAAAGTCCTCTGTTATTATTTTGTTATACATTTCATCTGATTCTCATTTAGTTTTTCCTTTAAAAATCTGGATGCTATAACTCTTGGTACATACAGGTCTAATATTGATAATGCTTCATTATCCACAATATCCTCCAATATAATATATTTACCATGTTTATCCCTTTCAATTATATCCATTTTAGACCCAACTCTGTCAAAGATTATGACTAATATCCCTGACTTCTCTGGATAAGCTGAAGCATAGTATATTCTTCTCCAACCCTTCACCTTCACTCTATATGTGTCTTTCATCTTTGGTATGTTTCTTGTAAACAATATATTATCAGGTCCTGTTTTTTTATCTTTTCTGCTATCCATTTTCTTCCTATGGGTGAATTCATCCCATTTATACTTGATGTCATAGTTACTAGTTGTGCATTTCCTTCTACTCCATTCTTCTTTGCTGTTTGTCCCCCCTCTTCCTTTCTTTCTGCCATATCCCTTCTCAGATGCCCAATTTCCTTTGACCAATAGCTCTTTAATTCACATCTCTTCCCCCAAATCCTCTCTTATCTTCTCCCCTTACCTTCCTAGTTCCAAATTGGCCCACCTTTTCAAAAGTCCCTCCCTTGTCCTTTCTCCCTTACCTTTTAAGTCTTATTTTCTTCACCTTTCCAAAAATACCTTCCTTATCCCTCCAACTTTGCTCTCCTCCTTTTTTTTTGAAAATTTTATTTAATTAGATGATTAGAATATTTTCCCATGGTTACAAGATTCAGATTCTGTCCCTCCACTACCCCTACCCCCTTCCCATATCTGACATAATTCCACTGGGTTTAACATGTGTCATTGATCAAGACCTATTTCTATATTATTAATATTTGCACTAGGGTGATCTTTTAGAGTCTACTTTCCCAGTCATATCCCCATGAACCCATGTGATCAAGCAGTTCTTTTTCTTCTGTGTTTCTTTTCCCATAGTTCTTCTTCTGGATGTGGATATCGTTCTTTCTCATATGTCCCTCCGAATAGTTCTGGATCATTGCATTGCTACTAGTAGAGAAGTCCATTACATTTGATTTTACCTCAGTGTATCAGTCTCTGTGTACATTGTTCTTTTGGTTCTGCTCCTTTCACTCTGCTTCAATTTGTGAAAGTCATTCCAGTTCACATGGAATTCCTCCTGTTTATTATTCCTTTGAGCACAATAGTATCCCATCACCAGCATATACCACAATTTGTTCAGCCATTCCCCAATTGGAGGGTATCTTCTCATTTTCCAATTTTTTGCCACCACAAAGAGCACAGCTCTGAATATTCTTGTACAAGTCTTTTTACTTCTTATCTCTTTGGGGTACAAACCCAGCAGTTCTATGGCTGGATCAAAGGGCAGACAGTCTTTTAGTGCCTTTTGGGCATAGTTCCAAATTGCCTTCCAGAATGGTTAGATCAATTCACAACTCCACCAGCAATGAATTAGTGTCCCCACTTTGCCACATCCCCTCCAGCATTCATTACTTTCCTTTGCTGTCATGTTAGCCAATCTGCTAGGTGTGGGGTGATACCTCAGAGTTGTTTTGATTTGCATCTCTCTGATTATAAGAGATTTAGAACATTTTTTCTTGTGCTTGTTAATAGTTTTGATTTCTTTATCAGAAAATTGCCTATTCATACCCCTTGCTCATTTATCAACTGGGGAATGACTTGATTTTTTGTACAATTGATTTAGTTCCTTATAAATCTGAGTAATTAGGTCTTTGTCAGAGGTTTTTGTTATAAAGATTGTTTCCCAATTTGTTGCTTCCTTTCTAATTTTGATTGCATTGGTTTTGTTTGTACAAACAATTTTTAATTTAATGTAATCAAAATTATTGATTTTGCATTTTATGATTTTTTTCTAACTCTTGCTTGGTTTTGTTAAGTTATTGGTTAAGTTATTGTTAACCAAAGTGTTAACTCCAACTAGGCAAAGAGAATAAAGAATTCCCCTTTTACAAGTGTAAACTCAGAATAGACAAAGAGAACAAACAATTCCCTTTTCACAATGGTAAGGGTTAAAAAAAGATTAAAGTTAAAACAGTTCATACTGAGGTGGTAAATATTCTGGAGTTTCTCCTGCCTCAGCATAAATACTGTTGACTTTTCTTCCAACTTTCCAGTGCTCAGGGCTATCAGATGCATCATTATCCTTGCTTGGATAGGATGAGAAAGGGTGGGAAATTTGAGAAAAGCAAAGGGGTGAAAATGTTTCCAAGAACTTGTCTTCTCACTCTACACCAAAGTAAATCTTTTACTGATTGTTGGGCTAAGGCAGAGCCAGAATTAAAAGAGTCTGAGCAGAAAGTGATTATTACATGTAATCTGGAAAGGAAGAAAAGAGTCTGAGAACTTTGTGCAAACTTAGTTGAGCAAAATACCAGGGAACTATTCCTCAGAGAGTCCAACCTATGCCCCTTAAGGAACTGTAGAAATGGGCAGACTGAGAGATATTGTCTAAACATGGGAATGGTTGTGGGAAAAGAGAGAATGGATATTCTCCCCTGACCACTGTCACCAGTAACCTTGTTTTCTCACAATCTCCTGGGATTGCCCTCCCCCAAACTTTGTGGGGAGCCTTGGACAATAGAGGACAGTGAGGTGTGGGGACAGCAATTCTGAGACTACAAGGAGGAAGTATGTACCTAGGAAGGTACACCCTCTAGATGACAGTACCTGGAGCTTAGTCCCACTTGATCTGCCCTAGTTAGGGCTCTTGGGAATGGGGGACATTGAGGATGGAGCCAGGTGGAGCAAGTTGAAAGGTTTCAAGGATGGCCCACCTGAGGACCAGCCTAGATAAATTCAGAGAGCTTTATTGCCAGGAGGTAATTGGTCAATAGCACCCATGAAAGATGGAGAGATTGTTGTCCCCATAGAAAGAAATCTCCACTTCAAAGAATCACAGTTCCTTAAAGTATCACTTCATTGTACTATTAAATGGTTTTCTCTTAAGTATCCCCACTCCTAGTCTCTCCCTTCTTCAAAATATCTTACATATTACAGCCAGAATCATCTTTCTGAAGCATGGCCCTGGCCAGGTCTTTGCACTACTGCTGCATGAGCATGGGCAGATCATTTTACCGATGATTGCCTCAGTTTCCCCAATTGTAAAATTGGGATAATAGCACCAACTTCATAAGGTTGTCGTAAGGATCAAATGAGATAAATTTTACAAAATGCTTAGCCCATTACTTGGCATATAGTAAGCATGTTTTAAATGTTAGCTAGTTCTACTGCTGCTGCTATTACTACTACTTCCACCATTACCACTATACTACTATTCCTACTCCTCAGAAATACTTAGAAGCTTTGCCTTCAGAATAAAGTCCAGGTTCCTTAGATTTTCATACAAGACCCTCCAAGATTGGACTCTACACACACACTTAAATATCCCCAGAAATATCCAGTACCTTTCATCTCCACCGATTTTAATGTAGGCAAGTGTGGAAAAATCACTGGATGTAGAATCAAAGGACCTGGGTTTAATTTCTTGTGACTTTTAGTCAAGACGGTAGAGAGATAATGAAGAATAAAAGATTAAGATAAAAAGGCACAATACTGAATAATAATTAAAAAATAAGGAGGAAAAAACTATAAGTATTAAAAAAAACCCTATAAGTTCATTCAGCATAGGTTAGCAAAGAACCAGAAGAAGCCTGTATGCATCGAGGAGGGGGACAAGCCAGAGAATAAAGGCAAACAGGCTTAATACTTGGGGGCCTCATGTCCCTGATAGTTTGGAGTCTTCCAGTAAGAAGCCCAAGGGTGATCAAGCATACCCTGGATTCTTGGATGGTTAAGCCCCCATGGAAGTCTGAGTCTGGCTAGGAAATGGAGGCAGCAAAACTCTCATGAAGAAGGCTATGGTCAGTCTATGTATTCTAGGGGACTAGGGAGGTATACATTGGCTGAAGTGAGCTTCCCTGATGTCCTTGAAGAACTCAGAGCTCTGTACTAAGAAAATACAGATGAGTATCTCTCTCAGCACTTAGTATACAGCAAACAAATCCCAGAGGAAGGGAGAACCAGCATTGGGAAATCAAGACAATAGGGATCAGGAGGTCAACCATGCCATTTGAGAATACATGAGTAGTGGGACATTTAGGTACCTCAATGGATAGAGAACCAGACCTGGAGACAGGAGGTTCTGGGTTCAAATCTGATCTCAGAAATTCCTGGCTGTGTGATGCTGGGCAAGTCACTTAACCCCATTTGCCTAACCCATTACCACTCTTCTGCCTTGGAACCAATACTTAGTATTGATTCTAAGAGAGAAGGTAAGGGTTTTTTTAAAAATGAGCATAGTAATGCTATGATGGTAGAGCTGTGATATAATCACTCTGGAGAGCAATATGGAACCATGCACAAAGGGTTGTAAAACTGTGCATAACCTTTGACTTTGCAATACCACTGCTAGGTTTGTTTTTAAAAGAGATCAAAGAAAGGGGAAAAAGGACCTACTCATACAAAAATATTTATAATATCTATTTTTGAGATAGCAAAGAATTAGAACCTGAGGGGGTGTCCATCAGTTGAGGAATGGCTGAACAAGTTGTGGTATATGATTGTAATGTGCCATAAAAAATGAGAAACAGGAAAGTTTCAGAAAAACCTAGAAAGACTTATATGAACTGATGCAAAGTGAAGTGCAAGAACTTAAAAATTTTTATGTAATCAAAATTATTAATTTTATCTTATGTGATCCTCTCCATCACTTGTTTCATCATGAGCACTTCCCCTATTCATAGATGTAAAAGGTAGTTGCTTCTTTGCTCCTCTAATTTGTCATAAGATGATCTTTATATGATTGATCTATTTGGAGCTAATGATGTATGGTGTGAGAGCATGGTCTAAACTGAATTTCTGTCAGTTTATTGTTCAGTTTTACCAGCAGCATCTGTCAAAGTGTAAGTCCTTTCATCTTTAAGTGGAACCTATTAGTTTATCATATACTATATGTTTGTTTGCTTGTATGTGTTGTTTCTACTGCTTTGTAGTCTTTCCCCTTTTTTCCCCTTATTTCCATTGAGATTCTAAAGCAAGGGTTCTTAAACTTTTTATATCATAGATCCATTTGGAAGTCCAGTGAAGCCTGTGCACTCCTCAGAATAATATTTTTTAAATTCATAATTGATGGAAATGCTCATTTTCAATGAGAAATTCATGAAAACAAAGATTTAATTTTCCCCCCTCCAATTTTGCAGATCCTTAAATCTATCCATAGATTCTTTGGACCTCAAATTAAAAACCTTTATTCCAAAGGGCAGAAGGATATCAAATTAGTTTTTATGATCAATGCCTCCACCATTATGGAGTTTTGCATAATACTTTCAGAAAGGATTATAGATTTAGACCTGAAAGGGAACTTAGAAATCATCTATCCATCTACTAGATAGTTCTTAGTAGAGAGTTACATGGATGAAAAGAGTTAAGGGCTTAATAAAAATTATTAAATTCAATGCCTCACTATAGCATGGAGGTGACCCTTAGTTCCTATATGCTATGCAAATGGACCACCCACTTCCAACTGGTAGGTGGATGCTTCTACCAAATCAAAAAGATTTCGTGTACAGGTTTCAAGATAGTCTGTTGTCTGAGATCCAGCCTAGCTAAGGTGGTGGGTGCTTCTTCCTAAGTTCACCACAGGGTCACCATTTTTTTGGCCACATAGACTTTACCATCTAAAAAGTCATAGAAGCTCTGGTACCTCCATCAGTGTGGGGAGTACCACTTGAAAAACCAAGGTATCAGAAGAATTAATGAATATGGGTGAGTACTTACAGGAGGATGAGACAACCTCATTGGGTGTCGAATGAATGTAGTGAGAAATAAGGTTGGGTAAACAGGGTGGAGTACTTTGAAAATGATGCAGAGGTGTTTGGACTTGATGCCATACTAATCTTTCGCTGCCCTTGAATCACTGCCCACTGACACTCTAATAATATGTCCTTCCTTCTAGAACTTCTTTCTTTCTTCACCTCTGTTCTGCCTCTCATTCCTTCTTGACTCCCCCAACGTCCTGATTCTCATTCCACTCTTTTTTATATTTCTAGACTCTCTGATTCCTTTCCCTTTCCCTTCAAAACATGATTCAATTTACTAAGATATAATATTGGTATAAGAGACAGAATGGTAGAGTGGAAAGGGTATTGTATAAGAGAGTAGGGAATAAGTCCAAGTACTAATTCTGATGTTTAATAGTTGTGTGGCCATGGCTAACTCCCTTCTGAGGATTATTTTCCACAACAATAAAATAGGTATAACAATATCTGTACTATCTCCCTCATATTGTTGCTGTTAGTCAAGTGACTGGAAATATTAAGGCTACCCAGGAACACAAATTATAAAAATCCCTCACTTGTCCTTGCTGTCCCTTCTGAATATCATCTAATTGCTCTCTTGTCTTTTGCCTGCCAATTAGTTCGCAGTGGGTCCTCATCAATCATTTCTACCTGCTCCTTCCTCACTTGGATACTTGATTACAATTCACAGGTCCATCTTGGAGCATCCTTTTCCTGAGGAGGGAATGAGGATTCGAGACAGCTTGGTATAATGTAAGCATCACTGACCTTGGAAACATTAGAACTGGGTTGTAGTCTCAGCAACACCAGCAATTAGCTGTGTGAGGAGTTGTCTCTCTCACTAGCCTTTAGTTACTTCATCTATAAAATGGGAATAATACTTATACAATATACTTCACTGGGTTATTGCCTGCTTTTTTCAGTATTTACTTGTTATTTATTTTGCCTTCTAATATTTTTTATTTTTTCAGTTACATGTAGAAATACTTTTTGATGAATTGTTTTTGACATTTTAGAATTCAGATTTTCTCTCTTTCTACCCTACCCCACCCCCAGGTGGTGAATAGACTGATATAGATTATATTTATATTTTCATGTAATACATATTTCCATATTGCTCATGTCATGACAGAAGACACACGGAGGAAATACAGTGGAAAATGGAATGCTTTCATTTGCACTAAGATTCTAACAGTTCCTTCTTTGGCTGTGAATGACATTTTCATCATGCGTCCCCTGTGGTTATCTTGGAGATGCTGATAATGGTTTAGTCCTTCACAATTGATTGTCATATATTTCTGTTACTGTATACATTGTTCTACTGGTTCTACTCACTTCACTTTGCATCAGTTTATGTGAGTCTTTCCTGCTTTTTTTGAACTAATCCTGTTCATTGTTCTTTATGGTATAATACTATCCCATTATGAGTATATAACCACAACTTGTTCATCCATTCCCCAAGCAATGGACAACCCCTCAATTTCTAATTCTTTGCCACTCCAAAAAGAGCTACTAAGAATATTTTGGTATAGGTAGGTCCTTTTCCCTTACCTCTGATCTCTTTGGGATAGATTCAGTGATATATTGCTGGATCAAAGGGAATATATAGGTTTTTGACCCTTTGAGCCTCTCATTGCTCTCCAGAATGGTTGTGTCAATTTTCATAATTTACCAACAGTGTTCAGTGTCCCAATTTTTTCACATCCCCTCCAATATTTATCATTTTTTCTTTTTGGTCATGTTAGCCAGTCTGGTAGGTGTGAAATATTATTTCAGAGTTGCTTTAATTTGTATTTTGCTAATCAATGAACTTTAAAAAGTTAAAAAAAAATTATCTAAATGCCTCTACTTTCTCTCCTCTTACCCTCTTTTAAGAACTCTGAACTCTGGATTCCGACTTGATCATTCAACTAAAATTGCTTTATCCAAAGTTATCAACAATCTCTCAATTGCCAAATTTAATGGCTTCTCCATCTTAATCCTTCTTGACACCTCTGTAACATTTGACATATCAATCACTTTCTCAGGGGTAGTCTCTTTAGGTTGTTTTTGGTTTTTTGGGGAAGGGAGGGTGACACTGTTTTCTCTTGTTTTTTCCTCCTATTTGTCTGACCACTCCTTTGCTGGATCTTTTATACATATGATGCTCACCAACTATGGATGTCCTCTAAAACTCTGCCGAACCATCTTACTGTTCCTCTCTATATACACTTTCATTTGGTAACTTCCTTAATTCCTATGGGTTCAATTAACGTCTGTATGTGGATGATATACATTATTCCCAAAGCTCACTGGCATGAGACTCTCTTCTTATTGGTGAGGCTGAATGCCCTGCTCTGATCAAGGAAAGTAGGGGAGTTGGTGAGAGCAGAAGAGCTCCAGCCTTCTTGAGTCCAACCCAGGACTCCTCAAACTTTGAGCCTTCTATCTTCAAGTCTCTGTGGGCACTTCTGGCTTCTAACTTCAAGAAGTAAGATGGGAGAGGCCAACTGCACTTCAGAGTGTCTAAGGAAAGGACTCCAGGAAGAGTTGAGAAGACCTGGAAGTCTCCATCATGTCCTTGTCCCACTTGCAACTCTGCAGACTTTAGGGAACTTTCTCTTGGAACTTTCTCTGGGACTCTCTTTTAGTTGAGCTAAGTTACCTTGTTTTCAGTGTGAGAACTCCTTCACTCTATATTGTCTGGTCTATATTCTTCCATGAATACTTTCTTTGATTTCTCTTTTGCTATAATCTGGATAAATGGGCTTCTTTGCTATACGTGTTCATTGTGGAACTGGGGAAACTGTGAGAAAGGAGCCACATATTGGATATAGAGCTTGGGGTCTCCCTTGCCCCCCAATAATAATGACACAATTGCCAGAAGTTAGATCAACCTGCTTAAATCCCCGAGGCTATTAATACTTAAAGAAGCAGATAGTTATAATCCTAGCCTAGTACTTCTCTCTGAGGAGAGCAGAGCAGAATGGCCATTGGTCCTAACTTTCTACTCATGCTCCTGGCAGAAATTAAAGTCTCCCTTGTAGACAGGGAGGTAGGAGAGGAAGAGGCTAGAGATGTCTATTTTGCCTCTTTCTGAGCCACACAAAATGAGCCCTTCAAGCTTAAAGGACCACAAAACCCTTAGACCCAGCAATATCACTACTGGGTTTGAATTCCAAAGACATCAGAGATAAGAGAAAAGGACCTACCTATAACAAAATATTTTTAGCACCTCTTTTTGTAGTAGCAAAGAACTAGAAACTGAAGGGTTGTCTTTCACTTGGAGAATGGATAAACAAGTTGTGGTACATGGTTGTAATAGAATACTATTGTGCTATAGGATACAATGAACAGAAAAATCTGGAAAGATTCTTATGAATTGATGCAAAGTGAAGTAAGCCAGAACAAAGAGTACAATGTATACAGTAGCAGAAATATTATATGATGCTCAACTGAGAAGGACTAAACCATTGCCAGCAAAGGATATCTCTAAGATAACCACAAAGAACTCATGAAAATGCTATCCACAGGGGACAGCTAGGTGGCTTAGTGGATAGAGAGCCAGGTCTAGAGACAGGAAGTCCTGGGTTCAAATCTGACCTTAGACACTTCCTACCTGAGTGACTCTGGGCAAGTCACAACTCCCATTGTCTAGCTCTTACCACTCTTCTGCTTTGGAACCAATACTTAGGACAATACATTGATTCTAATATGGAAGGAAGGTAAGAGTTTTTTAAAAATACTATTCACAAGCAAAGAAGGAGCTGTTGGAATCTGAGTACAGATCAAAGCATTCCACTGTATTTCCTCCATGAGATTTATATTATATATATTTGTCTGCTATCATGACATGAGCAATATGGAAGTATGTATTATATGAAAGTACGGGTATAACCTATATCAGATTATTCTGGGAGTAGAGTAGGGAGGGAAAAAAATCTGAATTTTAAAATGCCAAAAACCATTGTCAAAAAGTGTAACGGGAAAAAAAAGAGCCCCTCACCACACATGGATCTTACTACATAAGAGGTCTCTCTTTATATATATATTCAGTTCTAATCTCTCTCCTGGGCCCAAATCTTACAGTGTTAATCATCCACTGTATATTTTTTTTTTTGAAAACTTTAGTCAATTTAGAACATTATTCCTTGGTTACAAGAATCATATTCTTTCCCACCCTCCCCTCCCCCACCCTTCCCGTAATCGATGCACAATTCCACTGGGTATCATATGTGTCCTTGATCAGAACCCATTTCCATGTTGTTGATGTTTGCACTAGGATGTTCATTTAGAGTCTATATCCCCAACCATATCCCTCAACCCATGTATTCAAGCAGTTGTTTTTCTTCTGTGTTTCTGCTCCCATAGTTTTTCCTCTGAATGTGGATAGTGTTCTTTCTCGTAGATCCCTCTGAGTTGTTCAAGATCATTGCATTGCCACTAATGGAGAAGTCCATTACATTTGATTGTACATCCACTGTATATTTTGAACCAGATGCCCCATAGACATCTCTCACTCAATATGTTCAAAAATGAGTCTATCTTTTCCTCCAAACTCCATTCTTCCCAATTTCCCTATCATTGTTAAGGATATCATCATCTCTCCAATCATCCAGGTTTTACAATCTTATTGTCCTCCTCAGCCCTTCACTCCATAAATCTAATCACTTGCAAAATCGTATCATTTCTTTCACTAAAATAGCTCCCATTCATGCTATTCTCCCTCTGTTTGCATAATCATCAGCCCAATTCAGGTCCTCATCTGTTGGATGAATGAATACAGTGATGAACTTGGAGTCAGGAAAATCTCAATTTAAATCCTTCTTCTCTCTTTGTAACCCTGGGCAGCTCACTTAACTTCCCCAGTCTCAGTTTTCTCAGCTGTAAAACGAGGAGCTGTAAAATGGACTCAATATTCTCCAGTAGCCTTAGAAATATCCTCTAAATCTATGAGTTAGCCTCTCATTTAGATTACTTCAATAGTCTCCTTCAGTGTCCCTGACTTGTCTCTCCCTTTTCCAATACATCCTCCACATAGCTAGCAAAATGACTTTCCTAAAGCTAATCATGTTACCTCCTACTTAACAAACCCCAGTGATGCCCTCTTGCCTTTGGGGTCAAATATCAACCCTTCTGTTTGGCATGTAGAGCTCTTCACACACAACCTGCCCCCTTCTTATCATGCCAGTCTTCTTACCCATTACTCCCCTCCATACTCTTTCAGACAGATTGACCTTCTTGCTGTTCCTCATACACAACTCTGCCTTTTATCTCAGTACCTTTGCCCAGGCTCTCTCCCTAGCTTGGAATGATCTCTTTCTCTACATCTGTCTTAGAATTTCTGATTTCCTTTAAGATTCAGGTCAAATGACACCTTCTCAAAACATCTTTCCCCAGCTAGTGCCTTCCCCTAAGTCAGTTAATCAACTGATAAAAAAAAAATTTAAAGCACCAGATAAGCATGAATCACTGTACAACGTAATAGGAATTAGAAAGAGGGAAAGAAAAGGAAAAGGAAAGATAGCCCTCCCTTCAAGGATCTTATAGTATAATGGGAGAAGAGGACACCTAGAAGGAAGCTTTAAAAAAAGGGTTTAGGAGGAGCATAGAAATGAAGTCCTCAGAGAAGAGCTGCTGGATGGGAAATGAAGAGATGACTTGCTTGGGAGCCCTTCTTAAATAGAAGTTCTTGGAGGAGCTCTCCAAGACCAGGGAGTATCAAGAAGATGTGAGTTCCAGGGATGAAGTGAACTTGTAGGATGATGAAGTTCCTAGGATAGGATGGCTAAGTCTAGTGGAGTACAGGTAGGAATGAAGATTATGGGTTGACTTCTGTGACTCTGTATGTACCTTGCATAAATTGATCATTTTTAAAATTTAAAATTATATTTCAATTATAAAAATCACTTTTGTATAAGCCAAATATTAACACTGAATATTTCTCCAATATTTGTCTTCCTTTATATCTATGTATCTATCTAGAAAGAGTGGAGTTATATTCCTGTGAATATTGAGTGTGTATGGATAGATTTTATGTGTAAGCATGATACAGTAGAAAGAGAATAGGAATTAGATGGGTTCAAATCTTGACTCAGTCACTGACCAACTATATGACCTTGATCAAATCATTTAACCTTTTAGGGTTTTAGTCCCTCAATTTATAAAATGAAGGGAGTGAGGGGATTGGACTAGATGACCTCTAGGGACCTTTCTAGTTCTAAATTTATGATCCTGTGATTGACTCCCATGGGTTTTGTGGTTATGTTTAATTAAATTTCTTTTTCTAGCATCTCCTGCTAGCCTTTGTTAACGATATAGAGAAAGGACAATGATTTTTGTTGTTTATTTTTTATACTGGTGCTTTACTGGTTATTAACTACCACGATTAACTTTATCAACTCTTTAGGATTTGCCATGTAAAAATATAATCTGCCAAAATATATATATATATATATATATTCTCCTTTTTGCCTCTATTTACTCCCTCAATTTCTTTTTTCTTGTCTTATTGGTATAGCTAATATATCAATGACAATATCAAATAATAGTGGTGACAAAAGCCTTCCTTACTTTAATTTTGGTCTTACTGGAAAGGTTTCTTGTCTATTCCCATTACAAATAAGATTAAATCTTGATTTTAGAGAAGATACTATTTGTTCTATTAAGTAAAAAATTCATTTTTCTCTTGATGAACCATATATGCATCCCTGATATAAATTCCATCTAGTCTGAGTGTATAATCATTTGAATACAGAGCCTGGCATTCTCTACTTGGCAAAGGCTCCATTGTAGTAGACAAAATTAAAATGCCAGGGCTGGAAGAACTCAGAGCAATGGTAGGCCATGAAATGCCTCTCCTATTTCCTCTCTTTTATTCTCACTGTAGGCCTGGTAAGGCTGGATTTGTATGAATCCAGGAGAGAATGCAGATTTCAGCACTCTCTTGGGTCTTTATTTACCTCTCCAGTTTAACCTTGGCTAGCTTAAAATAATGTGGGTGTGGGAGCTGAAGGGAAACCTCATTGTTATTACACCCAGCACATTAGCAAAGATGACAAAAAGCCATTGAATCTTGGATTTTAAAGCCAGAAGACCTCAGAGGCCATCTAGTCCAATTGTCTTATTTCATAGATGAGGAAACTGAGGTGCTGGGAAATTAAATGATTTTCCCAAAGTCAAAAAGATAATAATAGAAAATGCTAGAAATGCTGTAGGAAAACTGGCACACAAATGCATTGTTGGTGGAATCATTTTTCTTTTCATTAAAAAAATAGTTCTTTTTTTCTCTTTATTTTTTTTGAGGTATTTTTCCATGGTTACATGATTTGTGTTCTCTCTCTCCCCTTTTATCTCCCCCCTCCCAGAGTTGAGAAGCAATTCTACTGGGTTATGCATGTATTATTGGTGGAATAATTAATTGTAGATGAACCATTTTAAAAAACGGTTTGTGATTATATGAGAAAAGTGACTAAACTGTTCCTACTCTTTAATCCAGTGATCCCATCTTTGGGCATATGCTCCAAGAAGGCAAAGGCAGAGGGAGAGATACCATACATACCAAAATATTCAGCACAGAATTTTTTGTGTTAATGAAGAACTGGAAATAAAGTGGGTTGGGTGTCTGGTAATTGGAGAATGAATGAACAAATCAGATACAATTGTAATGGACTTGTATGAACAGATGCAGAGAAAGGTAAAAAGAACCAGAAAAACAGAATATACAATGACTTGTTCAGTTCTGTCTGATTCTTCATGACTGTATAGACCAAAATACACTGGGCACTTTTGTCCTCCATATTGTCCATTGGGTTTTCTTGGCAAAAACATTGGAGTAGTTTGTCATTTCCTTCTCCAGTGGATTATCTTTTTTGTCAGAACTTTCTCACAGAAACTATCAGAACTGTCTGTCTTGGGTAACCCTATATGGCATAGTTTGTAGCTCCATTGAGTTATGAAAACCAACAAGTCTTGATTGATCCAGAAAGGGTCAATGACTACTAAAATGTAAACAAAAGGAGAGCCTAAGTGAAGTTCAATGCTGTATACTTGGAATGATCCTGGAGAAAATATGAGGCAATGCTCCATTCCTCTTTTATTGGAAAGGTATGGCCACAGAATGCTGGGTTTGCTGTTAGATGAAATCATCTTATCTATTTAGCTTAAATGTTTGTCTTTGGAACAAAGGGACAGATTACTACTGTGTGAGTGGATAGGGTATATCCAGAAATTGAATCACTTAAAGACACAAGTTTCTTGATGAGGGAAGAGTGGATAGGGAAAGGAAGGACAAATTATTTAGCATTACTAAGGTGACTAGAGTTCTGGGTTTCTTCTTCCTCTTTCCTTCTGTTGCAAAGGCCAGGCAGACAGAAATCAGGCATATAGACAAAGAACCCAAACAGACAATAGGCTTTTGCCTTCACACCTAAGATTTTTCTAGAAAAACATTGCCATCTGGTGGCTTTGATGTGGAACCCAAGGGACAGCTGACAGTTGTTGGCTACCTTCTCAAATAAACCTGCACGAACTTGCTTCTTCATTTCTGCTCAGCCTTCCTTTCTTCCTCTCATACCTCAGAGTCTAATGACATCTCCCTGGGCAGTCTGGAGCAAATATGGGCAGCTGGGAATATACCAGGTGTGTGACCTGAGGCATGCCGGCAAAATTACAAGAGTTCTCCTACCATAGGATGTTAGAACCTGAAGAGATCAACTCCATATTCAATCTCTATGACAAAGGAGGTTAGCACATAAAAAGGAATTACTTTAAGAATTTCATCAGTTTGGATCTTTCTACTACCTAATCTTTTCTGTCCCTCATACTTGGTTTCATAAATCAATGCTCTTATTGTATCTGTGATCTCATTGATTTGGAGGAAGGAAGAAAGCAAACAAATATTTCATAAGAGCCAACTCTAAGTGCTTTACAAATATTATCTCATCTGATTCTCACGACAACCCTGGAAGGTAGAAAAAATAAGATACAAAGTGGGCTGGGTGTCTGTTAATTGGAGAAAGGTTGAACAAATGATCATATGTAAATATGATGGATAATTATCCCCACTTTACAGATTGTATAATTAGATTTTGCTCCCCAAGACTCTAAATCTCAGCTTCCCATGTTCCTTCTCATATTACATGCTAATGTAGGGAGGATATAAGTTTTGTCTAGCTGCGCACCCCTACCCCCTTTTTTCCCCTGATAGAGATTTGTGGAGGTGGGGTGAGGTGAGAGGCAGGAGAGTTTTACTCAGGTTTTACTTATATTTCTTTTTTCTTCTACTTCAAGTGATTATTAATAAATCTTATAAGATATAATACTTGGAGTTATTGAATATTAATTTAAATTTTACATTCTAGCCACCAGAAGTCTGGAGTTTAGAACCCTTGCTCCTCTCTAAGTTGGTAGAGCAAAATTTTTAATAGTCAAAAAGACAGATTAGTTTTAAAAGCCTCTGCTGCCCTTGCTGCTTGCTGCTTGCTGCTTGCTGCTTGCTGCTTGCTGTTGCTGTTGCTGTTGCTGTTGCTGTTGCTGTTGCTGTTGCTGTTGCTGTTGCTGTTGCTGTTGCTGTTGCTGTTGCTGTTGCTGTTGCTGTTGCTGTTGCTGTTGCTGTTGCCTCCCACATTTGTCCAGACACTTCCTGGGGTTCCTTGTGAGGCTGATTTCTGCGCAGCTGGTAAAGTATAAATTTCCCTTACATTGCTAGCTGCTGAGAGCTTGCTGCTGCCTTGGAAGCCTGGGTGTTTCTCTAAGGCAATAATTAGCCTTCTAAAGGCTACCTGATGGGATGCTTCCACCCTCTTAACTCCCTGCCCACATACCTGGGGAAAGCAATCAAGAGGAGCAGCAGTCTCCTGCCCACATGACAGTGGAAGCAATTGGCTCTTTGACGTTTTTATTCCTAAGGGAGAAGGGAAGGAAGGTTACTTTTCCAAACCTCTTAACTTTATTCTTAACCATAAATACTACGGTAGTGCCACCTACCAACAGGAAGTAGAGATTGCAAGCATGGTCCAGTTTCCTGCCTATCTCAAATAGCAACTGTTTCCAGAGAGCCTAACCGAGCTTGCGCAGCTTACAGCTTTAGAATGTCTTTTTTTGCTACTGTTCCTTGGTGTACTGATAGGATACCTTGCAGTTGATAACTTGAGTAATCTCAAGATTCAGAGGGAAGATTCATCTCCCTACATCCCCTTGCCATTGTGACCTGCCCAGTCTCTGTAACACATCCAATATAGGGTTTTTCCACACTATGCCCTATACCGCACTATGTGAGTAGTGGGAAACCTAGAAGTGTGACCAAAGGAATCTAGGTGGATGATGATATTCAGGAGGGAAAGGAATCTTAAAGATCCTAGAGATTAATTTTAAGCCTTTTTCAGACTCCATTGCCATATGGATGTTAACTGTTTCAGTTTGTTCCCCTCCAAATAGTAAAGAAGTCTCTGTAATGCAGCTATCAGAATTGGAGAAAAGGACTCTTGAATTCATTGCTCACATCCTGTCACATATATTGTATTTGCTGATTATTTGTTTTAAGATTTAATTTTATTATCGTCTTGACCTACCTCTTGGAGGGAACTTGGGTGAGTGAACAGCTGGCTTTCCTTCCCTGTCTTCTGGAAAGAATTTAATCCCAGCTGAAAGTCAACAAGTCCTGGCTGAGTCAAGCACCAGAGTAATATTTAGAATCTAAATATTGAACTACAACCTGTGGGTCACATGTGGCCCCCTGAGTTCATTTATCTGGCTCTCACAACACTTCTAGAAGGGGCACCTCTTTCACTGGTGGTCAGTGAGAGGAGAACTATATGTGGCGGTGCCGCAAAGCGTGGCATTGCTCATGTATAGTACTACTTCTGGTGACATCCTTTGCATGATGCCTTATTCTGAGAGTAACTGAATGAGAATGAGGCACCACACAAAGATTATGTGGCTGCACAATGGAAGACATCAGCATGGTGAGCGGTGAGAGGGGATTCCACACTGTGTATACTGCTGCCCAGTATAGTGGTGGCAGTGATGGGCCTGTGCAAGGTGTGACAGACCCATCACAGCCAACGCTGCAGCCTTCACTATCCCAGACAGTGGTATACAGATTTTTTTAAAAAAATTTTTTTATAGTCCAGCCCTCCAAGGATCTGAGGGACAGTGAACTGGCCCCCTTGTATAAAAAGTTTTGAGACCCCTGATTTAAATAAATAGGCTAAATGTCTTCTCTACCCTTCTGTATTTCTTTACTTTCACTCTTTTTACCTCTTTTGTAAATAAAAGCTATTAAAAGTCATTTTGACTTTGAGCAATAATATTTTAATCAATGACTACCATAATATATATAATTTCTATATATTTTAGTCAAACCATTAATTTAATTCTGTACAAGGTAATTGTTCATTTAGTAGTTGAGGTGAAATGCTGTAGTGCTATTATATTCCTCAACTCTGCATTTATAAAAATGTAATGGATGGGACATATAAAGACATGTCTTTTATAGCTGTTACAATTTCATACAGAAGGTATAAAAATGGAGATTTGAAGCCCAGACTTCAATCCCCAGAAGTCCTTGGCAGTTCCCAGAATTCCGTATACTCTCACCAAAATCCTCACCTGGGCTGAGAATAAAATTTATATTTAAACTGACTGTACTGCAGATTTGGGCTCTCTGTTTCCGCTTCTAAACACACATGGCTCTCAAGATGCCCCCAGGCAGTCCTAAACAAAGCTTCAACTGTAATATGGAAGAAAGTCACAGGAAGTGATGAAAAGGAATGATCTTTAAAAATGCCAAGAACTTACTGTGAGGACTCTCTTCGGTCTTCAACTTGACTTTGGAGGAGCAGTCTGAGATCTCAGACTGCTTCCTTTTGGACTGACATGTGGTGAGTGAAAGGGCTGACTCCTTTCCTGGATTTTCTGAAGAGACTAGTCTCAGGAGAGACCTACCCTCTTGAGAGAGGCTCCCTGTATCCCCAAGTCCTTGACTCAAGGCCAAGGCCCTTCCAGCTAAGGACTAACTAGCTCTGCCAGGGTTAAGACAGGGCCAGAGCAAAATATGTAGTGCTTAGGCTAGCTATCTTACCCTTTCCTCTCTCTGATTCTCTTACTTTCACTTTCTATATTTTGTAAATAAATTGTCAAAATAAATCTTTTTGGAACTAATTAAAATTCCCGGCAACCCTACTCTTGAATAATCCAGGGCAATCTTTTATAAAAACCCCTCACAATTTCTAACCTGCCCCCCCCCAACTTGGGAAGGTTTTCCTAGGGATCATGGTAACCCTGGATGGCTCCCAAGAGGGAGCATTTCCTATAGAACCTAGTGGCTCCTGGATGGTTTTTATATTTGTATACTCTTCAGCTTACTCTACCCTTCCACCAGAATTATCTAGATTTTTGGTGATGTTTTAGACCCAAAAGTTTTTCCATCAGCAGTACAGAGGTTTTTCTGGGCTCTCTTGCCAAATTTTAGAATGATGGCAGTAATAGACTTTGTTAAAAATATATCAGCTAAGGTTGAAAGATTGGCTAGATCTGGAGAACTTGTGACAAGTATTCTTGAGTTTCAGTGGCTATAGAGAGTCATGTGAATCCTAATGATAGTGGGTGTGATTGCTATTGTCATTAAATGGACTCTCGTGGTTTGGGGAATTTTGGTACTTCTTTAAATGTGCATTAGCTGCTGTACTACTGTTTTAAAAAGCTGTTTCTTGGTGAAAATCATATATACTCGCACTGTGGATCATGGCCAAGTTAAAAAAAGCTATGGATCCCATTTTGGGGTGAGAAACCTTTGTATTATGCCTCTACTTGACTGACACTTTTTTCATGGAATATGAGCTATATATTTTTTATTTTAAAATTTTTATTATTGCTTTTTCTTGTGTGTGAAATAGAGTATTTGAATTTTCTTTTTTCTCTCATTTTTTTTGTACTTGAAGCACATGTTACCAGTATTAATGGTTTTTTGCTTTTGCTTTTTTGCAGGGTATGCTTAGGTAAGTTTAAATGTCCATTAGCCCTAATGTCAATGCATAACCAAAAACTTTAGACTATGGAAACTTGCTATCGATTGTTAAATATTATGGGACTTTGATTAATGATTTTGACTGATTCCAAGAGAAGGGATCATAAAGAGCCACTGCACAGTGCCAAGGAGCATAAGGTCAAGGAGACCAATCCTTATTTTGAGGTTTGAGGAACCAGCTGTTTATAAAGTCAGATGCAGGATTTCCTCGTGACAGATTGAGACCTCTACCAAGTACCTCAGTTTGGCCAACATTTTGACTCTCCTATCCCTGAGAGCAAAGGTAAAATCAGACCAGGGAATGATATTTCTTTTTCTGTTTCAAAATTTAGTCCTTTTTCCGACTTTCATAGTGTGGCAATTTTCTGTAGTCCTGGCTGCCAATGGGTAAGTGCTACATTATTATAATTCCTACTACAGGCTTATGGGACATAAATCACTTTAATTGGGCCCTGGTTCTAGGACCTGTTATAGTCATATTTTTCCTTAGAATTTTTTACACACATGACTTTGATATTTTGTGTTTCATCCAGAAGTTACTTTTTCTCTTTTATTTGTTTTTGGGGGGGTATTTTTTATTTTCTTTTGACAATTGATTCATATACCTCATAACTCAGTCATGTATCCTAGGGTAACCTGTGTGTTAGTCAACATCCTCCTCAGGGGGGATTGTATCATTGTCATAAAATTCTAGATTTATAAACATTTTTCTTTTTTGAAAGTAATTTTAGGATAAGAAACTTGCTACCTCCCTAAATCAAAAAAGTGAACTGTTTGGAGAAGGCTCCATGGAGGTGCCTTTAGAAACTACTCACTACACCAAAAGATCCAGAATGTATTTTGGTATGTAGTGAAATTGAACTGTTGGGGGGGAGGGGGTTGAATGCATTTATTTTGAATGTAAACTCTTATGCCAAATAGGACTGCCCCCTAATTGTTTTTTTTTTTTTTGCCAATGCGCCTAGCAATCATTGGTTCTGTTCTCTTTCTCTTTTATTTCCCTCTTATCCCCAAATGATTGTAATTTCCCCTTAGAAAGTACAATATTGTATGTACCTCTAATTCAAGGTCTTTAGAGATTATGTGTACTGATTCATTGGGGGAAAGTAGGCATGTGAATCTGGGAGATTTCTATATGCTTATTTTCCAGTGGAATCATGGGGTGGGGTTGTATAATTAGATTTTGCTCCCCAGGACTCTAAATCCAAGATTCCCATGTTCCTTCTCATATTACATGCTAATGTAGGGGGAATACAAGTTTTGTGTAGCTCTGCCCCCTCTCTCTTTTTTTACCTGATTGTGGTTTTAGGAGGTAGGGTGAAGTGAGAAGCAGGAGAGTTTTACTCAGGTTTTACTTATATTTCTTTTTTCTTCTACTTCAAATGATTATTAATAAATCTTATTAAATATAATACTTGGAGTTATTGGATATTAATTTAAATCTTACAAGGTGAGGAAACTCAGGCAGACCAAGAGGGGCTAAATAACTTATTCAGGGTTACACAGCTAGTAAGTGTCTGAGGGTGGATTTGAATGAAGGTTTTCCTGACTCTGGACTCAGCACTTTATCCACTATGCCACCTCCCTATCTGAAGTTCCCTCTGGTGATGCAGACTGTAATCCCTCCATGCCATTCTATCTTGACTGACTCTCACCCATGTACTCTCCAGAGTGAATTCACCCAATATCCTGGAAACCTTTCTTGTTTGGTCCCAACATCATGAGAGTATCAACAGAACACTCTGGATCTGGATCTGTCATCCCTCACTCTTTCCACATGACCAGGTCATTTTCCTTTTCCTATCATACAATATCTCAATGACTTTCTGTGAAATTTTTTGTTGGTTATAAGTTGTGGCCTGTTCGACCTCTCCATTCTGATCCTTATCTTTTGTTCTTCATGGGTAGCTGTGTCTACTCATGTAATATATAGCAACACCAGTAAAATGTTAGTATTTTTGTAACAGATTTTTTCTTTCATTGGAAGTTTGGAGTCACTAAAAGAGCTTTGTAATTTCCTAAAAATCAATCTAGCCCACACTCTTAATCTTCTTCAGCCCTGGACCCAATTCAGTGGACATTTCTGTTCTTCTGTCCTAGAAACATAATATTGGGCAAGGTCTATTGGGTTCCTGTACAAATGCATGTTGGTCTATAGACAAGAGACATTTTTTATCCACTTGATCTTTCCCATGTGGACAGATAGGACAAACTTCTTTGAAAAAAAAAAAGAACTTGTAGGTGTTGGACATGGTGAGCACTAAGTAACACCATAAAGAATAAAATATTATTTAATAGACAGGAAAAGACTTGCTATTGATGTGGGAGTCAAATCTGAGTCAGCTGTCTACATATAGTCAGACTATTGACTCATCAGAGCTAAGATCAGAATTAGTATTAAAAAAAATTTACTTAAATATAGATATAGAGTAAAATAAAATTGAATCCTAAATCATTTAAACAAATATATGAAAAAATTTTTAATGGGAAATGGACAAGAAAAATAAAATCAACATTGACTAATAACTTTATCCAGAATTTTAATCAATGTAAATTGCCATGAATTCACTAAAAGAGTCTAGGAGGAAGCTTAGCAAACATCTGACTTTCTTGGGAAAATGTAGAGAGATTGTTGCCAAAAGTAAAACCAGGATAGAATATTAACTCATTTGCAAAACCTTATGAAGAAGATGAACAATCATGAAAGCAGAAAGAAAAAGAACAGGCCAAAACTGGTTTAAAGAAAGGTGAGCAAGATGGCAAGCCTACCAAGGGTGTTTAAGGATAAAAATGAAAAGAAGACTATAAAGTAAAGAAAAATGGAGATTAGAACCATTACACTTGTACCCTAACATTAGGATTTCAGAAGTACCTATAGAGGAAGTAGAAATGTCACTAAAAAGAAGAAAGACTGGAAAAGCAGTCAGTTTGGACCAAGCATATACAGAAAGGAGATCTGTACCAGAGGTGACATAATTATGAATTGCTGTTGCAATAATAATAGTAATTCCCCAGTATCTGACCTGCTGATATTGAGTCTCTTCACATTTAGCTGGGCTGGGTTTTGGAGAACAGATATAAAGCCCATCACTTGACTTTTACTCATCAGTTCATAGAATTTAGAGCTAGAAAGCTCAGCCATTTTTCAGTTGTGTCTGACTTTTGCAGACCCCATTTGGGGTTTTCTTGGCAAAAATACTGGGGGGTTTACCATTTCTTTCTTTGGCTCATTTTACAGACGAGGAACTGAGGCAAACAGGGTTGAGTGACTTGCTCAGGGTCACACAGCTAGGAAGTATGTGAGACCAGATTTGAACTCAGGAACATGAGTCCTCTTAGCCTAGCATTCTATCCATTGTGGTACTTAGCTGGCCCTGGAAAGGGCCTTAAAGATAATCTCTCTGACCACTTCATTTCACTGAGAAGGAAACTGAAACTGAGAGAAGTGACTTGGCAACTAACTGGTAATGCAGTTCGAAAATGGCAGAACTGAGATCTGAACACATATTTTTGGACTCCACCACTAGAGGACTCACACATGAAGATTTTTCAGAAGATATGCTCCACCGTTCCACTAGTGTAAAAATTAGATTAGTTTCTCTGCTAAAAGTATTATATTTTATGAGGTTTATTAAAGATTATTAGAAGAAATAAAGAAAATATAAAATAAGAAAAGCACATGCCTAGGCCCAGAGCCCATTTACAACCACTTACATCTCTCCTGTGTGTGCTTAGAAGCTGAAGCAGAAAGAGCAAGTAGGCAGTACAGTCAGTTTAAATACCCATTTTGTTCTCAGCCCAGGTGGGTATCTCTGGTGAGATTTTAGGGAATTCTGTGAACTACCAAGGACTTCTGGGAATTGAAGTCTGGGGTTCAAATCTCCATTTTTACACTAGAGAACCCTGGGTGACAGCCATGCCAAGATGTAGTAGGGGTATACCAGAGTAGAAATTTAGAGGTTGTTTTTACAATACCTATAAAAGTCTTAGATTTTCTGTTCCATTTGACCAAAAACATTCATGGAAAGTGACCAGGGATATTTAATGGTCCTGGGTCCGGATGGAGTGACACCACTCAAATCTGGAAGAGTATCAAGGGCACACCCTTCAACAGGTGTGAAGCCTTAGTTCTCCATGGTAGGCAGAGAAAGGATGCTTAGAACCCAGGAGAGAGCAACAATACTACATTTCCTGTAGTCCTGCAAGATTTACAAAGTGCTTTCTCTACAACAACCTTGTGAGGTAAGTAGTACAAGTGTTCTTATTTCCATTTACAGATGAGAAAACAGAGACCCAGAAAGGACTGAAGTAACTTGCCCAAGTTTACACAATTAAGAAGTGTTGGAGGCAGGTCTTCTGATGCAGTGATAGTGATATAATTATCAGTGGGTATCACAAAGAAAACATTCATCCTCTAGTGTCTAATTTACTGGTAATGAGACTCTTCATCCTTAACTAGGCTGGTTTTTGGAAAAGAGATATAAAATCTATTACTTGGCTTCTACTCATAGGCGCATAGGATTTGTTGCTAAGAATGACTCTTCCTACTCTACCCCAGCTGCCTGCCATCTATGCCAGGGCTGGAGGAGTCAAGAATGGGGTGCTGGCAGAATAGGTGAACTTGGAACATTAATCTGGAAAGCTCCTTGGAGATGATCCAGTCCAACACCTTCATTTTACAGTCAGGAAACTCAAGCCCAGAGAGGATCAATGCTTTGCTCAATGTTATACAATAAGTTAGTAGAAGAGTTAGGATTAAACCACATTGCTCCTTTTCAGGGGAATGTTGAATTTAGGGTTGCCTGGTGTTGTGGAGGCTTGACCCAAGGTCTCTGTTGGTTCATATCTGCAAAGAAAATGTCTTTTTAAAAGAAAAATCTCTCTTTTGGTCTCTCTGCTCCTCAGGCAGGCTCACCCACCTAAATTGCCTCTTTCTCCAGCAAAGGACAGGTTAGAGTTGAGGCTATGTTTTATATAAACTGTCCTTCCTTCGTTCCTTCGTTCCTTCGTTCCTTCCTTCGTTCCTTCCTTCGTTCCTTCCTTCCTTGTAAATGCTTGTCAACTGATTGTCCCCAAGTGGAATGGGTTGATTCACAGTGCTTGTCTTTAGAAGTTTTCAAGTAGATAATGGTTAACCACTATTTGAAGGCACTGTAGAGGAGATTCTTATGCAGGTCCCTTTCTAAAATTCTGTGACTAAGAGGAAGAAGGGCATGGCCTCAACTTGATTCCTTAGTTAGTGACCAAAAAAGGGACCTAGGTAGAAGTACTGTATCTCCCCAAACACTTCCTGTCCCAGGTCCTGAATTCAGTTGCTACAGAATGACTCATTTCAGGATTCAGATTGAGAGGGTAAGGATAATTTTAGGGTTGTGACCTAAACTAAAATTAATTTTAGGTTGCCAGGGGATGTCCCAAATAAAATACCCAAGGTCATCTGGAAATTTATGGTGATTTTAATTAATATAGAGGAAAGAAATCAAGGAGAAGGGAGAGGGAAAGGGTGTAGGATTTCTCCCGCCTGGCCTGTGCCAGGGGGAAGATTAGTGGCTTTTTAAGAGGCTAGTGTTGGAAGGTAAAGGAGAAAGGAATCAGCCTAAAATTTCAAGAGGGCTTAGCTAAGATGCCTGAACCTGAACTAGGTACTCAGATTCTCCCAGTATAGTATCAAAGGAAAACTCATCGCCACATCGGACAATAGCTTCAGCCACACTAAGATGCTCAGCACGCTGCCAGCCAGAGCCACCTCTCTGAGGAAAGAGGCCCGAAAGAAGTGATGCCAAATATATAGACAGTTTTACATCACTTTCTTGCATCTCATCTGTGTCAATGGTAGCTTAAACTTGACTTAGGACAGCCCAGGGGTCTGCCAGCTGTTTCTGATTTGTCATTTGCTAGCACATGTCTATCAAAGGCCATCCTTCTAGATACTTAATCCTTAAGTATGGATGTAGACATTCCTGATTTTGTTAGACTAAGTAGGGTGGAGTAATGTAAAGTTCACAAGAGTTAGAAGGGATCCTCAAAGCAATGCAATTCAACCCCATGCATTTAGCAGACAAGGAAACTATGATCCAGAGAAGAAAGATAAGTTCAGTTTTGGACATGTTAAGTTTGAGATGTTTACTGGACATCTAGTTTGAGATGTCCAATAGGAAGTTAGTGATGTGAACTTGGAGGTTAGGGGAAAAGTTAGGGCTGTATAAATAGACCTAATGCAAAAAGATTATAACTAGGGGGCAGCTGGGTAGCTCACTGTATTGAGAGCCAGGACTAGAGATGAGAGGTCCTAGGTTCAAATCTGGCCTCAAATGCTTCCCAGCTGTGTGACCCTGGGCAAGTCACTTAACCCCCATTGTCTAGCCCTTACCACTCTGCTGCCTTGGAACCAATACAGAGTATTGATTCCAAGACGGAAGGTAAGGGTTAAAAAAAAAAAAGACCACAACTGGACATTACCAAGCAAGAAAGTATAGAGAGTGAATATGAGTGAGTATAGAAAAAGGCTTAGGACAGAGTCTTAGTGGACATCTGTGGTTAGTGGATGTGACCTGGAGAAAGAGCCAACAAAAGATCCTGAAGAACAATCAGGCAGGTATGAAGAGAATCAAGGGAGAAGTGGTAGTAGTCTCTCGGTAACCGAGAATGACATGTCTTTGTGCCTTTTCATAAATGAGTGTGCACAAAGACACTTGTGCGTGAAGGAGATTTAAGTGGAAAAGTCGATGCACAGAGATAGTCCCACTCTCTCGGTGTTGGAAGCCTGGGTCCAGTGGCACGAAAGGTCGTTACACCCAGAGACTTCCTCAGCTGCATTGGATGGCTGTGTTGTCTTTTGTGCTCCAACACGCCCTAAGCACTCCACAGTGCTTTGCTGCATCACCTTCTCAGCCGTTGAACCTTCTTATTGGTTTCTTCCCTCTGTTTGGCTGAAGCAGTCTTCACATGCTGGGTGAGCAAAGCCCTAGTTCACCAGGGGTCCACGATGACCCGATGGCTACCTTCACAAGGTTTGGCCGGCCTGTCGAAGCCGTTGCTGGGGTGTGGCTGCTGCCGCATGCTAGCAGCTCCTAGGAGCCACAAGTGAGAGTTGGGTGTCAGGTGAGGGTCAGAGGCTGGAGAGCTGCCCTAGGAGGGCACGACAAGCCCTCCATACCAGAGATACTACTCCTCCCTGAGCACCCCATACAGTAGAAGTAGAAGGGTAACAAATGGATTGGTGGGGTGGGAAGTAATACAAGGGACAGAGAGGGGAGGGGATAGTTTAAAAAGACTGTAAAGAAAATAAGAGGGGAATAAGTAGGGAGGGGTATAGAAAGAGAAGTAAAATAAGGGTGGGAATTAGGGGGACTAATTAAAAACAAAACATTGGTGTAGAAGGAAACAGTGAAAGAAGAAAAAGCAGGACTATGAGTAGAAATAAAAATGCTGGGAAATACACAGCTGATAATCATAACTCTGAATGTGAATGGAATGAACTCACCCATAAAAAGCAAGCAAATAGGAGAGTGGATTAGAAACCAAAACCCTACCATTTGCTGTCTTCAAGAAACACACATGAGGAAGGTAGACACACATAGGGTAAAAGTAAGAGGATGGAGCCAAATCTATTGGGCATCAACTGATAAAAAGAAGGCAGGAGTATCAATCATGATATCTGACAAAGCCAAAGTAAAAAATAGATCTAGTCAAAAGAGATAGGGAAGGTAATTATACCCTGATAAAAGGCAGTATAGACAATGAGGAAATATCGGTACTTAACATGTATACACCAAATAGCATAGCATCCAAATTTCTAAAGGAGAAACTAGTGGAGCTCAAGGATCAAGGGAGAGGAATACAGTGAAAACCTAGAGAGGATATATCATCCAGGAGAAGATGATTAACATTGCTAAAGGCTTCAGAGAGGTCAAGAACAAGAATAAAGAAGAAGCCACTAAATTAGGCAATTAGGAGATCATTGGTAACTTCAGATATACCAGTTTCAGTTGAATGATGAGGTAGAAAGCAACTCTATTGAGAAGAGAAAGTGGAGGAACCAATTATAGATACCCTTCTCAATGAGTTTGTCTATGACAGGGAAGAGAGATATAGGACAATAGCTATTGGGAATGGTAGGATCAATTAAGGGTTTTTTTAAAGATGGACAAGACATGGACATGTTTGTAGGTATCAAGGAAGAAGCATTACCAACAGGGTTTCTTGTTTTTCTCCATCTCTATTCAGCAGCAAATAGGGGTGGTAGAAGTAATCCAAGGCTGAAGCTTGACAAGGCACAATCTGGTATGGGTAAGGAGACAATAGGGTAAGGGAACAGGGGATAACGGATAATATAGAGTTGAACTTGTTCACTGAGGGCTTGAGAGGTAGAAGGGAAAAGTGTAGGCAGTGCAAAGGAAAGAACGTAGGAGTATAGGATGGGAGGTCACAATAAGGATGCAGAATAGGGTTAGGAATCATAAAGCAAGAGGTGGAATGATAAAAGATTATAATCTAATAAAGCAATTTCAGAGATCATGAACTTGGAACTCTTCTAGATAATGGCAAGATTGAGGGTATGGCCATCTCTGTGTCTAGCCAAGGCGGGGTACATATAGGGCTAACTCTTGGGAATTGAGTAGATGGAGGCAGTTGGAAATACAGTTGTCTGTGGGAGTATTTTTAAGTCTTTTGGTACAAAGGAGAGAAAGACTGAGTCAAGAGGAAATGAATTCATTGAGGAAGAGATTGTCATGGGTATCAGTAGATAATCTAACAAAGCAATTTTAGAATTCATGGACTTAGATCAAGAGTATGGCCATCTCTGTGTCTAGCCAAGGCAGAGTGAAGGGCTAACTCTTGGGAATTGAGTAGATTGAGGCACTTGGAAGTAAAATTGTGGGTGGGAGTATCAATACACTTATTGAAGTCTTCTAGGACAAAGGAGAGAAAGACTGAGTCAAGAGGAACTGAATTTACTGAGGAAGGGAGCCCCCAGAATTCTGATTGGGTGAAAAATTTGGATTCAATGAACCTCAGAAGATGTGTGATAATGGTAGAGGGAGATTCTAGAAGAGGCAATGAAGAGCAATGGGTGTGAGTTAAAGTGTGTGTAAAGATGGGAGTAAAAAAAAAAAGGTGAGTAAAAGTGAAACTAGTGCTAGAATGTGGCCAGGGATGTACTGCTACTGATAACTAGGTCTCAAATGAGGGCAAAAGATGGTGGGAGTGGAAAAGGAGTTTTAAGATGAAAATAAAATTGTTAAGCATGGAGCAAGCATCCCAGAGAATACAGGGGAAAGGCTGGGTAGATCTGGAGTGGGACATTTTGAGGGGGGTTGGGAATAAGGGAGTAAATGATGAGGTTTGTATAATACCAGCTGGGATGGGAAGAGGTTGACCAAGGTGGTAGTATACTAGCCATTGAGAAAGGAGTCTAGGCAGAGGGGCTGTTGGGAAGCAGCTTATTTGAGCAGTTCAAGGCCCTTCCTGGAGATACAATCTCCAAGCAGGTGTCCAGTAAGACCCAGGAGGCCTTTATCTCACAGCATGCAGGGACAGGCAAAAATATGACTTGGGGCAGACAAATCAAGATGGATACGATTCAGAAAAGTTTCCAGAATACCAAAGAGCCTGAAGCAGACAGATGTTATAATAGGGTGGCTTGGATCTGAAACCAAAGCAAGGATTCCTAGGGAGATTTAGGAGGAAAAAGGCCACAGGCAGAGGGAGAGCCCACTTCTAAGGCTCTCTACAATCATAGTTCTCATTTTAGTAAGAGTACCTCTGTGAGGCTTCAGCAAAAACTAAAGTTCTGCAGAGACTAAAAGACCGAGACAGTGAAAATGTAAAGGGGGAAAACCTGCAGGAAGATGGAAACTCAAGTTTCCATCTTTTTTTTTTTTTAGGTTTAGGTGTTTAGGTCATATAAAAGACTGCATTTGTTCCTTGCCGCTCATCTACATAAGCTTCCCAAAGGATTATGGGAAATGAAAATGACTGAACTGGACCCAATTGTCCTAATTTAACAAGAAGTGGCTCACAAACCAAAGGGATTTTTTCTTTTTGGAGATGGTAAGAATTTGAAGACTTTTGCTAGGAGAGGCAAGACTATTCCTAGTGCTCACCAAGAGGAGGATCTGAGGGAGAGATTTTTGCAGATCCTAAGTTAAAGGTTATTGCCTAAGCTGAAAGAAGCACCCAGGCTGAGCGGTGTGGCAGTGTGTAGAAGACATACCACGTCAGAGTATGCTGACCCTCGAGAAACCAGCAGCTAGAGAGGGCATTCTCGAAGGAGGCAGTTCAGTGGATTGTTCAAGGCCCTCAAGCATCAGGGGGAGAGGTTGTGCCTGGTAAAGAGCAAGCCCAGATGGAGTGATTGATAGAAAATGGGAAGATCCTTTGGAGAGGAAAAGGACATCAGAGCCCTCAATTTAAGGGGAGTCAGCGCGATTAATTCTCTTCCTTTTAAGGCTCAGCTCTTGTCTTGCTCCTTCTCCCTCCATGTAATCTTTCTCCTCCAGTGTTTTCTGAATTTTTTTTTGTTTGGATTTTCCTTTTGTCCCCAAATACATTCTAATGTATATTTAAACTCTTCTTTTCCTCTATGGTAGCACAGGAATGTTTTATGTTAGACCATTATCTTGTCTTGGAATCAATACTGTGTATTGGTTCTAAGGCAGGAGAGCAATAAGGGCTAGGCAACTGGGTTAAGTGACTTGTCCAGGGTCATACAGCTAGGAAGTGTCTGAGGTCAAATTTGAACCCAGGACCTCTCACCTGGGAAACACAAGGCATGTAACATTCCCAAGTGTGGCCTGAACCAGACAAAAATGTAATTGGCAAATATTTAACAAGATAAAAATCTAATAGAATATAGAAAATGTTCATGTGTTTTTTAAAGTCAATATGTGGCTTGCCAGGATCCTTATGTACTTAAGGTCTAGAGGCTATTTGTATTTGAGTTTGATACCTCTCATCTAGCCAGTTCTCTTTTCTTGTACTTGTGTAATTAATTTTTTGAGCCCAATTGTAGGATTTACATTTAGTCCTATTATTAGTTTCATCCTATAGCCAGATAGGCTTAACGTAACTCAACATCTGGTGTGACAGCCTTCTGTCATGTTCTGATCTCTGTAACAGTTAAAATTTAGGGGAGATGGGGAGACTGAGGCAGGTAGAAATGAGTTTCTCTCTGCAAGGAGTATTATATTTTTTAGAGGTTTATTAAAGGATAAAGATTAAAGAAGAAACACGTGCCTAGGCCAGAGGCCTAGACAAAATAACCTCACATCACGCAAGAGACCGCCTGCTCCAAAACGGAAGTCCAAAAAAAGCCAAGCGCCTTCAAAAGCCTTTGAATCCGCTTAAATACCTTCTCGATCTCGGCCCAGGTGGGATTACAAGGCATTCTGGGGAAGTGGAGCAAAGGCTCATGGGGATTGTAGTCCTGTATTCGAGTCTATTTTTTACATCACCCTTCTCTAGATTCTCTCCAAACTGTCAATATCCTTCAAAAATTATTGATACCTTTTGAAATGTTTGATTTATGCCTCTTTTTAAAGAATTCCAAACTTCAGAACTGCTTAATCTCCCTTAAAAAAACCACACACACCACAATAAAAACCAACCATTCCTTTTGCTGTTTGAAAGGACAAGCGGCATTCCACATCCATAGCCTCTCTCTGACTTGCTCAGGGTCATCTGGTAGTAATAATCTGAGGCTGTATTTGAAGGCAAACCTTCCTAATGCCAGGTGCAGCCCTCTATCTAGTGCTACCTTCTACACACACACACATACTCTCCTCAACCAAGAAGAGGTTAAGTGTGATTCTTATTGTGAGGCATCAGACTTTCTCCTTACAATTGAGTTCAATTGCCTTTTAGTGCTATTCTATTTTATAATTTCAGTTTTGACTAGCTCTGCTTTCTTCATTTTGCATCAACTCATATAAATTATTCCTAAGTTTGAATTCCTATACCATAATTTATTATATGTTCAGCCATTCCCTAATCGATGGGCACCTTCTTTGTTTTGCAGTTTTTGGTTACCACAAAAATATTGCCATCATCAGTAAATGTGGGACCTTTCCCGTTTTTTATTTCGCTGGGGCACATGCTCAAAAGGGAGATCATTGGGTCAAAGGATATGAGCTTGGGTAACTTTCCTTACATAATTCCAAACTTTTGTGGCATTCTTATCAACTCACAGCTCCACCAACAATGTATCAGTGTGCCTATTTTCCCAGGCCTTCCAACAGTAATTCTATCTTTTTATCATATTTACTGATTTGTTGGGTGTGGAGTGAAACTTCAGAACTGCTTATTTGCATTTTCATTATTAGTGATTTGGAATTTCTTTGTAGGATATGACAATTTGCATTTCTCCTTTGATCACTTCTATTGGGGAACAGCTCCTAGTCACAATTTTGGCCAATTACCCATATGGCTTGGATATTTTATATTTGAATAAAAGGACTAGTTTCCCTCATCTCCTGTAATACACCCTCACCCCACCTGCCTTTTTCTTCTTGGTTGCACTTTTCTGTTGGGGAATGATTTTTCACCTTGTTTATATTATGACAATTATATATAGGAATAGGGACAATTTCTTCAGTACCATAAACTTCTGGGTGAGGAAATGACAAGTCAGAACCTTCACTACAATATGCACTTTCATAGAATATTAAATGAATTTTCTTTTTCATATCCTTTCCCAGAATAATAGTCTGTATGTCAGAGGTAGTACTTAATCCCAAATCTGATTCTTGGCTTCCAGGTCAGCCACCCACTGCACCATACTGCTTCCAATTCAACTGTCTTTGTACTTTGGATATTACTTGTATTTGATGCATGGACTTTTCCCTTTTGTTGGAAAAACTGCTCATGCAAAACCTTTTCATCAAAGGTCTATTTCGTCTTTTGCGATTTCAACTCTCATTTCATTTTTTCTCATAGTTCTGAAAGGTACTTTTCCCATTCACTAATTTCCCTTTTTATATGAAGACCTTTCATTTTGAGGTCACATCCATTAGGAACTTCTATTTTTCCTAGTCCTTGTCAAATGTCTCTCCAAAGTAACTTGTAGTTCTATTCAGTGAACACTGGGTCACTGTTTTCAGTTCTTCTTGTTTATGTAGCTCATATGGCCAATTCTTTTCTAAAATGTGGCACTCAAAACTAAACAGAACACTGAGTTTATTGGTGGTTCAGTGTCCTTACTATCTAATCCATTTACAGTGACACCTGTTCCTTTCCAAAGCTCAAACCAATAATCCAGAGTCCATTTTAGGTCCAATTTGTCTTTCATGAGATCTTATACACCTAAGCAAAATTTTCTATTTTAATCTCATTATCTTGGCACTTTACCACCTGAAAGTTGGATGAAGAACCTAAAGTTCAGAAAGGGGAAAAGCACCTTCCAAGATCATACAACTCCTAAGTGTTGAAGGTAGGACTAAAATTCAACTCTTCTGACTTCCACGTCGTATTTTTCCACCTTTATCACTTCAAAATTCACTGATAAGTCTCTTTACAATCCATATTATTTGTTCTTTGTCTACAGGCCAGGTATCCATCCTAGACTCCCATTTCCATGTGAAAAGGTTAAAGAAAAAGAACAATTCTTAGATGAATTTAGAATGATTTCCCAGAAAAGCATAGAAGAGCAGTACTTGACTAGGCATGGTAACCTTGTTATCAGGGTAGGTGGATTGCATTCCCAAGGAAGGTGGAACCTCTGGAGGACAAATTTTGACCACCAAATTCCTTTTTCTTCTTGAATAAATAAAATTTGTCATATTCAATGCTAGTAGTTGCAGTGCCTCTCTGGGGACATAAGGCCTTTTTGCTTTTGGAGGGAGATCTACTCACGAATCAAAATCCCAGGACAAACTATATGGGGACACCAGTCTGTTATTTAAGAAGCTCCCAAGAATGAAGCCCTACTGGAGTCATTAACTGGGGGAATGGGCCAGAATACAGTTGCAATCCAGCAGGGGTCACTAGTAACAACATATTTTAATCCCAACATATTATCTTTTGTATAGAGCACTACTATTAAATGTGCCCAATCTATACTTTTGGGGGAAGAAATGAAATTTCCTCAACTGCTCCTCACATCAATATTAGCCTACTCATCTGTCAGACAGGAATAATTCTTACTCATACCTAGTGATTTTGGGAAGTCAAAGGAATAGGACAACAAACTGAACAGAATGATCTAGAGAATAGTTAAATGATCCTATTATGTTCTGGTGAATGTTTGGATCAATTTCAAAAAATGTGATCTTTTTAGAACTAGTTCAGAGTCCCCAAAATTCATTAGCTAAGGTCCAAGATGCTAAAAATCAATGCGACAATTGTACCATAAATCCCCTGAGACACTTTCAACCTTATCTCAGCTTTAGGGCGATATTAGCCCTAGAACCACAAAGAAAACTAGTCAATTGTATATCAATCCCAACAAAAACAAGGCAGAAAGATTTGGGGTTTAGGTTGTTTATTTCTAAAGCCTGCAAGAGTCTATCAATGCCGGCTAAGTAGATATAGCCCTAAGTGTCTTTTATGACTTCCCCATTCTTGGAACTTGGGCAATGTCAGCCCATACAAAACCAGATTGGGGACCAAACTGAGGAGTGTGTGTGTGGGGGACGTCTCCCCCTTTTCATCACATATTTTTTCCAACAAGATTGCTTTACATTTAAATGCAATTCCCAAACCCAAAACATATAGCAGCAACCTGTCACTAACAACATCACTGATTCTCATGCTACCTTCCACTTTTACTTCTTTTTTGGAAGCTAGGGAAGGAGAAGGTAATATTTGAGTATGAGGAAACTTGGCTGCATCCCAATAGAGCCAGAGATGGCACGAGGACTGACACCTGTAGTGTAGGGTGGCTAGATTTACTACACACAAGAGCAGGTACCAGAGCAGCTTTCAAGATCTAGCCCTAACTCCCATCACAGGGATCTTTTTAAAGACCTACTCCCATAGGACTAGATGAGAGGGCGACAGGAGATACATTTACCACCCCCTTCCCCTCAAATTTAAACATGATAAACCCAGAAAGTTTCACCTTCAAGATCCACCAGGCTCCCTCTTGAGAAACATCTTCTGTATGGTCAATTCCACACCAACTCCCAACCCTTTTCTTAATGCCCAGAGCCTTGTCCCCTCCCACCCACAACTGCAGGCAGTTCCTCTAACACTGATTTGATGACCCCATGGTCCATGAAATGGGATGGCTAAAAAACTTTTTAAAAAGCACCAATCTGAAGCTCAGAAAGCTCCTCAGCCTTTGGAGCAGATTAAAAGAAGGAAAAGCTTTTGAATGGTACCATGAAGGTAATAGGAGAGGAACACCCAAATTAAAGAACCCTTGCCTTAGAGCTTATTTTCTCCCACCCCTTACCCTAGAATACAGATGCTACATGCCCTAACACTGATCTGGGATCAACCCAGTGGAAGCTGCCTGAAGTGCTTTTTTGACTGTAACTTCTGTTCCAGCAAGGTTCAGGAACATTTAAGGAATGGCAGGGAAGGGGGGCATTCACCAATAGGCCCCACTGCCCTAAAATGACTGGTAAAAGCCCAGTTCTAGGCAGACAGCATGTGCTGAAGGGACGTCACTAAAGCCTCGTGGCTTTTTTGAGGAGTCTCCGACAGTAGCTACAAAGTTTAGCATAAGGCTATTGTCAAGTCTTGACATTCACTTACCACCTCTGCCTCACTCTTGGTTTGAAGCAACCTTCGGGTTATAACCTTCTGGGGTCTAGAAAGCTCCTTCCTCCTCTCATTCCCTGTCTCATCACTAACCAAACCAGACTGTGAACGTCTAGTATTTTGTTTCTTTAAAAAAAAAAAATCAAAAGTAGAATCTGGGTCCAAGGCAGTGCCTAGAATAATACTCTACTTGGAAAGGCAGTACTTTGACCTAATGATCCAGGAGTTAAAAAAATAAAGTGATTGGAAAGGTTGAATAAATTAACACATAGGAGTTGTACACAATAAAGATCCTTTCTCCTTAGACTGTCTTTGGTATTTGGTTCTTTCCCGTCCCTTGGTCTTTACTCCCCAAACCCTGTTTTTCATTGTGGCTGCCACAGATTAGCTGCAAGGGAGGGCGATAGCCAAAGTCACTCAAGGAGGCCACTTAAGGTACAAATCTAACTCCTGGGGACCTTAGGCAACCTCAGTGCCATTAACTTCATCTGAGTGTTGATCAAAGTTCCTGGTAAGCTCCACGAGGTAACTTAAGGTAGCAGCAAACCATTCCCCCCACCCCCCCCAGCATTCCTAGTCTCTGCCAAAAGAAGGCTTTTCCCATGAAAGTATCTTAAAAAGGTCCAAAGGGACAGCAAGAGAGTTGTCGTCAGGACTATGACGGGAAGCAGAGGCTTCATAATCAGGGCCCAGGCGGTGATGGTCAGCATGTGGAATGAGCAGGACTGAGCCGAAGACACCTCTGGCCGGCCCCTTTCCCCAGGCTCCTCCGGAGTACGGGCTTCTCTGGCTGCTGTCCGAGGAGCCCTGCTCTCAGAGCTTCTTTAGGCGACTGTACATTTCTCTTTTGCTTTTCTCCCCTGCCCATGTCCGGCTTTTGGTGCGAAATTTCTTCAGATCTTCCTTAAAGTCTTCATGGTGCATGGGACGGTAGCTTGGGGGCTCACAGTATGACTGGCAAGAGAGAAAAGGATAATCAGCGTTGGACCCCACAGGCACAGGACAGACTGGTTCTTCACAGCACCCAAGTACGGCGCTATATAGACAGGAGGGAGTAATGCACTATTTGTGACACTGGAGTCTGTCCAAAGGGACGTCCCGCCACAGCCTTTTCGCCCTGTACCAAAGCCCGAGACTGGGAGATACAGGACATCAACAGCCATTGCCTCTAGTTCCGACGGGACCAGAATCTCCCAGCTTGAGGGGCCTTGGGTCTGTGATGGTGGTTAAGAGATAAAATAGGTCTCTTCCTCTTAATGAATACCTCGGGAATCCAAGGTAAAGAAGTCTTTATGCATTCTTACCTTACACTTCAAAAAAAAGTCCTTGTACCCTCCCTTTAAAACATATAGCTCAGGGTAGTGGAGTTTGGGGTACTCGTTATCTAGCCGGTCCCGCTCTCTCACAAATCGACACCTGGAACAAGAGGGAAAGATGAGATTAAATGGAAGGAATGAGGGCAGGTGTGGGAAAAAGCAAGAAAACCATTATTTATTGTTGTTCGTGTGTGCCACTATTTCAGAGTTACAAAGTGGTAGAGGAAAATGGTATAACCAATCGCTATAACAAACAAAGGCCATATTGTATTTCCCCTCCTTATCCCAACTCCCGATTAGGTCCTAAAATATATTTTCTTAAATCCCCCATGCTTCTTACTGATTCTTATTAGATGCTAAATATCCCTCTCACTTGACTACCTGGCTTGTACATTTGATGGCACAAGACCCTAATTTTGGTAAGCCTTCCGTAGGCATTTGATATTCATTAGAAGTGCTATGTCATTAATTAGGGCTAGTTGGTGCCAGTTTACTCGATATTAAATATATCCCTCCTCTACAGATCTAAATTAAGTGCCAGAAATGGGAAAAATAAGGAATAAGAGCCTCAAATGTGATAATAGCTATTTTCTGGAAATTCTCTGCTTAACTTTGAGCAAGCTCTGTTTGTACAGGGCCATTTGATAAAGAGGTTTATCAATCCCAGAGTGGCGACAGTGCCATCTAGTTCTAAACAAGAATTCCATCCATTATTTCTCCAATTATCCCATTGCAATTCTGGACAGAAAGGTCTTCCTTACATCAAACCTAAATTTAAAATTTCTGAAATTTGAAAAGTCCCCCATACAATAATACCCCAAATTTTAAACAAAATTAAGCCAGAACTAAGGATGCTTACTTTAGAAAGAATATATGCCCTTTCCCCCTTTTAGATTAGACACCCCAGTCCCATCTGCTCCTCCTAGAAGTTGAGCCTGAGATCTTTCACTACCTGAGCCACTCACCTCTGGACATTCTCCAGCTATAAATGTACTTTAAAAAAATTTTAAACCAATTACATATCAAAAAATTTCCATATAAGTTTACTGAAATTCTATGAATCAATTCCTTTCCCTCCCTCTTCCTGGAGTTGGCAAGCAACTTATGTTATGCTATATACAACATAACCAAGATTGAGTTATATATACTATATATATTCACACAAAAAATATTTCCGTATGGTTAATTTTCATAAGTGAATAATCTTATAGAACCCAAACTCCACAACACATACACCCAAATAAACAAGTGAAAAATCATATGCTTCCATTGGCATTCTGACTCCAACAGTTCTTTCTCTGGAAGCGAATAGCATTCTTTGTCCTAAGTCCCTCAGAATTGTCCTCGATCACGGTCTCTCATATTTTTCAATGTACATCTTAAAATGTGTCACCCAGAACAGAACAACACTCCAGATTGGGTAATCACATATTCCTATGAAGCCCCTAAGGTGACACTCAAGTATAGTTATAGAACACTGTTCAAAAAAGGAATTTTTTTTACTCTGAACTTGAGAACACATTTATACATGAAAAATGAATTTAGGATCTATGTGAACAAATATGTCAATTCAAGATATTTCATGATACAACTGGATGGTATATATTTTTGAAGAGAGGATTATTGGACCCAAGTGAACTAAGTCAATAACCTAAGTGAAAGTTCAGAAAAGGTCTTGAGCTTGCACCTGAGAATGAGTACCCAGTTACTTACATCCGAGGCCCCCGCTCTGAAGAAAACTCGCAATGGAAAACAACAATGACACGTTTGCCATCTGTTGGCCTGATGGGTTTCTTCAGCAAGAAGGCTTCTACCTCTTCTTCCATGTGTAAGTTCACTGCACCCTATAAAGATGAACAAAACTCATTAAGTCAAAGAAAGAGCTACTAAGGATGTGTAGACTTCTGTTTCCTGATCAGATTAGAAGCAAAATTAGAGGCACATCTTGCTAAGTACCTCCTCCTTCTTTCACTCAACAGATTTCACCAACTTCCAAGCATCCATATATGCTGTCAACTGATGTAGTAAGGTTAATGGCTGTGGAATGGGTTAAAGGATACGAGAACCACAAGCCACGAGAATAGGAAATTCAATTGAATGTCTTTTAAGCACATACAATCTATAGTGCAACTTTCTAGGTACTAGGGGATATATATATTTATTGTGTGTGTGTGAGTATAGGATAATTTATTCCTTAAAAAAAAATTTTATCTTTATTTTATTCCAATAACAAATTTACACACCAAGTTTTCCAAAGTTATATGATTCACCAGAGTTGACAAGCAATTACACTGGGTTATACATGTATTATCACTCAAAATATATTTCCACATTATTCATTTTTATAAGAGAATAATCTTATAAAACCAAAACCCCTGATCATATATTCAAATAAACAGAACGTGTTGTAATATAGACTGTGCAAAAGGGAATACTTTGAAGAGCCTTGGATGCTAGACTAATGATTTTATTTGGCAGATAATAAGTAGACTTAAGAACAGGGGAGAAGCTAGGGTTACAGCTAGACACTTACAAAGTTATTGGTACCAAGGTAAAAATTGAGGTGAGAAAGTTTTCTAAGGGTGAAATGATGTAGAAAAAAAGTTTGTTGGTAACCATGAGAGAATGGGATGTACAGAAGAAACAGAAAATATTAAGAGACCAAGAAACATCCATCAGAAAGGATGCAAAAGAAAGAAGCAACAACAACAAAAAAAAGTCAAGAGAAAAGAAGATTATAAAGGGTGACCAACAGTACCAAATTCTTCAGGAATTCCAAGAAGGAAGTAGGGGATTTCGCAATTAAGAATCATTGTGGTAGAATGGGAAGAGCTAAATTTAGAATCAAGAGAACCTGGTTTTGAATCCAGTCTAAACAATTTTTGGCAAGTGACTTCACACCTCCCTTAAGAGCAGAGTGGTTAATTAAGTGAAGAAACCAGTTTCTTCTCATCTGAAAAACAGAGGGTTGGACTAGACTGATATCACTTTGAGTTCTAAATCTTAGATCCTATGATAAGTGACTACAGAGATTAAAATAATGTTAGCAGGGCCAAGGAAAGGTTTTATTTTGTTTTAAATCAAAGGTGGAAGTGTCTTGTTGACCTCAGCATGCTTTGTAGACATGGGGAGGAATTGGGAACCAGCAGAGGGAAAAGTAAAAGTGATCAGGAATGCATGATAAATGGAGTCCCAGCAGACTAAAAGAAGGTGGTCCTTCATCCTCTGAGACAAGGAAGAATGGGTAAAACAGATAATTTCAAATGCATAGTTAGAAACTCCCCAAGATGGCTTCAGGCAGGTATCTATTGAGGTGGGAAAGTGGAGGAATGAAGGAAATCTGGAACAATGACTCTCTCCCCATGTGATAATCAGAAAGAGATTAAAAAAAAAAATTAAGAGCTCAATGGAGGTCAGAAAGCATAAATTTCAATGAGGTAGACCTAGTCAATAGGGTCTCAATTTGTCCCATCATTACTGTACTACTCAGGAGGATTGGAAAAGATGATTGGTCTGGGGCTATTAAAGGTCGGCTTATTAGCAGGGTGAAAATAAGAGATTCAAGGATGGAAACTTATGTCTTGTTGAAATAGTTGCCTACAGAGTAGAGACTGAAGTGAAATCTGACTAGGAGAACTTAGGGCCCGGGTGACCAGAGATCACAGTGAAGGTGGATGGTCCAGGGGGAAAAAAGGAGTAGGAAGGACAGAAGTTTTCAGTCAGAGAAGGGACTTTCACTTTGGTACAGGTTTAACTGATGGAAATGTCTAGGATTTAATTCAAAGTCCTTAATAACTAAAGAGGTTAAGGAATTGAGAAATAAGGATAGGATGGTTATTAATGTGATTAAACCTTAGGAATAGAAATAGATGCTTCCGCCCCTACCAACAAAGGGATTCCCTTTCAGGTTGGCACATTACTAAGTGTTAGTGTTGAACTCGCATTAGACAGATTTTCAATCAGAGAGGGAAATTGTATTCTGTTAAACTAAACCCAAAACTCATTCTCAATGAATAATCTCTTTAGAATATTAACAGCTACCTTCCCTATACCCTATATGGTATACCAAGGAACTTCCCTGCTAGATGGTAGTCTTTGTCCATACCTTGATATGGCCTCCTTCATATTCATATGGATATCTGCAGTCAATGATGACAAACTCTTTAATTAGATTTGCAAACTTTCCATTTAACACAGATGCCATCTAAGGAAAGAGTTTAGAAAGAGGCAGAGAGATTTAATTTTGGTTCTTTCTAGTAACTCCAAGACCCTAATACTTTTATGTGCAATTGAATTCTTGGGAGTTACTTACTATTTCTGGAGAAATATATTTTAGATCCTGATGCTTTCCAGCAACTGTGTGAAAAAGGTAACCCTAAAATAAAACCAGAATAAAAACCATTAGCAATGCTGCTTCTGCAGCAACAAGAGAGGAACAACTCTCTTTAGTCAATGAATGCTTTACTTCCACTCTTTTTTTTTAACTTAGCCCTCAGATCTCATAATCTTACCCATCATTGAGAAGGACACACAATCTCAGTCAAGGCAAGGAAACAGAGAAAATATTACAAAAGCTTGAAAGAAAGAATGAAAAAGAGAAAGGAAGGAAAAAGTACAGAAATGCCTGGACCTTGAAAAGTTAGTCCTGTTCTCTCCAAGCGCAACTTGATCATCATTGGGCCTACTGTGTCCATTCTTTAAGATTCATTATTAACATTCTTAGCTCAAAAATTCTTCTTGGGCACACACGGCCTTCAACTAGCCCATTTTCCAATGCTATCCTGAATTGATGAACGAAGGGTCACTGAACCTAAGGCAATTACCTTTGAGAAATCACCAATAAGGTCCCTTTGATCACTGTCCAAAATACTCTCAATGGTCTCTTCTGTGGAAGATGACTGGGGTATAGCTGGTTGTAGGCTCTGCATCAAAAACACAAAGATGGAGAATGATTCCTGAGACTTAGGACTTTCAATTTAGCCCTGGAACACAGAGAAAGCACTTGTTGAATAATTAGTGGACAACTTCTTATCGGAAAGACAAGCTTTTTATTTTTGTGTAACAATTAAACCATGTATATTTTTTAAAATCCCATTTCCCCCTAACAATTTACTATTAAAGATGTGTTGAATCAGTATCCAGCAACAATTAGAAGAGATTCTTATACATAGCAAACAATTATAAATACTTTTCCATTCATTTACCAGCTACAAATTGTTCCAACTATCCTGAAAAGTACTTTGGAATTAAGTCTTACAAGTGACTAAGATGCCTTTACATTCTAATTCACAGATTCTACCTTCTAGAAGATCGAAGACAGAAAGGTCAAATATGTACCAAAATATTCATAGTTTTTGTGGTAGCAAAAAACTTAAAGTGAGGAAACTATCTTTTGGGGGATAGTTAACTGTCGCACATAAATGTATTTATCATGAGAAATAATATTTGGAAAAATTTTCTTAAAACTTACAGCAGGGGTAGGGAGGGACACAGTTTAAAGTGAAGGTGTTAAAAGACACCACAAATTTTCAGCTTTTGGGAAGTTCATAGTATTTTTATGTATTTTCTATGAGAGCTCCTACTGCTCAACATTATCAATTCATCTTATGAAGCAAGTCAAAACAAGTGTTTTCAACTACATGATTCAAGAGTAGAACTTTTTACTATAGAAAAAAATTTATTTTAGGTCACGGAAGTAGGAATTAGTGTCCTATGTTCCAATCTGTTCATTGAATATAAGTATTTTTCATCCCTTCATGATCTAATAAAAGGCACCAAACAATCCCCCCCCCCCCCCCCAAATAATCCCCTTTCCTTCCCACAATGGGCAGGGAATGTTTAGATTTCTTTGTTTAAATGGGAGAGAAATTAATTGGTGATGTGTATTCCAAGAGAATTGTCAATTATATTTGAAATACATAGGTATCTTTTCCCTGGAAGATGACTTTTGGATAAAGCTCTGCCTAAGTCCTTCTGCCCTATTCAGTAGGCCAACTCTGGATGTGCTGAATGAATAGAGTAAGACAATCACAAGCACCAAATAAACACCTTCATTTGATCTTATATTAGGCCCTCAAATAACAAGCAGTCATTTACATATAATGGGACACTGAATTGTTTTGCTACTTGCTTGGCTCTCCCAAAGATTAATAAGAAGGCTGACTACAGGTATTTTTTCCCCTGGTGTCTCCAAGTGGAGAACCAACCCAACTGATTTTGAGACTCTGAGAACTTGGTTTTCAGGTGAAGCTCCCAGAAACCCAAGTCATTACACCCAGAATCATTTACTGGAAAGAGAAGAATTTAATGAACAGTTAGTGGGATAAGAAACATGGGCAGACCTTTGTAGTCTTCCAGTTCCTTCAAAGTTTTCTTTAAAAAAAAAAAAAAAGTACACTATTTGTAGGAACTAACAGTCAAGGCATGATATGGAAATTAAAAGGTTACACAAATTAAGTTTGTAGAAAGCAGAGAGACTCAAGATGGTATATACAGGAAATAATGGGAATAAAATAATGGCATAAAACTGCTATGTGACAAAGACAGCAACTCCAAAAGACCCAGAATCCCCCACATATATTCAAACAAACCTCATTGAATTTCATTGCTTCTTCAGGAGGTTCTTCTATTGCACTTTTCCTCTTTTTTGTGTTTCCTGGTGGGGAATCCTCTGAAGAACGTTCCAGTCTCTTCAACACAGGACGAGTCATGGTACTAGGTGTAGAGGGGGATTCAAACAGCTTACATCGTTTACCCTGTGAATGACATAACCAGGCAAGGACCAGAGTAAGGAATGAGAGAAGTAGCTAGTATCTCAATGAGGAATGGAATAACTTCAAAGGCTCTGTCATGCTGACCTTCACACCGGAGCTATCAGTAAGAGGCCAGAAATAACTTAGATTTCTCCAGTTAGGAAAAAAGTTAGTCCTCCAGGTAGTTAAGTTTTCTCTACATATAACGTTTTCAAATTCATTGCACCATGTTGCAGTCAAAGGGTAGTAGTTAATCTTACAAAAGGCAGAATTCATAATTAACCAGTAACCTAACACTAGGCATCCAAACTGAAATACCTTATTCATACACTACCAGGGTTTCTCATGCTTCCACGGGCAATTCTTTTTTATGCTCGTTTCACGGCCCAGAAGTAAATATAATAAACTCAATTTAATAGAAGAAGCCTATTATTATGTCTCAGGCACTGTGATCTGAAGAGCTGCATATAGCCAAGGCAAGAAAGATAATCATACTTCAATATTTATACTGTGGTGGTATATGGTTTGGACATGAAATCCCCAAGATTATGGAAAGAACTTCTTCATAGCAAAATAAATTTCTAAGAAAAGACCTCTCCTTCCCTATTTAGGGATGGTATTTGATTCAGGATTAACATATGAAAGTGCAGACTTATGTGCATTAAATTGGATGTTAAACTGTTTTATAAAAAAATCACAAAGAATTACAGAAAAATAAAATATTACTGCCATGGAAAATTATGAGTAGCTTTAAGAGCTTTTAGAGAAAGGAATATGACAAAAGACATGGAAAAACCAAACTTTAGAAAAAGCCAAGGGGGCAGCTGGGTGGCTCAGTTGATTGAGAGTCAGACCCAGAGATGGGAGTTCCTAGGTTCAAATCTGGCCTCAGACACTTCTCAGCTGTGTGACCCTGGGCAAGTGACTTGATCCCCCATTGCCTAGCCCTTAACACTCTTCTGCCTTGGAACCAATACACAGTATTGATTCCAAGATGTAAGGTAAGGGTTTATTATTTAAAAAAGAAAGCGGAAGAAAGAAAGAAAGAGCCAATATCTCAGGAGTGAAAAGAGCAAGAAGAACTAGGAAAGAGACAAAAAAAAAAGAGAGAGATGGGAAAAAACAGGATAATCAGTATCAAAGAAACTGAGGATAGGCAGTGAAAAGAAAGGCTAAATCTATAGATTACTCATTTCAGAAAACAGAGAGAAGTGCTTGGGACATTTCATCCAGGAAGGGAGAAAAGGCTTAAAGAATTGAAATTTACTAAACGGTAATAGGGGGTGGGGAGTAGAGATAGATGGCTCAGTGGCCTCAGCCAGGACTGGAATCTGGAAGTCCCAGGTTCAAATCTAGCCTTAGACACTTCCTAGCTGTGTGACCCTCGTCAAGTCATTGGACTCAAATTGCTTAACCCTTACAGCTCTTCTGCCTTGGAATCTAATACTTAGTATCAATTCTTGGTCAGAAAGTAAGGGTAAAAAAAAAAGCAATGGGGAGTAGAAGCAGAATAACATTGTACACAATATCAGAAAAAACTGTTACCTCATTCTCGGCAATACAGTGATCTTACGAAAATCCCAGACTCATGATGAAAAATGTCATCTACTTTCAGAGAAAGAATTGATGCCGCCTGAATGTAGACCAAAATATATTTCTTTCTCTCATGTAAAATTTCTGTCAGATTGCTCATTGTATCAGGGAGGGATTGAAAGACTAAAGGAGAGGGTGGGAGTGAATTTGGAACTCAAAAATTAAAAAGCACGTTAAAAATCGTTTTTACATGTAAATGGAGAAAATATATTATGAAAAAAGAATTAACTCCTCCCTCACCCACAGCAAAATTAATAGGTTGGGGCAGCAACTAGGTGGCAGAGTAGATAGAGCACTGGGTTTGGAATCAGAAGATTCATCTTCCTGAGTTCAAATTTGACCTTGGACACTTACTAGCTGGGTGACCATGGGTAAGTCACTTAACTGCCTCAGTACCTCATCTGTAAAATGAGCTGGAGAAGGAAGTAGCAGACTACTCCAGTATCTCTCCCAAGAACCACCCCCCCCCCCCATCATGAAGAGTTGATCAGGATTGAAAAAACTGAACATAGAGTAGAGGGGCTGAGTCAAACTTGCCTCCAAATGATGTGAAAAATAACATCTCAGAATTAATTCTGGATAGGATGAAACAATTTCTAGAGCTTTTGGCCCATAGATTGGGGGTCAGACAACTAACTGGAAGGAGATTACGGCAGATCTCTGGTGTCACTGGGAGCACATCTGTTGCAGTTGCAGGAAAAAGAACACTAGCAGGAATGGGGACCCTCACAGTATCAGGTAGAAATGAGTGCCTGCAGCTGCTCACAGACCAAGAGAACAGTGACCACACTTCTCCTTACATCATCCCACCTTGGAAGAACTGAAAAGTTACAGATTCCTAGAACTGGCTCTGAAAACAATTTTGAAGTTTGGGACAATTCCCCTTCCACCTCAGGAGCAGAACCCAAATTTAACACAAAGTTAAAAGTCAAGAAAAATGAGTTAACGATAACAAAAAGAACCTGATCATAAAAGTCACTATGGTGACAGGGAAGAACAACAACAAAAACAGTAGACAACAAAGTCAAAACATCTACATCCAAAGTCTCAAAGAAAAATGTGAATTGGTCTTACCACCACCCCTCCAAATTCCCGAGTTAAAAAAGAATTTAAAAAAATTAGATGAGGTAGGAAAAAAATTGGGAAAAGAAATGAGAAGGATGCAGTAAAATCAGGAAAACAGCTTGGTAAAGGAGGAACAAAATACTGAAGGAAGTATCACTTAAAAAAATAAAACAGTCCAAATAGCAAAAGAGGCACAAAAACCCACTGAAGAGAACTCTTGCACAGATAGGTGACTTAATGAATAGAGAACCAAGCCTGGAGATGGAAGGACCTGGCTTCAAATTTGGCCTTAGACATCGCCTAGCATTATGACTCTGGGAAAGTTATTTAATCCCAATTGATTGGCCTTTGTCACTTTTCTGTCTTAGAAGTGATACCAAGCCAGAAGGGAAGACTTTCAAAAAAAGAACTATTGTATGACCTGAAAGTCATGATCAAAAAGAGAGCCAAGTCATGATCTTAAAGAAACCATCAAGGAAAACTTCCCTCATATTCTAGAACTAGAGGGTAAAATAGAAATTGAAAGAATCCACCAATTACTTCCTGAAAGTGATTCCCCAAACGAAAACTCCTATGAATACTATAGCCAAATTCCAGAGTTCCCAGGTCAAGAAGAAAATACTGTAACACTTCAAATGTCATGGAGGCACAGTCAGAAAAATATAAGATACAGCAGTTCCTACATAAAAAAATGGGAGGGCTTGGAATATGATGTTCTGAAGGGCAATGGAGTGAAGATTACAACCAAGAATCAGCTATTTGGCAAAACTGTGTACCATAGGGCTTTCCCTTGGGAATATACTCCTACCCCAAAAAACTGAAACTGAGGATATAAATGAACACGTGCTGACTTCACACATTTTTTAAGAGGACCAGTGTGACATCATGGGATGATGTCTTCACTCATGTGTAAACTGGATACAAGTAAGGCAGAGATGCACAAAGTCATCAAAGTCCAGTGGCAAGACAAAAGTCAGAATGACTGGTGATGACATGGGATGCAGGGTTTGACTGTGGCATTTTAAATTTTAAATCTCCTTCATTGCCCTTGGAACAAACTGTTCTCATCTGCTCATTTTGCTGGGGTGCTTGGGGGAGACTCCACGAACTCACCAACAGGTTTGAGAACAGTCCATGACCTGTAACCTGGTTTAGCCCATCTGCCAAGACAGCTTTACTGGAGCAGCTGCTGCTCATTCTAAAGCTTCTTAAAGTCACAGACAAAAAGTTGGGTGAAATGTAGATGCCTAAGGAAGATGAATAGCTCTAAAAAGGATTCAACAGGTCCCCACACCAGAGGTGCTACTCTTCCCTAAATATCTCATACATTCCTGACCCCATATAGATGTGCTGTCTCTCTCCACTCTAGCCCCTCATCTCAACTCTCCTCAGCACCCCATGTCTGTTAAAAGTGAAAGTAAACTTGCTGCTGCCTGGGGTGGACATCCAATTCTTCAATCTGACTAAATAACAGAAAACAAGGGAAAATGAAATGAGGGGGCCCTACTCCTTCAGGAGAAAAAGTTATTTAATGAAATACAGGACTTTCAAGTATTTCTGATGAAGATTAGAGTTGAATAGAAAATATCAATTTTAAATAGAAGACTCAAGACATGCATTAAAAAGGTAAATAGTAAAGAGAAACCATAAGGGATTCAATAAGGTTAAACTGTTTACATTCCTACATGGGAAGATGATACTTGTAACTCCTAAGAACTTTCCACAACCAGCTGGGTATATAAATCTATCTTACCCTTCAAAGAAGTAGAAGGGAAGGTGGATAAGAGAAGGGAGGGCACAAGAGAAAGGATAATGGATTGGAGGAGGCAGTGGTAAAAAGAAAAATACTTTTGAGGAAGGTCTATGTGAAAGGAGAAAGGGGAAAATGTAGGATGTAGGGAAATACATAGAAATCACAACTGTGAATTGAATTGGAAAATAGATGGATTAAAAAAACATAATCCTACAACATGCCATCTAAAAGAAACATACTTGAAACAAGGACAAAGAGTAAAAACAAGAGGCTGGAGCAGAATCCAAAAAGCTTTAAAGTAAAAATAGCAAGTAGCAAGGGTAGAAATTATAACCTCAGACATGACAAAAGCAAAAGTTAATCTAATTAAAAGATATAAGTACCAGGACTACATGTTGCTAACAGGAACCAAAGACAATGAAGTAATAGCAATACTCAAATACAATAACCAAATGATATAGCATTCAAATTCTTAAAGGTAAAGTCAAATGAGTTATATGAGGAAATGGATAATAAAAACTACTAGGGCACCTCAACTTTCTGTTGCTAGAATTAGATAAATCTAACCATAAAATAAACAAGAAGTTTAAGAGATGAAAAGAATTTTGGAAGATTTGATATGACAAACCACTAGAGAAAACTGAAATGGTAATAGAAAGGAATATATATTTTTCTCAGTGGTACATGGCACCCACACAAAAATAGATCATGTATTGGGGAAAAAAAGTCACAACCAAATGTGAAAAAATTAATCCACCCATTCCAGACCAAAATGCAATAAAAATTACATTCAATAAAGGTCTGTGGAAACATATTAAAAATTAATTGGAAACTAAATCATAAAGAATGAGTAGATCAATGAACAAATTATATAAACAATAACTTCATTAAAGAGAATGACAACAATGAGGCAACATACCAATTTATGGGATGTAGCCAAAAGTGGTATTTTAGGAGAAAATTTTTATCTCCAAATGTTTACATCAGTAAAATAGAAAAAGAGCAGATTAACTAATTAATTGGGAATACAATAATGAAACTAAACGAAAAGGGTGAATTCACCAGTAATTAAGATATTAAAGCAATTATGAGTTACTTTGCCCAATTTCTATGTCAATAAGACCAACAATTTAAATAAAATGGATGAATATTTACAAAAATATAACTTACCAAAAATAACAGAAGAGGAAATAGAATAGTTAAAATAAACGATTTGGAAGAGATAAAGGCATTCTACCAAATTCATTTTACATCACAAATATGGTGCTGATACCTAAACCAAGAAGAGCCAAAACAGAGAAAAGAAAACTACCGACCAATTTTCCTAATGAATACAGATGCAAAAAATTTAAATACAACATCAGCAAGGAAATTACAGCAATATAGCACAAAGATTATATACATCAGATGGGTTTTATATTAGGAATGTAGTGCTGGCTCAATATTAGGAAAATCAGTATAATCAATCACATCAATATCAAAACCAACATAAATATTTTGACAAAACATAATACTTTTTAATTAAATAACACTAGAGGCATAGGAATAAATGAAGGTTTCCTTAAAAGAATAAGTAAAATCTATCTAAAACCATCAGCAAGCATTAGCTGTCATGGGGATAAGCTAGAAGCCTTTCCTCCCAATAAGATCAGGGGTGAAGCAAGGATGCCCTTTATCACCACCAATACTCAATGTTATATTAAAAATGCTAGTTATAAGCATTAAGAAAAAAATGGAAAGAATCAGAATAAGCTATCACTCTTTGCAGTTGATATGACAGCATAATTAGACAATTAATTAGGAAACTAAGTTGAAATAGTTCATATCTTTAGCAAAGTTAAGGATTATTAAAAAAAAAAACACCACACATAAATCAGGGGAAAGATGGGTAGGTCAGTGGACTGAGAGCCAGGCCTAGAGACAGGAGGTCCTAGGTTCAAATCTGGCCTCAGACACTTCCCAGCTGTGTGACCCTGGGCAAGTCACTTGACCCCCATTGCCTAGCCCTTACCACTCTTCTGCCTTGGAACCAATACACAGTTTTGATTCTAAGAGGGAAGGTAAGGGTTTAAAAAACAAAACAAAACAAAAAAAATCCCCACATAAATCAACATTTCAATATATTACCAACAAAATGAGGCAACAAGAAATAGAAAGGGAAATTCCATTTAAAATAACTAAATCTAAAATGGTTGGGAGTCTACCTGCTAAGGCAAACCCAAAAACTATATGAACATAATTACAAAAATGTTTTTTCGGGTAGTGCTGAATCAATATAATAAAAATGACAATTTACCTAAACTTACTAATTCAGTGTCAAACTAATCAACCTTCTAAAAAATTATTTTAGTTAGAAAAAAAAATTCATCTGGAAGAAAAAGTCAAGAATATTATAGGAAACAATAAAAAAAAGAAAAGGGAGGTGGCCCAGAAATACCAGATCTAACTCTGTATTATTAAAATGGTAAGCATCAAAAACAATTTGGTATTAGGGAAGCTAGGTGGCTTAGTGGACAGCTAGCCAGGCCTTAATTGGGAGGCCTTGGGTTAAAATCTGACCTCAGATCCTTTCTGGTTGTTTAACCCTGAGCAAGTCACAGCCACTGTCCCTTAACCTGATTGCCTAGTCCATACCACTATTTTGCCTTGGAATTGATGCCTAGTATTGACTCTAAGACAGAAGCTAAAGGGTTAAAAAAAGCCTGGCCCTTACTGCTCTTCTGCCTTGGAACCAATACTTAGTAAAACAGAAAAATAAATAATTAAAATTAAAAATAAAATAAAAAGAATTTCTGCCAATTATATCATGACTTACTTGGTTTGTTGTTCTTCTCATTACTAGGGGAGCTGTCCAAAGGCTTGACATGCAGGATGAAGTTTCATCATCATTCTAAATGAGAAAGAAAAGAGTAGTTGTAAAAGGTTTGGACATCTTAGGGATGATCCTAAGATCTGTAGGAGTAGAGTGTATCACCTCTCAGTTATCTAAGGTATCCCACTTTTAAAGTGGGATGCTTGGAGGGAGACCAATCCCTACACTTTGCAACAGTTAACCTGGCAGAGGTCAATAAGCTTGTTACTTCAATCCTAGACACAAGCAAGCAAATAATCCATTCTTAATTGTGATTTTTGTTGGTTTGCTTGTTGATATGGTCGATTATGTGGATGGTTTTCCTAATATTGAATCAGCTCTGCATCCCTGGTATAAATCCTACTTGATCATAGTGAATGACCCTCCTGATCACTTGCTGGAGTCTTTTTGCTAGTATCCTGTTTAATATTTTTGCATCTATGTTCATTAGGGAGATTGGTCTGTAGTTTTCTTTCTCCGTTTTTGACCTGACCTCCAGCCACTGACCCCCACCTGACACCCAGCTCTCACTTGTGGCTCCTAGTAGCTGCTAGCATGCGGCAGCGACCACCCCAGGCAACGGCTTCCACAGGCCGGCTAAACCTTGTGAGGGTAGCCATCGGGTCGTCGTTGACCCCTGGTGAACCAGGGCTTTGCTCACCCAGCATGTGAAGACTGCTTCGGCCTAACAGATGGAAGAAACCAATAAGAAGGTTCAACGGCTGAGAGGGCAATGCAGCAAAGCACTGTGGAATGCTCAGGGCATGTTGGAGCACAAAGGACAACACAGCCATCCAATGCAGCTGAGGAAGTCTCCAGGTGTAACGACCTTTTGTGCCACTAGACCCAGACTTCCAATGCCAAAAGAGTGGGACTGTCTCTGTGCATCGACTCTTCCACTTAAATCTCTTTCATGCACAAGTGTCTTTGTGCACACTCATCTAACAATAGATGAAAACTCACAAAGACAATCGTCATTCTCGGTTACCGAGAGACTACTACCAATTGTGTTCTAATTCCAAAAACTTCTAAAAAAGAACTACACTGGAGTTTTGGTCTTCAGTAGATTAATTCTTCAAATTTAAGGCCAATAGATCTCAGTCCTATTAATAATTAATATTTTAAGCATAAATACGCTGCTTCAATAGAATCAAAGAAGCATCTTTAGCAAGAGTTAAGAAACATGAGATGATTAATTCAAAGGATTTTCTTGAATCCATAAAGTCTAAGTTAATATAACTCAGTTTTATCTTCTATCTGGCTTTACCTCAAAGCCCTTTAAAATCCAATGCCATCCTTTACCCCAGACATTATCTGACCATGTCCAGAAGTCTTGTTGTCTCCAGTCCCATCACATTTACCCCTTTATACTACATTTCCTTCCATTCTGATGGCTAGCTATATACTACTCACACTTCAAAAATAAAGCTAGCTCACACCCCTGTGGTAAGCTTCAACATGGAACTGCCTTTTTTGAACTCTTATGACATGGCTAATATCATAGTTTGCAAATTAGTTTTCTCTTGTTTCAACTAAGCAAGTTTTTGCCCCATAAAATTGATTCATTAAGCATTCTTTCAGTAGCTTGTTCAACAATATTTAGCACACAGGCCTCAAATATTGGATGTATGCGCTGCCCAATTTAAGCCTTGAGTTTCTTTTCATTAAGAACCAACATCTGATCTGGCATTCCTGGGAAAGCTCAGAGGACATATGAGGTAGGGGGAAAGGGAAGTACCTTTAGGTTCTCTCCATCAAGGATTTCCAGGAATCCATCATCCTCATCAGACAGAGAGGTCAGAGGAAACTGTGGCAGGAAGAGAGGGAAGGAGTTTGCAAGTTCACTGTTATCCTTTTCATTGGCAAAAACTACAAAATATTTCATGGGTTAAAAAAAAAACAAATCACAGATGAGGTCAAATGTTATTCCTTTCAATTAATCAAGGGGGACTTTATAAATAAACACTCAAGGTCAAGCCCTGGTTATTACCCATAACACTTTTCTCTCCTCTCAGCCGGTGAGTTGCCAGTTCTTAACAGTTGTATCTCTCAAACCCATTTCCCTTATTCCTTCCTTCTGTCATGAGCACCACCATTCTTTCTATCACTCAGGTTTTCAATCTTGAAATTATCCTTAAGTCTTGATTCTCATTTAGCCCCACATCAAATCAGTCTCTTTAATACTACTGTAATTATCTTCCACCTATGTTTTCTCCACATATATACCACAACCACCCTAGTTCAGACACTCATCACACCTCTGGCCCAGACGAATATCCTGACTCTTTAAGCTATTCTTTTCATGGCTATCAAATCTATATTCCTACACACTTGATCTTAGGCAAAAGGCTGAGAAGTGACCAAATCTATATTCCTAAAGCACATATCGGACCACATCACCCTGCCCTGATCAGGTGTTCCCAAATGTTCTAGGATAAAATAACAATTCCTCTATTGCAGGGGTCCCCAAACTACAGCTTGCAAGTCACAAGTGACCCCGAGGCCATGTATCCGGCCCCCACTGCACTTCCAGAAGGGGCACCTCTTTCATTGGTGGTCAGTGAGAGGATATTGTATGTGGCAGTGCCACAAAGCATGGCATTGCTCACGTACAGTACTACTTCCGGTGACGTAATCCTTTGCATGGCACCTTGTTCTGAGAGTAACTGAATGAGAATGAGGCGCTGCACAAAGGATTATGTGGAAGACGTCAGCATGGTGAGCAGTGATCTGGGGGAGGGGATTCCGCACTGTGTATACTGCTGCCTGGTATAGTGGAGGCAGTGATTGGCCTGTGCAAGGTGTGACAGGCCCATCCCAGCCAGCACTGCAGCCTCCGCTATCCCAGACAGTGTATACAGATTTGTTCATAGATTTTTTAAAATATAGCCTGGCTCTTTGTGGTGGCCCAAAACTGGAAAACGAGGGGATGCCCATCAATTGGGGAATGGCTGAACAAACTGTGGTATATGTTGGTGATGGAATACTATTGTGCTAAAAGGAATAATAAAGTGGAGGAATTCCATGGAGACTGGAACAACCTCCAGGAAGTGATGCAGAGCGAGAGGAGCAGAACCAGGAGAACATTGTACACAGAGACAAACACACTGTGGTATAATCGAATGTAATGGACTTCTCCATTAGTGGCGGTGTAATGTCCCTGAACAATCTGCAGGGATCCAGGAGAAAAAAACACCATTCATAAGCAAAGGATAAACTATGGGAGTGGAAACACCGAGAAAAAGCAACTGCCTGAATACAGAGGTCGAGGGGACATGACAGAGGAGAGACTCTAAATGAACACTCTAATGCAAATACTATCAACAAAGCAATGGGTTCAAATCAAGAAAACATCTAATGCCCAGTGGACTTACGCGTCGCGCTATGGGGGGTGGGGGGGAGGAAAAGAAAATGATCTATGTCTTTAACGAATAATGCTTGGAAATGATCAAATAAAATATATTAAAAAAAAAATATAGCCTGGCCCTCCAATGGTCTGAGGGTCAGTGAATGGACCCCTGCTCTATTGGCATTTGAAGTCCCATATAATCTGTCTTTAGACCCGCTTTCAAGGAAGGTTACATATTAATCTCCCTAATCTATAATGCCATTTGGACAAATTACTATTACCTGTATATGACACTGTATCTGCTCCCCCCAAATCTTTACACATTCAATGCCTAGAATGTTTTCCCTCATCCTTTCTACCTTTCAGAACTCTTAGCTTCCTTCAAAGCTTAGCTCTCTCCTTTGAGACCTCCTCTCTATTCCCCCACTCTCCCAAATCACTTGTATTTTATATATGATATATAACTATCTGTACACACACTCTACTCTTCTAATAGAATACAAGGTTCTTCTCAGGAACAGGGATGATTTTACTCTTATTCAGATATCCAATATTGTTAACCACTGGCACATAATAGATGCTTGTTGATTGACTAGTGGATTGTCAATCAATCCCATGTGACCACTCTAGTTTCTCCCCAGATTATTCATTCAATAAATACTATTTTAACAACACTATCACTAAACTCCCCGACTCTGGTCTGTTACTCCCTTTCAAACAAACAAATCTTTACTTTTGGTCTCACTAACTCTACTAAGACAAAAGGGCAAAGGCTAGGCAATCAGGATTAAGTGACTGGCCTAGGGCTGCACAGTTAGCAAGTATCTGAGGCCATATTTCAACCCAGGACTTTACTTCTCTAGGCCTGGTTCTCTATCCACTGAGCTACGTAGCTGCCGTATCAAGTCCCGTGTTTAAAAAAAAAGAAGAGAAACTGTTAGTAGCTTCCCATTGTCTAATTTAGTTTCTTATTCCCCTTCAAGTGCTGTGTTCCAGTCAAAGTGGGCTACTTGCCATTTCCACATTTTTCCTACCTAGGTGTATAACTCTCCCCATTCCTCCAGTCTGGAATGAATTCGTACAGACCTACCTGTTGAAATCCTTCCCTTACTTCATGTCCAGCTCACATACCACCATAACACCTTCCCTGGTTCTCCCAGCTAGAAGTGATTTCTCCCTCCCTGAATCTCTTGTCCACTGTTTGACATCTTCTATGGATATATCACCTTCTAGCTTGCATTACAGTTCATTGTGAAACAGGTCCCTAAGCTCCTTGAGGATGTCAATGCTGGTTTGTACCTTTGTATCTGTAGAATTGAACAAGGTGTGTCGCACAGATGCCTCCCCCAACTCCCTCCCAATCATGCATCACTAGAAAGAAGCTATCTCCCAAAGTGAATGTTATGGGTCTATTGCTGGCACCAGTTCTTTATACTGAAATAGACCTACAGTGGAGAAGGGCAAGTTAGAATCATTAATTTGACAGAAATGAGAAAAGTTAAGGAGTTTGAGGGAGTAGATAGGTAGCTCAGAGGATAGGGAGCCAAGTCTGAGATGGAAGGTCCCTGGGTTTGGCCTCAGACTCTTCCTAGCTATGTGACCCTGGCCAAGTCCTTTAATCCCCATTGCCTAGCCCTTACTACTCTTCTGCCGTAGAACCAAAATATAATATTGGTATAAGATAGAAGAGTTGGGGGGGTGGGGAGGGGGAGACAGAGAGAGAGGCAGAGAGAAGACAAGGAGTCTTAGTTCTTAGGCCAGGTCTATCTCTCATTGTAATACACATCTTAGTCCTATGTCAACATTAGCTCTCCCAGGGTATTGTAATCACTTTGGAAGAAACTTAAGAAAATCAACCTATAAAGCCTACTACCTGGCCACAACACCAATTAATAGGCTCCAATTAGCTTCAGTCTAAGACAGCTAAGCTCATTTCTTGTTATAGGCATCACAGGGACTTCCACTAAACTATCACTCACAGGTAGGATCAATCAGAAATGTTTCTAAGAAAAAGGACAGACATGTGAATCTGCTGATGCCAACGTCTACATCTAGGGCTGAGTGTTTTGGCCAGCATTCAAACTCTTTAACTGTTTCAATAGTTGGGTCTCTATCACCATGGAGGTTAAGGGGCACGGCTAGAACTTTGGTTTTCAATCCCACTTGGCTCCTTGGATATTATATTTTAGACCATAAGTATTAGTCTCCCAAAAGGACAAGGACACTATAAAGAGTAAAATTCAATGTAGCTTCCTCATTTATAAAGTCCAATGGTCTCAGAGTCTACAGGATATATTCTGTGGAAAAAGCTCCAGAATTTCCCTTTAACTGATAGAACTTGGGCAAATCAAAGCAGAGAAGATATACCATTTGAGCTGGGGCTGAATTCTGCCTTTGCGTGAAGACATCTTTGACCTCTCCAAGTCCATGAAAAGGGCCACGAGGTACAGGTCTTGTTGGCTTCTTAAATTCAAAGCCCTCCTGCAGGACAGTACAAATGATTTTAAGACCTTTCCTCCCACCCTTCATGTTGATCCCACAAATTCAGAAATACATCAGGTGGGGTACATCATGATTACCATCTGTAACTACCTCAAATCCAAGAATTCAGATTTTATTCTAACAAAGATATAATCCGTGGAAGCAAAAGATGCCAGTGTCCTCATTGATAAAACAATTTATATAGTCCCTTAATATTTACTGTGATGAGATTAGGTCTATCAAAACTGTTTAGTCTAGTTTCAAAATAGCTTTGTGATGAGGAATCAAAGCGTCTCAAGTTATTTTTTTAGTTTTGTTGTTGAAAGTCTGCTATATGCACATTTGCTAGGCAAGAGGGCAGACCAATCATAAACCTTCTTAAGAAAGTTTCCAAGGTGGACAATTTGGAACTATACCCAAAGGGGACTAAAAGACTGTCTGCCCTTTGATCCAGCCATAGCACTGCTGGGTTTGTACCCAAAAGAGATAAGTAAAAAGACTTTTGTACAAGAATATTCAAAGCTGCACTATTTGTGGTGGCAAAAAATTGGAAAACGAGGGGACGCCCTTTGATTAGAGAATGGCTGAACAAATTGTGGTATATGTTGGTGATGGAATGCTATTGTGCTCAAAGAAATAATGAAGTGGAGGAATTCCATGGAGACTGGAAAGACCTCCAGGAGTTGATGCAGAGTGAAAGGAGCAAAACCAGGAGAACATTATACACAGAGACTGATACACTGTGGTACAATTGAATGTAATGGACTTCTCCCTAAATAGGTTCTGATCAAGGACATATGTAACACCCAATGAAATTGCGTATCGGCTATGGGAAGGGTGAGGGGAGGGAAATAATATGATTCTTGTAACCAAGGAATAATGTTCTAAATTGACTAAATAAATTAATAATTTAAAAAAAAAAAAGGAAGTCTCCAAGGTAAGATTATCCGAGTTGGAGACCAGGTATTTCTAGCAAAAGTCACCCAGGAAATAAAGTACCTGCCATATGTAACAAATAGTGTCATAAAGTGGTATATAAGACATTGCCACCTAAAAATAATCTACCTGGAGACAAAACACACACTGATTAGCAAGCGCTTTTAATAAAAAGAACATAGAAGTTCCAAGTGAATTAAGAGTAGGAAAAGAAGAAAAAACGGAATAGATCCAAGTTCCTATTGTGTCCTTTTTCTTTATTTCCATCATAGTAATGCTTTATGGAGTACATGAAGGATTTCAGCTTGGTCATAAAGAATGATTAGAAGGCATACTGTTAAAAGGAAGGCACTTTAGGAGGAAATATGTCAAGAGCACCAGATATGAACATACGCTCAGGGCACCATGAGAACTATTTCTCTAGAGTATGTGCATTAGGGAATGTAGTAATTGTTTAGAAAGGTAGGATTGGGCCAGATGATAGAGGGTCCTTTGAATATCAAGGGAATTTGGATTTGGACTGGGTAATCATTGATATTAGTGAGTTCTAATTTGGTTTATTCACTTTATTCTCTCCTATTTTGTGAAAATGGGATATTGTTTTGAGGTTTGGGCCACTACCTTGAAAGCAATTTGTTATTATCTTATCTTGGTCAAAAGTTTGTTACTCACAAGCTGGAAGCCCTTAATATAACACATATAATGGCCATACTCACATTTTCCTTGTTTTCATCATGGTCGCTTAGCTGAAAGATATCACAGTCAAGTGAATCAAAATGGCTTCTTTTTAGGGCAGGACTACAACCCAGGAGCTTCTGCTGTCAAGGTGACAAGAATAAATTAGATATCAGTGGGGAGATGGATACCTCCATAAAAATCTTATTCAATTCAGTTACTCAAAGAAAAAACTACATAGCTTATTAGAAATAATCTAAGCAGTTATTCCATAATACTTAGATAGCTGTTTGGAAAAACAAAAAGTGGAAATAAATTTCTTCCTCTCCATGGTTTTATCAAGACTTATTAATAAGTTGCTATTAAGTTACTTATTTCATAAGACTTGCCTACTTGGACAATTCAAAGTAGTATGTTATCATTGGATGATAGAAATCACCTCTGGTTTGAGCCAGAACGCTTGTGGTATATAGAGAAGAAAAGGCTTAGAAGTCCATTTCTATTGAAACTTCTTAGAAATTTGCAAGCACTTATTTGCAGTGAAATTTCTAACACTTATGGTCACTTCAACAAGATCATACTTGGTGGACAAAACAAGACTTAAGCCCAGAGTTAGTAACACTGAAGGAAAGGAAAATAACTTACTGGCAGGGAATTTATTCTCCTCATGGGCTTTTCAAGGCTGCAATGAGAACAGAGTAAATGAAAATGTGTGTTCAGATTAGCCAAGTAAAGAAGAATCTTAAATTCAACACTAATTAGCAACCCCCCACCCCCTTAGACAAATCCACTTACTTAAAAGTCTAAGGAAAGATAACATCATTTTCCCAATCCAAACCCACCTTAAGCTTCTAAGGAAAATAACTGGGCTCAAATAAAGTATTTTCTTAAACACATTCCCATAGACCCCTTTAGGAAACTGTTGAAGTATATGAACTCCTTTTCAAAATATTTTGAAATGCATAAAATAAAATACATAAGATTACAAAGGTAACCAATTACACTGAAATATTTAAGGATATTTTTTAAAATTTATGGACTCAATCATGAACCCCTGCCTTAAGGCAATAATTATGCTACTGGGCAGGAACACAACAGATTTAAATATTTCCACTTAAAATTAAAGTAAACTTGTGTTTTGGTTTGGGGGAGGGGTATGTGTATGAAGATTGTTCCAGAAGCTTCAACCATTCAGAGGCCAATGGACTTAAAATAAGGGTAAAGCAGCATCAGAATTAATCTGGGAAAACTTAGTCCAGAACCCTAACCAGTTAGGCATTTAATAACATTGACATTTGGTATTAAGCAAATAAATACATACCTTTCTTTATTATCCAGGGGCCCAGGAGAATCTAGACAAAAACCTGTTGGGGTTAGAAAAAAAGACTATTGTGATTCAGCTGCTCCATCTGTATTTAATATTATATCTTAATTCCTTCTATTAATTCTAAACATCTCATTAGATACCATTTCACACTTTTAAAAGAGCAGTGTTTAAATTGGTCAGGAGCTCCCAGGAATTTCAGGGTGAGCATTGCTTTGAATTACCAGAGACCCAGTACCTGCTCTTTGAGGCAAATCATGAGGTAGGGCTCAAAAGCAGGTCTTCCTGACCCCAGGCCCAATGCTCTATCTATGCTACCACCTAGGTGCCTCTGAAGAAGACATAATACTTTCCCCTCTGCTCTGGAGCCACCATCAGTGACACAAGATTTAAGGGAAAAGTAGGTAAAGATAATTGTTAAAGCCATCTTGTGATTATTCAGGAATAGATGATCTAGTTTATGGTTAATGTTCATCTCATCTGCCTCCCCTAGATCTGAGGCAAATATTCTGTTAGCACTGATACAAACAAGTAGACTACATTCAGTCATACAGCACCAGTCTCTAAAATTCCTGCACCCCAAAGGCAGAAGATTTTAGAGGTTTAATCTAATTTACATACCAACCTCAGATTAGCCTAAATTTACCAATCCCTAAGCAACTTTTATTTTCTGGGCAATTATAATGGAATAGCCTAAACCTACTGCTAAAACTTCAAACCACTTCTTACCAGTCTCGATTTGGCAAAAGCTAACCACTTGTGGCAGAAATTTGGAGAGAATTAACCTTAATTGATAGTTCTCTACCCATTCCCTTACTTCCGAAATTAATCATTAAATATTTCCTGGATATAGCTTGTCCTTTCCTAACTCCCTTTAATATTCAACAAGTCTTTGATCACACAATTCATTCTCTTTGTCTAGAGTTCCACTCTATTCCAATCTCCATTTTTTTCCTACTAAAAATTAGCTTGTTCTCAGATTCTGCTTTTATGAACCCTGATGTTCTGCAAATCTCTCCTGTGGTTTTCCAGTAACATCTCATATTATACTACCTCTGTGGTACTTATCACATACTGCCTTACCTTTTAATTATTAAGGTATATGTCACATTTCTTCTATTAATTTAGAAGATTCTGGAAAAGGAGAAGGGCTTGTTATGTCCTCTATTCTTCACAAGGCTTACTCCATTACAGTGGACACACACAACAAATATTTTAAAGCAAAATGAAAGAATACCTGAATCTGTAGACTCTGAGGAGCTTGTTCGCTGTAGGCTACTACTGTTCTTCATTTCCAGTGGATTCTCACATTCACTGCAAACAAAAGCACACAAATCTTTATATGCCATTTTTGAATCTGGCAACAAGGAGAAACCCTCATCTCCATTGGCTATTGATTTTCAAGGAGTCAGAGGCAAATATCAAACTATTTAATGCCTGGTTTGGCCCCACCTGATGTCCTATAAGATGTCCTGCCAATCACAATTCCTTAACAGAATGAGTGAGGGTAGGCCATCAACTTCTAATATAGCGCCTAAGGCCTAGTGGAATTAAAAACTCTCAAAAACACCACTCAAGACTATCTGGCCAACTCTAACTCCAAGAAGAATGCATCTTTAACTCATGTGGGATCTTATGTTTACTTGGGGAAATTTAGAACAAGGTTACAATGGAAAACAGCATTCCAGAAACTGATAGGCGTCAAAAGGAAAGGAAACATGAGGAAACATGTAACTAACAAGAGACCAGGCTGCAAGAAAAGCCTTCAATAACTGTGTGGGGGAAGGGGGACCACCCAGGACCATAGTAAAATGGAGGCAAGTAACTGACCCTGGCCACATGCTAGGGAATTGTGGTTAATTCCCAGGCCAACTAGCCATGTGCCTAAAAACACACACACACACACACACACACACACACACACACACACACACACACACACACAAAGAAAATGGAATGCTTACATTGGAAGAGCTATTTCCACCGGAGATCCTGTTAAAGGGCTTTAGAGTGAATAATTGAAAGGAATTAAAAAATTTTTAGAATATAGGAAAGTTGGGGAGCAACTTAGATTCAGTACAATGAGAACAGAACATGGAATAGTGGAAAGTGGTGAGAATAGGGCCAGGATACAGTTAGTAATGAGAGAGTAGGAAGGAAAGTTTAGACAAAGGTCTTCTTGGAGACAGCAGTGAAGTGAATGAAGAAAAGAAAGGGAGGGAATAAGGATCAGGGAGGTTGGGGAGGAATATACATTGTTTAAGGGGACTGTGTGACTAGTCTAGTTGGGTACAATCTGAAGTAAAGTGCACATGAGGGGAGAAGGAATAAGAAAAGGGGTGGGTGGGAAGAATGGAGAGGAAGCTGAAAATAAGAAAGGGAGGATGTCAGAGTGTACTTGATGAATAAGTGGGGCTCATTGAACAGAGTGGGATGAGAACATATGGGGGGGGGGGATGTGAGTGAGAAAGGATCAGGATTTCCTTGGCAGTGGAAAGGAGAGATATAAAAGGTCCTGGGATAGAATGTATGTGGGGGGGGGGGGGGTGGGTAGGCCTTGACATATTAGGATCATGGATTTGTAGCCCAGATGGAATCTCTGGGGATCATCTAATCCAATCTTCTCATTTTGCAAAAGAGGAAATGAGGCCCAGAAAAGGCAGTTATTTGCCCAAGGTCACAGGGCTATTAAGGAGCTGAGCCAGGCCTGAAAAACAGGCCCTCTGATTTCAGAGAGCCTCGACTCACAGGCTTCAATAGAGGGCACATGGTAGTAATGGGGTGGGGGGCTGAATGGAAAGAGACCAGGATGTACAGAGGGTGAGAGCTGAGCTGGAATGTACGTGGCAGGGGGTGGGGCAGGATGGGGTGCAGAGCAGGAGAGGGGGACAGGCCCTAGTGTGTTGGATAGGGGAGGTGGGCTGGAGAGAGCACATGGGAGAGAGCTCAGAACAAAACCAGAGTGAACTTGGGGAATGGGGAAGAGGAGAGGAACTTGGCCTTGGGGGAAGAGGTTCCAGGCACATGGAGGGGGAGGACAGAAGGGAGGTTTCCGTAGGCTCCCGGGAAGGGGGGAGCCCCTGAGCAGCTGGGAGCCCAGGCCGCTTCCTCTCACCTGCCCAGGCCCCGCAGCTGGTCCATGGTGACTGCGAGGTTGGTGACCGGGGAGAGCCCCCCGGGACCAGCAGGAAACAGGGCCTTGACGACGGCTGGCTGCGAACTGCAGGCGAAGAGAAGCCGGCGGCGGTGCGAGTGCTCCGGGCCCAGCTCCATCCGGAGCAGCGGCGGCGGGGGCGGCGGCGGCGGCGCCGCCTCTCGTTCTCTCCCTCGCCCCAGGTGGGTCGCCCGCCCGCCCGCCTTGTCCCGCGCAGCGCTGCCCCCACCGCTTCCCGGAGCGCGGCGCGCGCGCGTGAGCCCGGCCACCCGCGGGTCAAACACAAACACGACCCCGAGGTTCAGGGACGCGGGAGCCACGGATAAGCGGGGCGGGCGGGTCCGCCAGGGAGCGAACGAACGATGCCCACAGCAAGGGGTTCCAGGGCCGCGCGGGTAGGCGCCGCCAACCAGAGGATTAAACCCAAACAAAACAGGGCCGGCTCAAGGGTGGAAAGGGAGAAGCGGGGAGAGGGGCAGGCGATAACCTCAAGACGAGGACGCAGGCCGGAGGCGCTTTCTTTCAACTCAGTCAGCCTAAATGTGGTGGCGGCGGAGAGCAAAAAGTGAGACCCCCACCAGCGCCAGCGGATCTCCTGCCCCCAGCTGCTCGGGTGTTTCGCAGTAGCCGCTCGCAGAGTGCCGCTGCTGCCCCGCCCCCTTTCCTATTTGGCGCCAAACCCAAGCCACCAATCAGAAAACAGATCTTCCGTTCCACCCCCTGAAGGGCAGCGAGGTTTAGCCAATAAGAATGCAGGGAGGGAAAGACTGTCGGAGAGCTGCTTCTGCACCAGGCCTCTCGACAGGAGGCGGGGCCAAGGTCGAAAAGGGGGAAATAGAAGTGGGGGAAGGGCAACCAGAGAAAAGGAGAAAGTGGATGGAAGCGGTAGCTCCCAGCATGCCACGAGAGCTTCCCGCACAGTCCTGCGATCCTGACACTGCATCATGGGAACGGTAGTTCTGAATGGTAGCGGTAGTTCAAAAACAGAATTTCTGCTCCTCTCTAGGGACTCAAGAAATTTTGTTTTAGAACTGGCCTAAAGATGTTTTTTTTTTTTTCTTAGATAATAGCAAAGTGGCTGCAAAAGTGGAGATTGGGAGCAACCCTTCCTTTGGTCACTCGCCCTAGTACAAAAATAAATGTACCTTCCTTTGGTCACTGGCCTATCTAAAAATGAGTGAATGAATGAAGACTGAAGAAATATTTAAGAATGATCATTTACTCATGATCCATGAGCCATTAGACCTTAGATCACCAAGGAAGGAGTACTTCTAACCTTCTCCTCCCCCCCCCCCCCCCCCCCTTAACCCAGCAGCCCAGCTTTGTAAAAGCAGTTGAGGAAATATTCTGACTATGCTTTGAATACAGATAAAGTTCTCCTGGAGCAGAACCAGAGATTAAGCCCTGAGGGAAGGGAGATCCCAAAAGACTTAGAACAAAGTGGAATGAGTTCATTGATCCTCTTAGAAAACAAGCAAATGTTAAAAGTATGTCCCAAAGAATCACAGAACTACAGAATGCAGTTGTCCAGGGGACTAAATTGCAAGCCACTTCTCCAAAGACTGAGAATTTAAAATCCAGAGGCAGACAGACATTCCATTAGTAAGACAAAAAAATGCTTGCCTTTTTAATTTCCCTCCCATCCTACTTTGGGCCTGAGTTTCTCTATTGTAGTGCTTGGCTTTGTGTGTGTGTGTGTGTGTGTGTTTTTAATAGAATTTAGAGTCTAGAAGGACCTCATAATTTAGTAAAATAAACTTTAGATATAGAGTCTTTGCACTCAGGTTCGAATCTGGCTTTGCCACTTAACTGTGTTCAGTCAAATAAACATTTATTAAGTACCTACTATGTGCAGGAGGCAACTGTTGGTTCAATCGATAGAGTGTTAGGCTTGAAGTCAGAAAAAGCCAAAAAAATTCCCATGGATAACATTGTCAGGGGTTTATGATCATGCCTGAACCCCAATAACATCTGTTAGGTGCTGTAGTAAGTGCTGAGGATAAAAAATAATGTAAAACAGTCTCTACTCTCAAAAAGCTCACAGTTTAATAGTAGCGACAACATATAAACAACTATAGTATATACAAATAGGATGTACAGAATATATTAGAAAAAATATCAAAGGGAAGGAATTAGAATCAAGGAAATATCCATAAAGGCTTCATGCCTGAGGTAGGATTTTAGGTGAGGCCTGAAGGAAGCCAGAGAAGCCAGGAAGCAAGGGAGAAGAGATCCAGGGATGGGGAGTAGTCAGCCAAGGTCAATGAATCATAGAATATGTGAAGAGGGATAAGATGAAAGAACAGAAAGAGAATAAGGGGCCAGGTTATGAAGGACTTTGAGAGCCAGAGGATTTTATATTTGATCTTGGAAGTGATAGCCATTGGAATTTACTGAATGGAGGATATAGTCAGAATTGTTCTTTAGGAAGTTCATTTTGAAAGTTAAGTGGAAGTTGTAAATTGAGGTAAGATCCACCAAGGGGCTACTTGCAATGGTCTATGCATGAAATAATGAGGGCTTGCACTAGGGTGGTAGTAGTGCTAGAGGAGAAAAGGGGACATAGATAAGCCATATTGTAAAGGTAGAATCAGTATGATGTGGCAATAGATTGAAATTTTTAAAAATTGTTTTAACCCTTATTTTCTGTCTTAGAATCAATACTGGGTATTGGTTCCAAGGCAGAAGAGCACTAAGGGCTAGGCAATGGGGGTTAAGTCACTTGCCCAGGAGCACATAGCTAGGAAGTGTCTGAGATTAAATTTGAACCTAGGACCTCCCATCTCTCTAGGCCTGACTCTCAATCCACTGAGCCACCCAGCTGCCCCCCACAATAGATTGAATATTGAATGAATGAGAGAGAGAAAAAGAGAGACAGACAGAAAGGAGTGAAGATAACACCTAGGTTGTGAACCTGGGTGTTTGGAAGGATAGCAGTACCTTTTATAGTAATAGAAAAACTAGAAAAAAGGAAAGGTTTTGGAAAAAAGATAATGAGTTCAGTTTTGGACATATTGAGTTTAAGATATCTATCTACAGAATGTCTTACCAGATAGGTAGAGATGGGAGAAAGAGGTCAGGACATAGCTTTAGGAATATATAAATAAATCTAAGAATCATCTGCATAGAAATGATCATTAAATCCATGGGAGTTTATGAGAGTTATCAAGAGAAATGATATATAAGAATAGGACATAGGACAGAGCCTAGTTATTGGGCAAAACAAAAAATAAAAATAAAATTTCATTTAAAAAAGGTTTAGAGCAACGTAATGATACAGGACAATTCTGAGGGACTTATGAGAAAGAACTCTATCCATATCCAGAGAGAGAACTGTGGTAGTAGAAACATAGAAGAAAAACAACTGCTTGATCACATGGTTTGATTGGGGATGTAGACTCTAAATGATCACTCTAGTGCAAATAGTAATAATATAGAAATAGGTCTTAATGATACATGTAAAATCCAAATGAATTGCTCTGCTCCTTGGCTATGGAAGGGAGGGTGGGAGGAGGGAGGGAAAGAATACAAATCATGTAACCATGGGAAAATATTCTAAATTAATTAAAGAATGAAAAAAGAAAAAAAGTGTCTAGTTTTAGACATGTTGAGTTTAAGGTGTTTATGGAATATCTGGTTCAAGATATGTGATCAGCTAATTACAAAGGTCTTTCTAGCTCTTAGGGATTCTATAATTATAGGATCAAGAGAGACAATAACAACAAATATATCAAGTGCCTACTATGGACATGGTGTTTTCTTTAAAGTCAGTTTCCTTAAAGTGAACCCAAGGTGCCTTATTTCCCATTTCCTATATGATGATAGTCCCAATGATAAAAATTCCTTAATGTACTCTGAAGAAGTTAATAATTACTCAATTACATGATTGAGTAATAAATATATATAGTATATATAAATATATTTTTTTTCCTTTGTAAAAACAGGGATATACATGTTTGAAACATTATAGGGTTTTTTTTTTTTACTTTCTAAACATTATTTTATTTGGTTATTTACAAACATTATTCATTGGAAACAATGATCATTATCTCTCCCCCCCCCCCTCCCTCTCCCACCACTTCTCCCATAGCCTGCGCACAATTCCACTGGGTTTCACATGTGTTCTTGGTTCGAACCCATTTCCAGGTTGTTGGTATTTGCACTAGAGTGTTCATTTAGAGTCTCTCCTCAGTCATTTCCTCTCAGCCCCTGTAGTCAAGCAGTTGCTTTTCATCGGTGTTTTTACTCCCACAGTTTATCTTCTGCTTGTGGATAGTGTTTTTTAGATCCCTGCAGATTGTTCAGAGACATTGCATTGTCCCTAGTGGAGAAGTCCATTACCTTCGATTGTACCACAGTGTCTCTGTGTACAATATTTTCCTGGTTCTGCTCCTTTCGCTCTGCATTACTTCCTGGAGGTTGTGCCAGTCTCCATGGAATTCCTCCACTTTATTATTCCTTTGAGCACAATAGTATTCCATCACCAACATATACCACAATTTGTTCAGCCATTCCCAATTGAAGGGCATCCCCTTATTTTCCAATTTTTGGCCACCACAAAGAGCGCAGCTATGAATATTCTTGTACAAGTCTTTTTTCCTTATTATCTCTTTGGGGTACAAACCCAGCAGTGCTATGGCTGATTCAAAGGGCAGACAATCTTTTATCGCCCTTTGGGCATAGTTCCAAATTGCCCTCCAGAATGGTTGGATCAATTCACAACTCCACCAGCAATGAATTAATGTCCCTACTTTGTCGCATCCCCTCCAGCATTCATTACTTTCCATAGCTGTCATGTTAGCCAATCTGCTAGGTGTGAGTTGATACCTCAGAGTTGTTTTGATTTGCATCTTTCTGATTATAAGAGATGTAGAGCACTTTTTCATGTGCTTATTAATAGTTTTGACTTCTTTGGCTGAGAACTGCCTGTTCATGTCCCTTGCCCATTTATCAATTGGAGAATGGCTTGATTTTTTGTACAATTGATTTAGCTCTTTGTAAATTTGAGTAATTAAACCTTTGTCAGAGGTTTTTATGAAGATTGCTTCCTAGTTTGTTGCTTTCCTTCTGATTTTAGTTATATTGGTTTTGTTTGTACAAAAGCTTTTTAATTTGATGTAGTTGAAATTATTTATTTTACATTTTGTGACTCTTTCTATGTCTTGCTTGGTTTTAAAGTCTTTCCCTTCCCAAAGGTCTGACATGTATACTATTCTGTGTTTACCTAATTTACTTATAGTTTCCTTCTTTATGTTCATGTCAGTCACCCATTTTGAATTTATCTTGGTGTAGGGTGTGAGGTGTTGATCTAATCCTAATCTCTCCCACACTGTCTTCCAGTTTTCCCAGCAGTTTTTATTGAATAATGGATTTTTGACCCCAAAGCTGGGATCTTTAGGTTTATCATATATTGTCTTGCTGAGGTCACTTGCCCCAAGTTCTATTCCACTGATCCTCCTTTCTGTCTCTTAGCTAGTACCAAATTGTTTTGATGACTGCTGCTTTGTAATATAGTTTGAGATCTGGGACTGCAAGGCCCCCTTTCTTTGTATTTTTTTTTCATTATTTCCTTGGATATCCTCGATCCTTTGTTATTCCAAATGAACTTTGTTATGGTTCTTTCTAAATCAGTAAAGAAATTTTTTGGAAGTTCTATGGGTATGGCACTAAATAGATAGATAAGTTTGGGTAGGATGGTCATTTTTACTATATTGGCTCGTCCTACCCATGAGCAGTTAATGTTTTTCTAATTGCTCAAGTCTAGTTTTAGTTGTGTGGAGAGAGTTTTGTAGTTGTGTTCATATAGTTCCTGTGTTTGTCTCGGGAGATAGATTCCTAGGTATTTTATTTTGTCTAAGGTGATTTTGAATGGGATTTCTCTTTCTAGTTTTTGCTGCTGAACTATGTTGGAGATGTATAGAAATGCTGATGACTTATGCGGGTTTATTTTGTATCCTGCAACTTTGCTAAAGTTGTTGATTATTTCAATTAGCTTTTTGGTTGAATCTCTAGGATTCTTTAAGTAGACCATCATGTCATCTGCAAAGAGCGATAGCTTAGTCTCCTCCTTGCCTATTTTGATGCCTTTAATCTCTTTTTCTTCTCTAATTGCTACTGCTAGTGTTTCTAGTACAATGTCAAATAGTAGAGGTGATAATAGGCATCCTTGTTTCACTCCTGATCTTATTGGGAATGCATTTAGTTTATCCCCATTGCAGATGATATTGGCTGATGGTTTAAAATACATACTGTTTATTACTTTTAGGAACGACCCTTCTATTCCTATGCTTTCTAGTGTTTTCAATAGGAATGGATGTTATATTTTATCAAAGGCTTTTTCTGCATCTATTGAAATAATCATGTGATTTTTGTTGGTTTGCTTGTTGATGTGGTCAATTATGTGGATGGTTTTCCTAATATTGAACCAGCCCTGCATCCCTGGTATAAATCCTACTTGATCATGGTGGATGACCCTTCTGATCACTTGCTGGAGTCTTTTTGCTAGTATCCTATTTAAGATTTTTGCATCTATATTCATTAGGGAGATTGGTCTATAATTTTCTTTCTCTGTTTTTGATCTGCCTGGTTTTGGAATCAGTACATGTTTGTGTCATAAAAGGAGTTTGGTAGAATTCCCTCTTTGCCTATTATGTCAAATAGTTTGTATAGTATTGGGATTAACTGTTCTCTGAATGTTTGATAGAATTCACTTGTGAATCTGTCAGGCCCTGGGGATTTTTTCTTAGGGAGTTCTTTGATGGCCTGTTGGATTTCATTTTCTTATAGGTTTGTTTTTGTAGCAATTAGAAACTAACATATGAGCATAATAATTCTGGTGTTCATGCAAGGATTACATTACTTCAGACAAAGTATGTGTTCTTGCAGTTTCTCAACCTGTCATCTAATTGTTTCCAAACCCCATAAAGGGCTTGGCATTTGAGTGCAAGCCAGTTTCTGATTAATATCCTCATTTGCATTCTATATAGTTACACCAGAGTGGTTGTCTCTACTATACCAAATCAGCAAGGTAATCATACGACCAAAATGTAACAAATTGTGTTCTTGTAGCTCAAATGTCTGGTTTTGTGGGGAAAAAAATTGTTGGATGCATGTTTATTATAAGTCATCTTGAAACTATCATAGATGGACTATTACAAATATTCTGGTTAAACAAATGTTATATTGAGACTCATTACAGTATTAAAACTTTTCCTCATTTAAACTTATTCTCTACTGCTACCATTCTTCTATGACAGATTTTCAAATGAACTAGTTGGCAATTCTTGTCAGTTTTTCAGTACAGGCATTCTGTGAGACTGAAGCTGGTATGCCAGTGGTAGAAGAGAAAAAAGTCACATCTGAAGAGGTTCTTTTCTTATTATGGTTAGTTTCCATATAAACATTGTTTAAAAAAATGAATCAATATATGTAACTGAACTTTAGTACATTTATCATTTAATACAGTGTTTGTCATTAGCCAGTATAAAAGTAAACTTTATAGCATATTTAACTATTCATTTTTGTCAATTGATTAGATAGCTATATCTTCAGAGTTTGTGTACTTCAGTGATTGTTACTTTTTACCTTTGGAGAATGTCATGTTTATTATTAATAAACAAAGTTACTTGGAGGAGCATATATTTATATCAATTGCACTGGTATAATGTTGTTATATATTTAACGAATATTGAATATGAAAATGACATTTTTGTAGAAATATTTTAATTTTTAAAATTATAGCAGGTTCAATGGATCATTTAATAAAGACTGGAAGTATGTAAAAATATTGAAAAATGAGGAATCAAAATATTCATTCAGATGCAGCATATTGCCATCAGGAAATTAGTGAAAGTCCAAGAGATCACAATTCTAGAATAATATACAAAGATGTTTGAGATTCTTCTATTACAATGAGTTTGAAAAAAGCGGAAATATGTTAAAGACACAACATTTTAAAATTATTTCTTGGAAATGATGAATATGCACAATATTCATGTGTAATTTGTGAGAAGTCCTTATAAATACCAGTTTAAACTTCACTTTTGTCTTGATATTTTTGATCAAAACTTGAAAGCTATGTTGATAAATCTATTGCTTTTTAAAGTGAAAATAACAAGATTTAGAATATTGATTCATTTATTGCTGTGCATAAGGAAGAGAGTAAAAAAATGAAGCTTCATATTTAGTAATGATGTGGACTAAAATGTCCCACAAATCCTGTCATGTAGCTGCACACAATCAAAAGAACATAGAAACAATAACTAGTTGATTACAATGGGGCTACCTTTTATATAAAATATATGAGCTGCTTAGATTCACAATTATTAGTCAATCTTTAGACATAACTTAAGTCCTTGATTGGGTGTCTCTGGACGGCAAATACAATAGGTTGAGTTTCCCAGTTACACAGGATTAGGTTGAAAGAATGCTCAATTTCTACCCTTGCTGTCTTTTTTAGAGTCTGTGTAGAAAAGAGCAAAATTTGACCTAAAGTTGTCCCACATACTTAACATATCACAAGCATCCTATTTACATTGCAATTTGCTCCTCCTCCCCATTGGGCAAACAGAGTGAACTGTGGGCAAAGCCAAGCAGACCAAAGTGGACCTTGGATAAAATGACACCAGTTCCTTGGAAACAGAGGGCAACAACTACCTAAACAAATGATTCCTTCTTTAGTAACTAAACAAGATAAAAAGCTTTCCTGAACCCCCCCCCCCGAAAAAAACAACAACACACACACTCTCTTACCTTTTGTTCTTTACTCTGTCTCACTCTTTACCTTTACTTACCACACCTCTTTTTTACCATACCTTAATTAGTTATTATACTAGCTATTCTGTTACTATATTCTCTTATAATAAAGCTTGTTTCCTTGGAATGGAGTCATTTTGAGTCATCAATCAATTCTTTGGATGAGACCCAATCAGCATTAACCCCATCTAAGTTTTTTCTTATTGTTGTTCAGTAGTGTCTGACTCTTTGTGACACCATTTGGAATTTTCTAAGCAAAGATAGTGGAGTGGTTTGCCATTTCCTTCTCAAGCTCATTTTGCAGAGGGGGAAACTGAGGCAAACAATATTAAGGACTTGTCCAAAGTCACATAGCTAGTAAAAGTATCTGAGGCCACATTTGAACTCAGGAAGATGAGTCCTCTTGAATCCAGGTCAGGTAGTCTAGCCATTGTACCATCTAGCTGCCCCTTTAGTAAGTTATCAAACTATTTTTTTTTAAAAAGTATAAAAAAAAAACAGGGAAAGATCTGAGTAAAACTGCCTTATTTGTAAGCAGGTTACAAAAGTCAGAATCTCCAGACACATTCAGTTTGATCTGAGACTCAGTTCTTAGATCTCCCAGATTTTATAAGCATAGGTAATGATTCAACAGGAGTTATGAACAGGGCCAGGAATTCTGAACAGGTTTGTTCAGAACAAGGGTCCTGAATAGAGTTTATGAAATAGATTTCAAGACTAGATTCCAGTAAGAGGAGTTATCACCAGGGCATCCTCCCTTCTCTCCTTCCCTTTCTCAGGTGATTTGGCCACGAAATGGCAGGTCTGCAACTCCCATTTCCCCATGGAAACTTTCAGAGTATGTAGCAAGGTAAGAGGAAGTATACAGGCACTTTCATCATTGCAGAGGTTTTTTAGTACTATATGTTATTTAAATCACAGTTAAAGCTTATTAAACTATTAGAGAGGAATCCTTTTAAGTGATTAAAAGTTACTTAATCGAATTTCTTCTTGCTATCCCTCTTTGGCCCCAAAGTTGGACCTGTTCAACAGTGGACTGATAATAATACATAGAGGACACTCCTCTGTGGGCAACACATGGTGCAGAGGCATATGGATGATAAAGAGAAAGAAAAAGGGAAAAGGCAAAACTTGCAATAGTCAAATGTAAAAAAAAAACACCAAACAAAAAAAAACCATCTAGGTCCAGCAAAGATTCACACAAGATCTTCAGGGCGAAAACAATGCCCCCTTATAGCATAAATGCAAAATGAGGCAGAAAATCAGACAGCTTTTTAAAGGGCTTAAAGGTATTAGAAGAGCATATTTCAAATGATTTCTAGACATTGGAGAATAATTAACCTCTTTTTGTTAAAATTTTTGTGAATATATCAATTTACATTGTAGGATCATACTTGCAAATGATTACAGATTTACACATATATTAATTTGATACTGGCAAGCTGTCTTCTAGGGCATAGGCAGTATGTATAATGTTATATTTCTTGTGAATAGTCAGCAGCTGGTGAAAACACCAGCAGCTTCTGGAGTTGAGTTGGAGGATGCAGGAGGGCTATTGATGTGGCTGGTCCAGAGTAGGAGGAATGGCCGGCCAGGAGAGGAAATTCATCTGTGATGCTCTCCAAGAAACGTCTGGTCTCAAAGTGTGGGTCTTATGGGATAGGAAAAGGGGAAGACATGTTTTGTTTCCCTTGCCCAGGGAAGAATTTGCTCACTAATGCAGGGAAAATGTCAAATCCAAGAAAAATTTCAGTTTTTTTTTTTTAACCCTTACCTTCTGTCTTGAAGTCAGTACTGTGTATTGGTTCCAAGGCTGAAGAGGAGTAAGGGCTAGGCAGTGGGGGTCAAGTGACTTGCCCAGGGTCACACAGCTGGGAAGTGTCTGAGGTCAGATTTGAACCCAGGACCTCCCATCTCTAGGCCTGGCTCTCAATCCACTGAGCCACCCAGCTGCCCCCAAAATTTCAGTTTTGAAATTCCAAATCATCAAGGTAAGAGGACATCAAGTATAAAATAAAAGTGAATTAGCAAAGGACTTTACCAATTGGAGTTTCTTTAACTGTGCCTTTAACAATTGACTGAGGGTTCCCAGAAGATGTTAAGGTTTCTGAGTGAAGTTAAAGTTGAAGCCAGCAAAGCAGAGAGAAGAGCAACACTTTGCAGACTTAACTAAGATCTCAAATCAGAATTTAAAGTATTTTCAAATGTAAAAAGGCTATGATTGACACAGAGGCACCAACATCATTTATCTTGACAAAGACATCAAGCTTTAAAAAGAGAAAGAGGTGTGGCTAGTCAGGAATGTCTCTTTTTGTTAGGAGTCACTAGAGGAGGAATATATTAGGAAAGCCAGATGGAGGGGAAAATTGTCAGCAAAACAAAAGCAATAGAAAATTCCAAAAGATTCAAATTAAAGAAAAAATTTAAAGTTATCACAGAAAGAAAAACCAGAAATAAAATTTAGAGAAAACTAAAAATCATCGTGATTTAAAAATCATCACACAGATTCCCTACCTTGTGAGAAGAGACTAGAAGGATCTGTTCCTTGTACATGAACAGAGGACAATGACACAGGGTAGAGAAGCGTGTAGACATCCTACTGAGGGAAATAAGTCCTTTTAGAAAAGAGCAATTAAGAGTAGAGTGAGATATAAAAAATGTGGTGTGTTGATTAAGATAAAATGGAACATTAATGTGGACTACCAAAAAATTGAGTTTGCTATACAAGAGAGAAAAGGGAGACACAAATAAGCTCTTGTTTAATCTCAAGCAGAGGTTAGAGACAGGCAAAAATAAGACATACTGTGGCAGTCTGGCTCAGATTTGATTGAGATGGTCTTGTATCAGAAATTAAGTCTGATGGGCTTACCTTGGTATTACCAAATGGTGGTACCCCGAACTCTTACCCAGGGACAGGGAAATAGTGATAGAAACTCTGTTTGGAGGTCATTCATTTTGATGGGTGGTTTGACAGCTTCAGGAGGGATATGATATTCAGGCCTGAAAAAAAGACCTTAGAAGTATTTCAAAATAAATCCTCAGTATTCATTCTCAAATAGCAAAGTGTTGTTGGTAAATATATAAACAATAATGTAGGTAGACATCCCAGATTTAGGTCTATTTTTGTGTAAATTCTAGAAATCACATTAAAATGTGTTCTAAATTCTAGTCAATAAGTGTAAGAAAAAGTAGAAAATTTTTGCAATGTCAGAATTTCTTAGCACAGTACAATATAATTTAGAGGTAGATACCTTTAAATAAAATAATAATTTTATAATTATACTTATATACTTACTATTTACCAAATCTACGATCATTAAAGAACATGAGAATAGCAACAGTACAGAAGAGTACATGTAATCCTATAAAGTTTGCTAGAGTGATATTTTGCAAATACTGAATTATGACTTCCATATTCAGAATATGAAAGTTTTCTAAGTTTAGCACAATTCAGAATTAAGGTCTTTCAATTTCAAAAACAACTACATACTCTTTGTTTTTAAAATAAACACAACTTAAAAATCCAATTGAGAAATTAATTATTTCTCTTTGCTATATGATTAGTTTCTCATTAGTTTAATGTCTGTCTTTTGTTTCTGCTACTTTTCTTTTTTTAAACCCTTACCTTCTGTTATGGAATCAATACTGTGCATTGGTTCCAAGGTAGAAGAGTGGTAAGGATTAGGCAATGGGGGTCAAGTGACTTGTCCAGGGTCACACAGCTGGGAAGTGTCTGAGGCCAAATTTGAACCCAGGACCTCCCGTCTCTAAACCTGGCTCTCAGTCCACTGAGCTACTCAGCTGCACCCTCTGTTGCTTTTCAATGTAGCCATCACTGAAAAAGAGGAAAGAGAACATAAATAGATATTATTGTTATTATTATTATAATTTTTAAATGTTTTACTGTTTTTTTTTTCTCAATATTTTTCCTTCTTGGTTGATGAGACCAAGACATAAGCTAGGATTAATGAATGAGACACAGATAAAGCAGACTGGTACAAAGCACAAATAATGAATTAGATTAGAGTATCCCCTTAATTTCCTTTTGATTTTTAAGCTATCATTGCCATTGCTATTTTCATACTCTTCTGTCATTACTTTCTCTAATTCTCTCTTAAGGGAAAGGAGGAAACGTAGATCAAAAGTACAGGTGCTTGCTTTCCAGAAAAGAAGCAACAGATTTTGACAGAATCAGTTCTCTTTGGATGAAAACACTGAACTTGAGCATCCCCTTCAATTTTGTCTCCTTTATTTTTTTTTCATTCCATGAATTACTACTGTTCTTATATTCTTCTGTTATCTTTGCTTTCCCTGGGTTTTCCTTGTTTTTCTTAATGGGCAAGAGGTGCTTAGGGTCATTAAACTTGTCTTGGTTTAAAGAGGTTCCTTTCTTTTTTCTTTGATTTTTACTTTTTTTTTTAAACATCTTTATACTATTTTTTATTACAACAGTAAGAAATCAGAGACTTGTTTCTTTCCTTTCTACAGCAGGGACCATTTAGAAGCTTGTGTTTCTTTACCTTAGACTTATAAACGGGCTCTTCTGTTAATCTGGATTCTGTCGTTTGGCATTTAAGCCTCACTTAGGAAAAAAATCATAATTAGGGTCTTAGATTTTTGATACTATAGAATTTAGAGTTCAAAATTGGTAATAACAGGCTATATATTAGCCAAAAAATATAGTATTCAAGTTAAAAAAAAGAACAGGTTAGCCTTCTATTTAGTATTATTCAATTCAGTACTGTTAAAATACATCTTACATAAACTTATAAATAAGTGTCTCATAGAATAGGAAGGCAACAGTAGGGAAACTTGGGCTTCTAAGCTGAGAGGCTTACAATGACATTATGGGAGAAGAAACAACTGTCTTGGCCAAAACTGCACTAAAGCAACTATGGCAGGAAGGAAAGCTAAGCTCTTGGGCAGAATTGTTTGAAATGTCTTGCCCCACACAGGCTACAAGCTAATATTTTTAAAAAAATATTAATAATGGCTGGGTGCAAAGTTTTTAAGTATAGTCCCTATAGATTCTATTTTTTTTGGCTGTACTCAATTCTCTGACCAGCTAATTAACTTAAAAACATTGTAAAACTTTACGAGTTGCTTAGATTCCCAATTATGAGAAAACTCCTCACGTCAGTCTACATAACCTAAATCCTTGGCTGGGGGTCTCTGGACAGCAAGTATAGGTGGTTCAGTTTTCTAGTCACATAGGACTAAGTTCAAACAATGCTTTATTTCCACCCTCATTGTCTTTTTTTAGAGTCTGCCCAGAAAGGAGTAAAATTTGACCTAAATTTGGATGTACAAGTAGGGAAGACTCTTTTAACTGAAGAATTATACTTAGAGGAAAACAAATTAGAAGTATTTCTTCCATATCACAGTGGTTAGGGGCGCTGCACCCCTGTTACCTGGAAAATCTGAGTAAAAGTTTTTGGGGGAGCAGCTGGCTGGCTCAGTGGATTGAGAGTCAGGCCTAGAGACGGGAGGTCCTAGGTTCAAATCTGGCCTCAGACACTTCCCAGCTGTGTGACCCTGGGCAAGTCACTTGACCCCCATTGCCTAATCCTTACCACTCTTTGGCCTTGGAACCAATACACAGTATTGACTCTAAGACAGAAGTTAAGGATTAAAAAAAAAAAGTTTTTGGCCCTCCCTTTGTGCCAGAGAAGTCTGAATTTTTCATTTATGAGAACCTTACAAATTTGGGTCAAGTATTTGGTCATAGGCTATATAGTTTCTAAACTTTTTCTGTTTATGCTGGTTTTTGCATATCCTCTGCAACTTCTTCAGAACTCCCCCAAATTTCCATTTAATTTCTTTTGCTGACTTAAGATACATTGAAACTGTGATGGGGAAAGTTGCACTGTGGAAAGGATACTTGCAATTTATCCTTTCTCATGGAATTTGCACACATGGAGCAAAATAAATGATTGGGAGATTTGGGGGTTGGGGCAGCTACCAAGAACCAGGCTTAGAGATGGGAGGTCCTGGGTTCAAAGCTGATCTCAAACATTTCCTAGTTGTGTAATCTTGGGTAGGTCATTTAACCCCAATTGCCTAGCCCTTACCATTTTTCTGTCTTGGAACTGAAATTCAGTATTAATTCTAAGATAGTAGGTAATGACTAAAAAAATAAAATTAGTGCAAATATAGTATGGACACTTTGCAGCAAACACAAACAGAGAATACTATAACAATTTAAAAACATGTTAGATGATGCCATCAAAATAATTCATTTTACAAAATCAAGACCAACTGACTCAGTTGTTTACCATTTTATGGAGAGAAATGAGCAGTTTTTATATATTTTTTAAAGATGTGGATAACTTTCCCATAGCAGATTTGTTCATCTTTTTAAACTGAGAAGAGTTAACCATTTTCTTCATTGACCATCTTTTTTCGCTAGATAATAGCTAATAACAATAATGACTAACATTTATATAATGTTTACTCTGTGCCAGGCATTTTGCTTAGTGCTTTACAATTATTTTCTCATTTGATCCTCACAACAGCCCTGAGTTTGTTTTCAATTGTTTTCAGTCATGTATAACTCTTTGGGACTCCATTTTGGAGTTTTCTTGAGAAAGATAAATGGAATGGTTTGGCATTTCCTTCTCCTTCTTCAGCTCATTTTAGGAATGAAAGGAAACTGAGGAGATTTAGGCAAACAGGATTATGTGACTTGCCCAGAGTCACATAGCTAGTAAGTGTCTGAGATCAGATTTGAACTCAGGAAGCCTGGTACTCTATCCACAGCACCACCTAGAGGTCTGACAACCCTGGGAGGTTGGTGCTACTGATATCTCCATTTTACAGATAAGAAAACTGAGGCAAACTTAAGTGATTTGCTGAAAATCACGCCCCTACAAGTAACTAAAGTCAAATTTGAATTCACGTCTTTCTGACTCCAAGACTGGCTCTCTTATCCACTGGATCACCTTTCTGCCTATACTTGAGTAAGTATCCACATGATATGACATGACTGCAGATAGCAGATATCTTTTAAAAAATTAATGAACACGATATATAATTACAGGGTACAAATATAAACATATTCAAAGTTCGAGATAAAGTAAAAAGTATTGGTTAAAGTGTTGGGAAACAAGACCCCTACCCCCTTATACTTGATTGGATTTTAGTGATAGTGACAGGTTTAAGATAATCAGTATTGTGATTCTAAAGTTATTAGTATAAATTCCATCATAATTTTTTTCTTTTAAATATTATTTTATTAGATCATTTTCAAACATTATTCATTGGAAACAAAGATCATTTTTTTCCTCCCCCCCTCCCGCCATCCCTCCCATAGCCAGCGTGTAATTCTTCTGGGTATCACATGTGTCCTTGATCTGAACCCATTTCCATGTTGTTGGTATTTGCATTAGGGTGTTCATTTAGAGTCTCTCCTCAATCATATCCCCTCCACCCCTGTAGTCAAGCAGTTGCCTTTTCTTGTTGTTTTTACTCCCACCTTTTGTTCTCTGCTTGTGGATAGTGTTTTTTCTCCTAGATCCCTGCAAATTGTTCAGGGACACTGCATTGACACTAATGGAGAAGTCCATTACGTTGGATTGAACCACAGTGTATCAGTCTCTGTGTACAATGTTCTCCTGGTTCTGCTTCTTTCGCTCTGCATCACTTCTTAATCTTAATACCAGTAAAATTCATAATTTTTACAAGGATTTCTGACTTAAGCATAAAAACTGTTTCTAATGGGATATCTAACCCCTCCCTAAGTTTGTGCTTCCCTTTATCATAAGATGCTGACTATCCGAATCTCATGTCCCAATATGGCACAAACATCAGGCACCCTTTCCTTTCTGGAAACAGTCATCTCTTCCCCCAAATCAGATGAGAGACAGGTAATGGTCATTTGACTTCACGTAGTCATTATCATTAGTCTAAAGACTAATATGGGCTTTCCGAAATGAACTAACCAATCAGCTTTGTCATTGGGTAACTGTTTCAAAATAAGGTCTATATGATGTTATGTCTTGTGATCTTGTATGGAAGTATTCATTTTGTTATAAAAACCAGGTCTCAACCTCTGGTCATTGTCTCTTGCTGGGGTCCAACAATGTAATACATGCAAGTGAACGCTTTTATTGGAGGACTTGGCCCTCTTCCAATAAAATCTAACTTTCTACCTTGACTTGGAGAAATTTGGCTTTTTGACTTTATTTACTTATATTGTCTATATGGAGTCTGTGAGTTTCTATTTCACAACAGTTGGTGACTCTGGTGGGATTAGAGTGACAGCCCTGTCACCTCCGATGAGTTTCTCCTTCATGCAGAAAGATATTGATCTCAAACCCACAGGATTTATTCTTCCTGTTTCTTTTTCTGTATGAGAGAGAGGCTGAGTTATGGGGGTAGATGATGGCTCCTCTAGTCCAAGAATCCTGTCATCCAAGTGAGGAAAGAGGATTTGGAATTCTTCAAGGCTGCAGACTTGGAGATATTTTCAGACATATCTCTCATTTTTCTTCAATTGTCTTTTAAATTCGGTATAAGCCAGAAGTGAAAAAGAACTAAAACTTTTCTTCTTGTAGTTTGTGGAAATGAGAAAAAAATGTTTTAAAATTAATAAGGTAGTTTTTTCTGTATATCCTAGGTTAAGAATATGAAATTGATAGAGAGAAAATTAAGCATTTTTGTCTAGGTTATTTGTTTAAGGTGTTATGCTTTCTTAGAAACAGATTTTTTTTTTTTAGTTTTTTAGCTCATTATGAGGGAAAGCAGACTCCATGAATAAATAACATGAGGTGGGTTTTTTTTTTTTATGGTTCAGGTTTAAAGTTTGGTGTGTGAACCTATGCTTGGGCAAGAAGTTTTGGGGAAGGTGAGTCAGAGGGCTAGATTTGGCAGCCAGAGGGTCCCTGGCTAGGTCTATGCCTGGGGGACATTCACATTGTGTTGAAATTGTTCCCACTCACTTATTTAGTTTAGTGTAATTTTTTTGTGTGTTGCGTTGCACTGCGGGAGAACTGGAACTCTCAAGGTGACAAGAGTGCTGGTCTCGTGGCCAAGGAAACTTTGCAAGGGTTTCTCAACTTTATCCCCTTGATTGGGTATTCCTGAGAAGCCCTTGCCAAGATTAGCATGTGGAGTGCATGAACCCCCAGCAAACATGGTTTTTTCATGTGGCATGTAGGGTCTAAGGTGCATGAAGGGTTAACATTTCTTCTTGACAAGCTTTGTGACCCCTGACGGATGGGACTCCTCCCAACAGGGACTCTAGACTTTCTAGGGGACCTATTTGAGAAGGCTCCCCCCTAGACAGATTTTTAAAAAGCTTGGGATAATGGAGATCTGCCTTGAACAAGGCAAAGATAGGGACAAATCTATTAAGTATTGTTTTCTTTGATCTAAAGCCCTTAAGAATTTCTGGCCAAAAGTTGTGACCCAAAATTTTATAATTAAGTTAGAAACCTTCTTAGAGAAACAAGAAAATTGGAAACAACTTGAATATTTAGGAGATTGGAAATATCTGGTTGAGCAAGAAAGTAAGAAAAATTGAGCAGGAGGAAGAGGTGAAGAAAAATAATTTTGGATTTCAAACTGTGACCATTTTTGCAAACTCCCTTACCCCCTCCTTTCTATTCTGAAACTGGAAAGGGGAAGAGCAGTGTCCAAACACTGTTGGGAACAGAATAGTTCAGCTGATACCAGAATTAACCTAAAAAAAGGGGAGTGAATTTATTTTCAGAATGTCCAGAAAATTATAGCAAGTTTCAAGAGACTGTGCAGGAGAAGGATGAATCACCTATGAAGTCTTATGACAGGCTGTGTAAAAGTACCAAGAGATTTGCTAGGCTAGATCCCTACTAATCCTAGGATGGCAGAGTAATCAATGTGGCATTTGTAAACCAGTATTTCCCACACATTAAGGAGTATTTCCTGAAATATTGTCCAGGCTGGCATGAGAAGTCTATAGGTGATTATATATAGGTCTATATTGAAGACTCTTTGTATGTGTTTGAAGGAAAAGACAAAGTGAAAGATAGAGAAGCTGCTTCCAAGGCCTGGACAAAGTTCCAAGGATGTTTTAGCTCCACTTCAAGAAAGACAGTGGCCTGCACTAGGTCATGCAGAAAGAGTGTTGTCAGAGAAGGAAGAATTTAGTAGATGAGAACTTTTGGAACAGACGTGTAGCTGCCTAGGTGGAAAACAATAACAGAAATTGAATTGATACAGAAGCTTCACTGTATGTTCTTAAATACATTTCTAATGATAAAGGAATTATAGTTAAGAAGATGAATGTGGTTGGAGTAGATGGTAAAAATCAACAAGTCTCCATATGGTAATCTCTAGAAGTGAATATAGGTTCAATTACAATAATGTATTCTTTCCTATGTATACCCCAATCACCTGCCAACTTTTTGGGCCAAGATTTATTGTGTGAACTAGATATTGTCATTCATTGTTTGTCTGATAACAATCTTTTATTTGAATATACCTGATGAAAAATTGTTAGCTCTTGTTTCTGTAAATGTTCTAAGTGAATACTGTCCTGTTTTTGTAAATGTTTTAAGTGAATAGTGTACTAAGGTTTTGTCTGATACCTCCTCTGAGAAGGATAATGATTTATGTGATCTCCCTCTTCCTGATTCCTTGCCTCAAGAGGTTTGGGCAACTCCCTCTACTGATGTTGGGTTCTTAAAATCAGCTATACCAGTTTCTATTGCTACTAGAGGAGGGAAACTACCATCTGTGCCTCAGTCTCTCTATCTAAAGAAGCAATTGTGGCAATTGCTTCCATAATTGATTCATTGGTTAAACAAGGAATAATGTTGTTCCATGTAGATCTAAAGTCAATGCTCCTATACTTCCAGTGGGGAGAAAAAAAAAACAAACCTAAACTTGACACTGAAGGTAAGCCAATATATATATATATTGATTTGTCCAGGATTTGAGAGCAATTAATAACTATGTGATTCCTCTACACCCTGTTGTGTCTAACCCCACAACTATTGTGTCCTTTATTCCTTGTGGTGCAACTTGCTTTTCTGTTTTTGATCTATGTGCAGCCTTCCATTCTATTCCTATTAGTCCAGAATCTCAATACCTGTTTGCATTTACCTGGCTTTGTCATCAATATACCTTTACAAGGCTTCCAAGGATTTGGCAATTTGTCCAACTTTGTTCTCCTAGATTCTACAGCAAGATTTGCCTACCATCACTTTGGAAGACTCTACTTTGAGTCAATATGTAGATGATTTGCTCTGTCATCTGTGTTCGAGAGCTTGTTCAAAAGGGACATAAAATTTCAAAGAACAAGGTACAGTTGTGTAAGTCACAAGTAGAATATTTGGGTTTTATCTTGTCAACCAGGAAAAAGAACTATTACGCCAAAGAGAGTTCAGGCTTTGCAGAACCTATCCATTCCTAAGACTAAGAAGCAAGTATGAGCAATATTAGGGAAAATAGGTTATTGTCATGCCTCAATACCAGCCTATTGGGAAATTATTAAACTTCTCATTGAATTGACAAAGAATTTGGTCTCTGAGCTTTTGGAGTTGACACCAGAGCAGCTTGTGGCTCTGAGGGAGCTAGCAAAGGCACTATTGACTGCACCCACCCTCAAGCTTCCTAACTACTCTAAGCATTTCATTTTGTATGCCCATGAGAGGAGGGAGGTAGCATCTGGAGTTCCAACTCAAGCTTTTGCTTTTTCCCAATGGCCTGTAGCTTACTACTCAGCTCAGCTAGACCCTGTGCCAGCAGGAGCACCTCCCTAGCTGTGTACAGTTCCTGAAGCTGCTCAGTTAGTCCATAAATCACAAGACCTAGTGTTGGGATGTCCTTTGACGGTCCAGTGCTCCTATAAAGTTGAAGCTCTATTGATAAGACACAGAATGCAAGCATTTTCAGATTAGAAAATTGCTAGATATGAAATGACTCTATTAGGTAATGAGAATATCACACTAAAGAGATGCAACACCTTAAATCCTTCCACATTACTCCCAGACCTTCCTGTGTCAGGAGAACCTTTCCATAACTGTGAATTTGTTCCTGAACTATCAGAAAGACCACTTCAGGATTTGTTGGACATTCCTTTGGAAAATCCTGAGCTTGATGGTTCTTCCTTTGTTGAACAAGGCTGTCATTTTACTCAGGCAGCTGTGGTTACAGACTATGAAATCTTATGGGCAGTCTCTTTGCTTTCCAATCTGAGGGCTCAAGCTGCTGAACTTATCATGCTAATGAAAGCTTGTTTCTTATCCAAAGGAAAGACCGTTAACGTCTACTCAGATTCTTGCTATGCTGTGGGAATGTCATGCCACAGGAATGTTGTGGTTACAAAGGGACTTCCTCACCTCCACCAGAACAGGTAGCCCACTCTGACCAGATAAAAAATTTGTTAGAGGCTAGACAATTGCCCAGAGCCTTGACCATCTTACATTGTTCAGCACACAAAAAGGAAAGTGATCCTGTGTCCAGAGAAAACAAAAGAGCTGATTTAGCTAAGTCAGCAGCCAAGGATCACCATGATGCTGGCTACTCCAGAAGAGAAACCTGATACAGGTAAAGACTCTGTTCTCCCTAAAGGAAATTGGACAGGAATCATCTATGAAGACAAGGAAGTGGACACTTGGATTAAGCAGTATGATGCTAAGCAGGTATCAGGGATCTGGGTAAGTAGTAGGGAAGGCAAGGCATTTCTTTCCCCCCCCAAAAATGTTAGCAGTAGGCCTGTGTTTGGTAGTACATGCAGGTGGTCACTATTGTGCACAAGAAATTGTGGATATAATAAGAAGGGGCTGGATAGCATCTGGAATCACATTGGTAGCTTCTCAGAATCATTATAGGTTGTCCTGAATGTTTGACTTTTAATCAACATGCTTTTAGAAAGGTTGCATATGGTGGTCCCCCTCTAGCCTATCTCCCACTTGAAGTTTTAAAAATTGATTTTATAAATATGCCCAAAGTTGCTCAATGGAAATATTGCTTGGTTATTATTGATCATTTGACTCATTGGGTAGAAGTTCTACCTGCCTCAAAGGCAGATGCTGCTTTTGTTAGCAATTGTCATGTTTTTCTTTATGAAATGTTACTTGGTCATCTGCCTCTAAAGGCCCAGCCCTTTGTTACTGTATATACTTCTATACTTTGGGGTGACATGACAATTGCCAAGTATCTTAGGAAAATGCAACACAGGTTAAAGGAATTGCAACAAATGGGAACTATTGTTCAATCAGGCCCTATTGCTTTTGAATTACATCATTTTCAACCTAGTGATTTTGTCTAAAAAAATTTTTTTTTCAGTGGAATGTACAACATACAGTCATATGGGAATTAATGGTTCCTTTAAGGCTCAGGTCTATTCTACTACCCAATCAAATGGTATAGATCTGTCTGTCACAGTACATCTTATATCAGGTTGAGGCAGACTTTGCCTCCATAGAATGTTTTGGAGCCTGACTTTTTCAACATTATAGTTACTCCTCCAAGATATAGTTCCCTAGTCTTATGAGGAGGAGGAATAATAATAATAATAATAGATAGGAAATTGGAAATAGACCAAAAATTGGAAGTAGATAGGAAAATAAATTGAACATGCAAATTTCAGCAACAATAGCAATAACAAACATCTCATTCAAACTGAATTCTACTCTCAATATGCACATGGCGATTCGGTTAAAACCTGCTAGAGTCCTTTCTGCCCTTCATACTCCAGTGTTTAAGGAGTGCAATACATCATGCACAGTACACTGCTTTCAAGAAGTACAGACTATTGTAGATAAAGAGCCAACCACTACCCAACCTGCCTTAAGGAGAGCCTATAGCACTTGGGATTTAACTATTATTTTGAGCTTACTACTGTTGCCTTTAGTCTTGGGAAGTGATCACTTAGAACTCCCTGATTATATTTGTTATCTTAAGTGTGAGCATGGTGTATGCTATCCTGGTTTATTTTGCAGGTCCTGAGGAATATTTAAAATTCTATGGACCTTAGAAACGCTTTACAAATACCTTGGAATGGGTACATGGTGACCCCTGAGACACTATGGGAATAGAATCAACTGGTCCTGTACCTACAGATAAAAACAGCTCCTTATGCACCACCTACTCAGCAAATGTTTCAACATCAATTATCTAATGGTTCTGTGGCTACAACAATCACATCTCTGTACAGGTGTTGTATATGTAATGGGTTTAGGAAAAGGAAGAATATACCATGGTGTGCAGCTTGTTATTTATTCTATAGAAGAAGTGTCATAGCTGTCAGGAGAGGGCCTGTACTGACTAGAACTTGTACAGATGATCAAGGATACCATTTCCTTCAAACTCTCTTTGATTGCCATCATTGTCATTTCTTAAAATATGTTGCTGCTGGAATCCAGATTAATGCTGTCTCCTTAGAACATCAGAGGATTTTTTTTGTCTTCCCTGTATGCAATATTGTTTTCCTTCTTTTTTTGGAACTTTGCAACAACACTTTTGTGCCTTTTATCAATATGGTAATATTGTTCGATTTTTGATATTCTCTGTCACTGTCTCATGGCCCTTTCTCTCTCAAAATATATAGATGTATCATTTAATATTTATTATTACTTTTATGAATATTAACAGGTTATCTTCCCACAATGGCATCTCCAGTACCTACTGATGTCCCTGCTCTCATGACTGATTTTGTGAACTACAAACTTAAATAGAAAGGTTATGATAATCTATTGGGTCCAGAAAAGAATTTATTTGCAGGTGTATTCTCACTAGTGCACTCTGCTAGAGATCAATATGAATTCTTCTGTAACAACTTGACTCAAAGAAGTATTTTAATCATGCCACAGATGAGATTTTTGAACAAGGGATCACCCGGGATTGTATAGTGGGACTTTTTCTATTTCGACATTGCATTTGGTTCCTGCTGTATTAGTTCTACAAAAAGTTCACAGATTCAGCTAGTTAAGAACTGGATGGTGACTTACATAGAGACTAGGTTGATGGACTAGACCCACCAACATGGTAGATAGGGCATATTTATCAATTTGGAAGAATGAAGACATCTAAAAGAACTAAATGCTGGAAGATCATGTTGACTATGGGACTATATATTGTTAATGAAACTTATTAATGTATAATCAATCTCCTATGTATTAACATAAGTGTGCCTGTTGATGTTATCATGTTAAATGTTGTATCATTTTTAGATTGTAAATGATCTAGCAGAAAACTGGCAGTTTTCTTTGAATCAGAGGAGGGATAATGTTGGGAAACAAGACCACTACCCCCTTATACTTGATTGGATTTTAGTGATAGTGATAGGTTTAAGATAATCAGCATTGTGATCCTAAAGTGACCAGTATAAATTCCATTATAATCTTAATACAACCAGTAAAATTAATAATTTTTACAAGGATTTCTAACTTAAGCATAAAAACTGCTTCTAACGGGATATCTAACCCTTCCCTAAGTTTGTCATAAGATGCTGACTTTATCATAAGATGCTGACTATCTGAATCTCATGTCCCAATATGGCACAAACATCAGGAACCCTTTCCTATTAGGAAATAGTCATCTCTTCCCCCAAATCAGATGAGAGACAGGTAATTTGACTTGACTAAGTCATTAGTCTAAAGACTAATATGGCTTTTCTGAAATGAACTAACCAATCAGCTTTGTCATTGGGTAACTGTTTCGAAATAAGGTCTATATGATGTTATGTCTTGTGATCTTGTATGAAAGTATTCATTTTGTTATAAAAACCAGGTCTCAACCTCTGGTCATTCATTGTCTCTTGCTGGGGTCCAACAATGTAATACATGCAAGTGAACGCTTTTATTGGAGGACTTGGCCCTCTTCCAATAAAATCTAACTTTCTACCTTGACTTGGAGAAATTTGGCTTTTTGACTTTATTTACCTAAATTGTCTGTGGGTTTCTACTTCACAACAAAAGTAAGACCAACATTTTGGTACCACACTATTGAGAACAGACTGGAGTAATTTGTGACATTACATGTTTTCTTTTTTCTCCTTAATATTTGCTACATAATTTCTTATTAGAAGATTAATTCTCTTTGGATCAGGTTGTCAAGAAAGAACATCGGTGATTATCTAGAATTTTTGGAGGCTAATTTCAATGAATAGTTTCTGGAATTTTCCAATAAGTTAAATTGGATTCATATCTCTGACATATCTTTTACATTCCTGTTTGATGAATGGATAGAAAAGAAATTTTATTTGACATTACTAGATTTTGGACTATAAGTGTCATTAACAAAATAAGAGCTTTATAGATGTTTGGTTAAAAATTAATAAATTTTCATATTGTAAGCAAGTAAGCAAGCTTATAAACTTCTCCTTTCTTTTCCTAGTAGAAATTTGTATGAGCAAGCATTTTAATTTGATTCTTCTTTTTAATTAAAAATAGAGAAATAAACTTGTTGTGAAACCAGATTGAAGATTGTTTGTATGATGATATTCTAATTAAAAATCAAATATAAAAATAAAGCTTTTATATGATTATTTTGTCAAGCATCTTCCAGATTGTAAGTTATTTCATTAAAATGTTATTTATGGGGGCAGCTGGGTAGCTCAGTGGATTGAGAGCCAGGCCTAGAGAAAGGAGGTCTTTTTTTTTTAATAATATTTTATTTGATCATTTCCAAGCATTATTCATTAGAGACAAAGATCATTTTCTTTTCCTTCCCCCTCCCCCCATAGCCGACCCGTGATTCCACTTGGTATCACATGTGTTCTTGATTCGAACCCATTGCAATGTTGTTAGTATTTGCATCAGAGTGTTCGTTTAGAGTCTCTTCTCTGACATGACCCCTCAACCGCTGTAGTCAGGCAGTTGCTTTTCCTCGGTGTTTCTACTCCTACAGTTTGTCTTCTGCTTATGGATAGTGTTTTTCTCCTAGATCCCTGCAGATTGTTCAGGGACATTACACTGCCACTAATGGAGAAGTTCATTATGTTCGATTATACCACAGTGTATCAGTCTCTGTGTACAATGTTCTCCTGGTTCTGCTCCTCTCGCTCTGCATCACTTTCTGGAGGTCGTTCCAGGAGAAAGGAGGTCTTAAGTTCAAATCTGATCTCTGACACTTCCCAGCTGTGTGACCCTGAGTAAGTCACTTAACCCCCATTGCCTGGTCCTTACCATTTTTCTGCCTTGGAACCAATATACAGTATTGATTCTGTTTTGGAGGCTCAGTTACTAAGGTATTTAAGGTAAAGAGAAAAGCTGGAACAACAACTGTAAGAAATAAGTTCAAGGAGAAACTGAATTCTTAATTCTCCTCCCCCCACCCACTTCCTTCATGCCTCTTCCACATTAGGGAAGGGTAAGATCTTTTTCAGGGTGCCAAATTGTGTTGGAGTCTCACTTACTAAGGTATTTAAGGTAAAGAGAAAAGCTGAACAATGGCTGTAAGAAATAAGGTCAAGGAGAGACTGAATTCTCAATTCTTCCCCCACCCACTTCTTGTTTCCTTCTATTGGTTTCAACAGTGATTCAGAGATGGTAAGTTGACAACAGTTTCTAACAGACTAATCTCACTCTATAATACTAAAAACAAGGATTTATTTTGAAGGAAGAAGGGTAAAGGAGGGTGGATAGGAGAGAGGGAATTTTTGGTTTCCCTAATCTATTATAAATTCAATATGAGTAAGTAAGGTTGAATAGTCTTTAAGGGATATTGTTAGTAACTTGAAAAGATCTTCAGAGCTGTGCCACAAGTCTTTCAATGAGAAGCCAATACCCAGAAAGGTAGAGTAACTCTCTCTGATAGCTCTTTCCTCAGGGTCCACGGAAGAAAGAGATGAGTAAAAACAGTTTGTGCCAGCTTATTCAAACTGCCTCCTCCTGGCCACATTCCTCCTTTGGAATCTTCCTGGTTTACAGATCTTCAAGCTTACATTCCTTGCACTTGCTTGCAAGTCTTTCTGTTGTAGTCATAAGTTCTTCACAAAATCCCCCGTTTATTTTTGGACAGAATACAACCTGTATTCTGTATCAACAGTACTCACCTCTTAATTGTATCTTGAAGAATTCCTAATTGTCTAATCTTTAACCTATACTATTTTAAAATATTCCACTACTCCCAAAATAAAAATCCTAACTTGTCTTAACTATTCTGATTAACTATTACTATTCTAAGGTTTGGGTGTAGGAAAGTGGTTTAGGTCCTAGACACGTAATCCAGAATATGGTTTTGAACATAATAGTAAACAATGCAACAATTTAAACAATATTTTGACAATTATAACTTTGTTATATCCTAATGAATATAATTTGTTCTAAGTAAAAATTTCTATGAACAACTGTTACTAATGTTATTATGTAGCTTAACTTATATTAATAATGCTATACATCTGTCCTGTGACAGAAGCTGGCCCTAGAGAAAAAGTGCCAAACTGAAGGGTATGTGAAATTGAGGGGCCGAGGAGTGGATTCTGGAGGATACTCTGGTGGAGAGAGTGATGAGGCCCTCAGTTGGGAGAAGTGGATAAAGACTTCCTCCTGAGGGTTATGCACTTTTCCTGCTGGTGACTGGAAATCTTTCCCCCCAACACTTCCCAACTGAAGGGACTTTCTGAAGAAAAACCTGAGCAGACTTTACCTTAGCTCCTGTTGCCCAGGGGTGAGTCAATCTGACTTTCTCTCAGGGGGCTCAGGCTGCTAAGGCCCAAGTTCCCCCCAAACTTGAGGAGAGAGGAGAAAGGGTTTAAGTAGAGACAGGGACCCCTTTTGTATTACCTGATTGAGTTAACATTAAAAGTTATCTGTTCCCCAAGCTGAATGTGAGTGAATGGATCAAGGAGAGACCTTTTGGCCTCGAGTAGTGGAGGGGGTACAAGAAGGACAAGAGTGAATTGGAGAGAGCAGCTTTAGCTAAGGAGGGAAGGCAGAAGGGGGGAAATCTTCAAACCCCCTCTCCTCTCTCTGAGCCAACCTGTTACATCTGCTGTCTCCCCTGAACTCTACTTTGAGGAGGAAGTTCTCCTCTCTTTCCCCCTCTCCTAACCAAAAGTCCAAACTTCCTCTCAGGGTACATCCCTTCCCTCTTTTATCTTTTTTTTAAAGACAGATGGCACCCTGGATTCAAAAGAACCCCATTTATTAAAAAAAGAAAAAAACTGCCATCAACTGTCAGTTGTGAAGTTGTTGTCAATTACAACTCCTGAGGCCAGCAGCCTCTGTCACTGACTCTGTGTGTGTGTGAGAACAAGTCAGTTACCAATTGCCACTCTGGTCAGTTACAATACTGAGGGAGAGTCTATTGTAAAAGGGAGGCTGTACTAGGGCTGTCAGTGATAGGATCTAGCCATCTTGGATCCTATCTAGGTAGAAGCAAAGTTTGTGCGTACAACAACCATTTTCTAACTGTTAACTACTGACAGAGCCTAGAAAAGATCTAATGGGAAACATGTTATAACTAATACTATGGCCAACTGTGCTAGGAATAATTGCCATTTATTGGGGCTACTGTATCATTTATAATACAGTGGCAGGGATGGTAGACAATGTTCTGGGAACATTAACCAATATGACTATGGGATGGACACAGTTGCCAATGAATTATCTAGATGTAAATTACCTCTGGCAAATCATACTCCAAGTCTATGTTGTGTTCTTGGTAGTGACTAACATCTTAAAAAATATCACAGCTGCTGCCAACCTGATCTTCCAGAAGAAAACTGTACATACTCTAGTCATTGATAATAGATTGGAGACATTGTTTGATCAGGTCCCTTTTATAACTGAGGTGTGCTAGGATCACATGCAGAGAAAACAAAGCATGGGGAAGGGAACTAATGAGGAGACTGGGGATGTGACAGGACAGACTAATAAGGATGATGTAGTTACTAATACTACTACTGGGACACCATTAGGTGTAGTAGGGGGGAATGACTTTGCCAATAAGATACAGGCACCAATTAATGCATCTGTTAGCAATTTTGCAAATGCATCAAAGGTTCAAAAGATTACACCTTTGCGTGATGTAGCTAAGGTCACTGATAACTCTGGCATTTTACATGCAAAGGTTCATAAGTCATTCACCACCCATGACTTAAAGTCTTTACGTAAACATATGCCTAAATTTTTATTAGAGCCTCAGCTCGCAATTAAAGAACTAAAGAGAGCATTTCTCCTCTATGAACCAGATTTTGAGGATGTAGAAATTCTTTTATCTGAACTTTTTACGCCCCAGGAACATAAAAATTTTATTGAGAAAACTAGAAAAGATTCTTCACTCACGAGCTGGCCAGAAGTTTTTGAGGATCTGGATTTTTCTAATCCAAGATCAATGGCTTATCTAAGAAAATGCCATGAGGATCTATTGCAGGGAATGAAGAAATTGTCAGAAAGACCCTATGCATGGGGAAAATTTCACAGATTATACCAAGGAAAAAAATGAACACCCAAGCACATTTATTGATAGCCTTATTGAAAAAACTGAGGGACTATTAAGCTTTAGCTCTGATTCAAAAGAATCAGAAGTACATATGAGGAGACAATTTCTCAAGGGCTGTGATAAGCACTTGAGGGATTTCTTCAGGAATTATTACCCTAAGTTTGACACCATCTCACTTGATGAACTTAGAGACACTGATACCTATCTTCATGATAACGAAGTAGATCAAGAAAAATAAAAGAATGATCTAAAGAAAAAGCTCCAAGAGACCTCTGAAATATTAAGGCAGAAAGAATTAGAGGATGTTAAGAACCTGGCTACAATTAAGACATTTAACAGAGAAATATCACAGTATAGACAGACACCCCAAAGTCAACAGAAGGTGCAAAGAGATACCAAGGCTTGCTTTTTGTGTTCTTGTCAAGGACACATAGTAAGAAACTACCCAATGAGACATTGCTATGAACAGGGCCAAAATAAGAGAGATGGCAATGCTCAAAATACATATTATCAGGGAAAAGTATATAATAACAAAAACTATGGGAGACAGGATTCTAATAGCAAGCAGTGTTGCAGACTTAGAGAACAGGAGACCCCAGACCTGAAATCCATGGAAGCAGCAGTAGCTTCTGGAGCAAAACCCCGTTATTCAGAAGTTGTAGAGAAATAAGCATTATACCACATGATGCCAGGCTCTAGCATTATCTAGTAAAAAAGAGACAAATTTGGAGGGTACCCCAGGAAGGAAACATGAGGGCATAAGCATAAAGGGAAGAAAGGGAGATGGTAGAAAGGAAAATGAAAACTTTAAAACCTTAGTGGTGGAGAAACAGATAGTTCAGCAAGATGCCAAGGGAAGCAACTTAAGTACAAAATAAAAAGCTATAATTGAGATGGAGAGTGAAATTGCACAGATAATAGCAGACATGAAACATGACATTTATGGCTCACAATACATGGGCACACAAAACTGCATGGAGAAAAGCAAGGAACAGATTAAATACTTTTTGGAAAATGTTTTAGCTTGCAGAATGGATCTAGACAGTGGAAAATCAAATGGGACTAGCAAATCTTTCAAACAGCAACTTAAGTATCCAGACCATTCTGACAAGATAGCCAAATGAGACATTGTTACAAGAGACTTTGGAGCTGATACATTTACACATCTAAGAGAGAAAAGAAAGGAAAAGGAGGGGAGAACTAACTTAAATCCAAAGGCCAAAGACTTTTGCCCATGTGAGATTTAAAATGGTTGAGGTCTTAAACTGTAGTGATTAAAATAGTGGAAGATATAAATTGTGATAGATATAAGAGAGGGTGAGTAAATTTGACTGCAGAAAATATGTTTCACTACAGTGTCTTGGTTTTAAAATCAAATATAAGGTGGTCGCCAGGGAAATATTCCCAATTATTCAAATACCCAAGTCAATTGGGTTTTATAGAGATTTTAGTTAACAATACAATGAGTAATCAAAGAAAGAGAGAGAGAGTAGGAAAGGAGTAAGTATGAAGGGCTTCAAGCCAATATGGTCTAGACCTGAGTCTTAAAAGAGAAATCAGTCAGTTTTTTATAACTCACCATAAGATCTGTCTAAGTAAGGATTTCTAATGACACCAGGCCAGCAGCATCTCAGCTGCTTTCACCAGCTCCCTCCTCCATCTGAATGGTTCAGAATCAGTCTCTTCAGAATGAGTCTCTCCAATCTGAATGTTTCAGAATGACTCTTCCCAGCTCTTCCCTGAGCTCTTATTTTTAAGGGCAAAAGCTTCTCTGTCACCTCCCCTAAGTCCTTACATCTACCAATCACTGTAGATGTTTCTAAAGGACTGCCCATTTTGAATTCACAGCTGAGTAGTTTTAATCTCTTTAGTAAGTCAGGAAAAAAAATGCTGCTGTGTCGACAAATTTCATTAGAAAAAACCTCTGAATAAGTTATCACCCTTTTAGGTTTAAGTAGTTTACAAGTTGCCCCACCTTTATAGGTACTTAGAATCCCATTGTATCAATTCTAAAACAGTCATGACTCAAAGAACTTCCTGTCCCTTCCATAAGCATGGATCAAAGTACTTCCATTGTTCTCAAGGAGCTCTCTGTCCTAAAGCAGTCCTAAGTAGGGTGGAGTAGGGATATTCCCAAGGCAAGGAGCCCTCACATTCAAGTAGAGTTCTCACCATCTGCTAGGGAATTTTTTAAAGTAGAAGATTCCCCAATGGGGGAAACCACTAACATTCATAAGTCTGAGAAATTTTGAGGTTTACACTCATGAAATCCTATAACACTCAAAGATACCAGTCCTGGGGATGGGTTTAGCACAGATCAATACCAAACTGCCAATGACTGTCTATTCCCTGAAGCAGAGACTGCAAAACAATGTAAAGGAGTGGGAACAGAAGAGTCTTTGTTAGAGAAACATCATCCAAGCAGTTCTCAAACTGAAATTAACACAAACACAAACCTTTCCTCTGAGCAATCTGTTAGCTCACAGACAGCAGTGGTGCAAAGTGATACAGAACTAGTTAATAATAGTGCATTGAATGGGAATAGAATAACTGAAGAGGGGATGGTAGATTGTACTATAACACCTACAAAACCTGAAACATCTACTAGTTATACAAGTGTATTACAAACCCTGGGGCAAGAAAGTAAAGATGATAATAGGGAATCTGTGTATGTAAATACCACAATAGCTAATTTACAAGAAACTCCAGAACCACATCTTGGGACAGAAGTAGGAAAACAAAAGCACAAACCTCTCACTGATATAGGGGCAAGTGGATCTGTATTGAAGTCATTCCCAGAAGATACCACCATAGAGGGAATTGTTTCTATGTCAACAGATTTACAAGAGGGAGTAGATACACAAGAACCTGATCCCAAAGATATGGTAGAACCTGTGCACTCCAGTAACATAATAGCAGATCTGCAGGAAGCAGAAAACCCACAAGAATAAAATTTGTCACCACAGAACACAGAATTAGAACATACTACTGGGCAACAGAAAAAGAATTGGGAAATACAGAAATCACTGAAATAGGGTCAGACCAAGACACAAAACCTTGGTTAACAAGACCTGACACAGAATTATAACAAGTCACTGAACGAAAGCTAATGAAAGACCTGGAGAGTACAGAAATCAGTGACCAAGAGTCAGACTCAGACCCAGATGACACAGTACCAAATGGTACAATAATAGTTGAACAAAAAAGTAATGAAGAACAGGAACCTTATGAGTGCATTAAGCTTTATGATAAAGTTCACAAAGATTTAGATGAGTGGGACGCAAACTGGCATAGTGAACACCTGAATTCAGAACAGACAAGTTTTTCTGATTCTGATTCTGATGAAGCAATTGAAAACATAGGAAACTCTTTATCAGTAGAGGAAATACTGTATATTGCAGGAGTCAATAGTTATGAAGAATTTTGTAAGAAATATGACTTAAGGGACTGAATTAGAAGTAATATGATAGAGAACTTGGTACCAGGACTGGTTTGAGTTCTATAGGGTAGCAAACAACATGAAACCTTATAAGAACCCAGACTGGTACTAAGCATAAGATCTGACACACGATCCACAAAGAAACTTTAATCAAATCAGGAAAACCCCTAAGCCCATAATGACAATCCCTGGCTAAAAAAACCCCAAAAAACAAAAAATAAAAACTGAGACAAGTCCATGAACCCCAGTAAATGTAGATGAAAAACATTCAAGATGCTATTGGAGCATCTTACCCAAACAAAAGTTATTACATGAAACCGAAATAGAATAATGCCCAAGGCAGATAGCATAAATTTGGGTTAGTTAGTTCAGGGAGGATTAGTGTAGCCTGTGAAACACAGGAGAAGCAGTTCCTTGCGGAACCTGGGAGTTTATTTGGGTGGATTTAGAATCCCTTAGAATTATTAAACCTAAATACGAATTTCAATCTCAAGTCTAGACTAAAATATCATTAACCTCTACAATCAACCACATAGGAATAGAATAATCTCTCTTACAATCACACATTAAGAAAGTTACCTACATTCATTACATTAAAAAAAAATTCACTTGCACTCATGTGGATGGCACAAACATCCTATATAAAGTTTCACTCACATGCATCAAAATACTCACTTACATGCATGCACACATTAATCTTACACACACGCATGATCCTGTAGTTCCGGATACCTGAGATCATCTTTCAAGGTGAGATGACAGGCAAGTATGTATCCTGTAAAGGAGAAGGCACCTCAGACCTATGACAAACTTCAAGTAACACCAAAGGATGGAAGGTACATGGACAACTGGAAAGAACTTTGAATCAAAGACATTATGGGGAATAAACTTCAGGAAAAATGGGTCATGTAAGATTAATCGCTGATCACATTAACTTCACATTGTTACAAGGGAATCACTTTAAAAGACTGATATATATTAATTTAAGGTCGCCAAGGAATCAGCTATGTAATTCCTAAATGAAAAACTCAAGTCAGCCGTCAGCCTTTTTTGGAGTTTAATTACAATAGGAGCAAGAAAGGAATTAGAGATATATATAGAGAGAGAAGGGAATAGGGCTTAAATACCCCTTCTGTTTAGGCTGGGCCAAAAGGCCCAAGCCCTTAGATAGCTGGGGCAAAGAAAAGAGATCAGTCCCTATTACTCACGTGTCCAAAATGGAGAAACAGTCTCAGAGGCCCCCACCTTCAGCTTCCTTCAGAGCAAGCTTCCTCAGAGTCCAGGAACCACACCGACCAAAAACTCAATCCTCTCCATGAGTCTCCAGACCCTCCTATCTTTAAGGAAACCATTCAAGTTGCCTCCCCTCAGTCCTCACATCTACCAATCACTCTTCATCAATTTCCCTGTCAATGGAGGCTCTCGCTTAACCCAGGACCGCCCAGAGGTTTCTGGCTTTTGCACATGTCTGTTGAAGGTCATATTTTTCAAATGATTAAATCTTTACTCTTTTGTTACAGCCCTTTCTAAATCCTGTTAACTTGAGTATGGTAGAGATTGGAATAATTAAATTTTTGATCTAGGCTGCAGCCCTTACTCAATCCTATTAGGACTGAATAGGGTGGAGTATCTCCATTGTATCAATTCTAAAATCAATCAAGACTCAAAGAAATTCCTGTTCTATGCTCAAGCATAGGTCAAAGTCCTTTCCATTGTTCAGCAAAAGGTTTCTGTCCTAAAGTAATCTTAAGAAGGGAAGAGAAGGAACCTCCCATGCCAATGGAGTTCCCATTCCAATAGACTATCAGTAAGAAATTTTCCAAGTATGAAATATCCCAATGGTGAAATTTTCAACAATTATAAGTCTAAGGAAATTTGAGGTTTACAATCCCCCCTGATGATCATTGGGAGACTAGTCTCCCCATTGATCATTTAACATAATCATTTTGTAGTTCTAAATTCACTTCTAACTAAAGATATACACAATATTCAATTTTCTAAGAGAAATTAGAATAGTGAGAGAGGAAATAGAAAAGAAAAGAAAGCAAAACCAATGTTTGCTAGGCGCATTGACAGAAAGCCAAATTAGGGGCAGTCCCTTTTGGCATAAATGTTACAATAAATGTTCAATCAAAAGTTCAGTCCAATCAATCACATCCAAAGTTCATTCTTGATCTTCTTGATGAAGTGTAGGTTTTTGGCATCTTTCTGCAACAGTTCATTCTCTGGATATAAAAGTTTCAAGCTTCTTTCTTGAAGATCTTTTCTTGAACAAAATCAAAATCTTTGAATTTTTTATAAAAGTAAAATCTTAAACAAAAGTCTTGGATTTTTATAAAAATAAAATCTCAAACAAAAAAAATTCAAAAATTCTTAGATTTTAAATTAAAATACAATCCCCCCTGAAGTAAGTATTTAAAAAAAATATATCAAGTTTAGCTCAGAATGCAATGTTCAGTTATGGGGGTGTATGTGTCAATTATCAAAAGGATTGAAGAATAATCAAAAACATAAGAAAAATTCAAAATAGACCTTGTATAGGTCCAGTTTAAAGTAATTTCTATCCCACAAGTATGTAGGACAGAATGCAGTAATATTTCACTTAGCCATTTGTAGCCAAGACTACAGGAAGTTGCCATAATATAAGAAGAAAATAATTAGAATTCTGTTTTGATGGGGAAATGTCATTCCCTTGTCTGATTTTTTTCCTTCAGAGATATAGGGAGCCAGCATGATAGTCAAGCTTTGTACTTGTTTGAGTACTTCAAAAAGAGAGTAGATACAAGGAAGTCCTACGACTTAAACATAAGTTAAGCGTCGCAACCTCGAGTCTCACTTTAATATTTCTAGTGTGCTCTATTGGCACTATTCAGGTTTAGTCTGTGCTCCTTGTTTTTATCCCTTTTCCTGGAATCAGACACAAACATTAATCACAGTCCTATAATATTTTATCAATAAATGGCAGGTTCCCATAGTTTAAAGCTTTTAGGCATATATTGATATTATAGCAAGAGTATATATATTAACTTGTATTACTGCAGGGAAAAAAATAATATTAATATTAATTATGTGTACCTTCAGTACAAAAAAATGAGAAAAAAATCAAATATTCTGATCAAAAAATAAAAAGAAATAAGAAAAAATAAGGAAAAAAATCAGTAATTCAATATATTCTTGAAAAAAAAACATCCATTTGTCTATGGATTATTATCTCCAATTCATATGATAAGATAGAGTCACAATTCATATGATAGGATAGAGTCAATCAGTCTCAGCAGAAGATGCTTTCTTCACATGTGAGCAGTGAATCCAAGAGTCTCTTTCTCCAATCTTTATAGATGTTGGAGTAGTTAATAATATTTGGAATGGTCCTTCCCATGAAGGTTGAGTTGCTCCAGTTCGCTTGAAATTCTTGATATAAACTTTATCTCCTGGGTTCAGGTCATGCAGAGAAAAGTCTAATGGTCCAGCTTGTACTGCAGCTCCGGATTCATGAAGTTCACGTAGTTTGTGCTGTAACTCCTGTATATAGGAAGCAATAGTAATATCTCCCCCTAATAGCGATGTATAAGCCGGGGAGAAAGGCTTAGCCTGTATAGGCGGATGTCCAAAAAGCATCTCAAATGGTGAAATATGTAAGTCTCCTCTAGGCCTGCTTCTAAGATAAAATAGGGCCAGAGGGAGAATTTCAGGCCATTTTAAATGGGTCTCAGTGCATAATTTGCCAATCATAGTCTTAAGTTCTTTATTCATCCTCTCCACTTGGCCTGAGCTCTGGGGGTGATATGGAACATGGAATTTTGGAGTTATCCCCAAGCAAGAATATATTTGATTTAAGACAGAATCGGTAAAATGACTCCCTCTATCGGAGTCAATACGTGCTGGTAGGCCAAAACGAGGAATAATTTCTTTTAAAAGTATCTTTGCAACAAAATCTGCTGTGGCTCGGGTCGTAGGAAATGCTTCCGGCCATCTGGTTAGTTGATCTACAATTACTAGACAAAATTTATAACGTCCAGCTTTTGGCATTGTAATGAAATCTATCTGTAGATGTTCAAAAGGTGTGTAAGCCAGAGGACGTCCCCCAAAGGCTTTTCCACGATATGCATGTTGGTTATATGCCTGGCAAATAGGGCAGGCTGAACATACTTTAGAGGCTACAGTAGTTATACCAGGGGCTATCCATACTCTCTTGACAGAGTCCACGATGCCCTGGGTGCCAAAATGACCATTTTTATGAATAGATTGGCAAATTTGGTTATAGAAACTTCTAGGGAGCAGGGGTTTTCCTTCAGGTGACACCCATAGTCCATTAATTTGTTTTGCTTTAAATTTTTGTTTCCATTTTTCCACTTCCTTTTCATTATAGGAGAGTGATAAATTTAAATTATCAGTGGTTGTTAATGTTAAAATTAATCCAGGTCCTTCTATGGCTGCTAGTTTTGCAGCGGCATCTGCTCGGTCATTTCCTCTAGAGACAGGGTCAGAGCCACCTGTATGGGCAGAGCAATGAACTACAGCTAGGGCTTTAGGCAGTTTGAGAGCAGAAAGAACTTCATTAATAATTTCTGCATTAGCTATGGATTTTCCAGCTGAGGTTAAAAATCCTCTTTGGAGCCATAGCATCCCGACTGAGTGACAAATGCCGAAAGCATATCTAGAATCCGTATAAATTGTTGCCTTTTTATCCTTGGCAATTATACAAGCTTGTTTTAGAGCTATGAGTTCTGCTCCTTGAGCGCTAATGTTAGAAGGTAGTGAAGCTGACCATTCAGTGGCAAATTCTGAGACTACGGCAGCTCCAGTGTAACGTATGCCATCCCTCATAAAAGAGGAACCATCGGTAAATAAAATCAGATCTGCATTGTCTAAGGGAGTGTCCAAGAGATTATCTCGAGGCTTTTCTGCCATGGACACTAATGTTTCACAGTTATGTAGTGGTTCTCCTGAAGTGGGTAAATCTGGAAGCAAGGTGGCAGGGTTAAGAGTTGAACAGCGTTTCAAGGTAATATTTTCACTATTTAATAAGGTTATTTCATACCTTGTAATTCTCTGATCCGAGAATGCCTGTGTTCTATGTTTTACCAATAATGCTTCAATCTCATGTGGGCACATTATTGTTAATGGACATCCCAATACTAAATCAACGGTTTTTGTTACTAGTAAGGCTGTAGCAGCTACTCCTCTAAGGCATGGTGGTGCTCCTGCTGCTACTGGGTCTAGTTGGGCAGAATAATAAGCAATTGGGCGCTGAGAAGGTCCCAAAGTCTGAGTTAACACACCAGAGGCTACTCCTCTTCGCTCATGCACATATAAAGTAAATGGCTTGTTGTAATCTGGGATGCCTAGAGCAGGGGCAGACATGATAGCCTTTTTCAGATCTGTTAGAGCTGACAAGTGTTCAGGCTCTAATTTGAGGGGTTCAGGAACCGAATCCTTTGTTAATGCTATAAGGGGTTTAGTGATTTCCCCATAGCAAGGAATCCATTGTCTACAAAACCCTGTTGCTCCTAAAATTGCTCTCAGCTGTTTCTTAGTGGTAGGAGCACTCAATTTTTGAATGTTCTCAATTCGTTTTGGAGAAATATAACGAGCACCCGCAGTCAAGATGAATCCCAAATATTCTACTTTTTGGAGACACCATTGAACTTTATCCTTAGAGATTTTATGTCCTCTTTTGTGCAATTCCAAAAGAAGGTGTTTGCTATCTTCTTGACATGTTTCTGCATCTGTTGAAGCCAAGAGTAGATCATCTACATATTTGATTAATTTGCTATTTTTAAATGTTATATTGTCTGTGTCTTGGCTCAAAATTTGCTCAAATAAGCTCGGACTTTCGACATAACCCTGTGGCAGCCGACACCAGGTATATTGTGAGCCCTTCCAGGTGAAAGCAAAAATATGCCTGGAGTTTTCATGTATTGGTATGGAAAAGAAAGCTGAACACAAGTCTACTACTGTAAAGTATGTAGCTGTGCTAGGAATAGATGAAATAATAGTATGTATGTTAGAAACTACGGAGTGTCTCTTTATAACGTGATTATTCACTGCCCTTAGATCCTGTACAAATCTATAGATGTGTTTGCCATCGGGCCCTCTTTTTGGTTTTTTAATTGGCAGGATGGGCGTGTTGTATTCAGATTTGCAAGGGATTATTATTCCCTGTTCTATTAATGAGTTAATAACTGGTGTAATACCCTCAATTGCCTCCTTTGAGAGGGGATACTGAGGGATAGAAGGAGGTGGGCTAGATTTAGTTTTTATCTGCACAGGAACAGCAGATTTAAGTAAGCCTACATCAGAAGAAATGTGGCCCAAAGAGACTCCGGTATATCTTTAGGTATTTCAAAAATGGAAGGTTCTTTTGCCTCCTGGTTTTCCGAGAGAAGTACAGGGAGTAAATTTAAAGATTCCTCTGGTACTTCTAATGATAATGAGCCATCTGGGGAGCAGGTTATTGTGGCTCTGAGTTTGCATAGAAGGTCCCTCCCCAGCAAATTTAAAGGGGAGTCAGGCATCAAAAGGAAGGAGTGTTGTACCTCTAGGGGTCCTACAGACACCATTCTAGGAGGAAGTCTTTTAACTCTTTGGGTTATTCCTGATACTCCCATTACATTCTCTGAGCCAATAGAATAACATTGTAAATCAGGTGTTCTCTTTAATACAGACCAGGAAGCTCCGGTGTCTAATAGACAATCATAATAAGTGTTACCCACTTTTAAGGTAACATGGGGTTCATTAGTATGGGGAGGGCAGTGGATAGGGACAACGGGTAGTAGGACATCAGGGTCTGGGAAATCAAAGGTTGTATCCTCTGATTCCTGTGCCCCAGCCCCCCCCGGGCACCATCATTGTGTTTGGGATATTCCTTGGGCACCCCCCTGAAGGGCACCTCTCTGAGGGTCATTAGTACCTCGAGTAATTTTTGGACGAGCGCCATTTCTCATATATTGTTGAGTATTATCATTAAAATTTTCTTCAATTTGAGCATTGTCATTAAATTCCCAATTCCTATTTCTATAATTCTGGTTTCTAAAGTTCTTATTTCTATATTCATTATAGTTATTTCCATAGTCATTATTATAATTTCTAGAATTCTGGTTTCTATAACCATTATCATAATTTCTATAGTTATTATTTCTAAAACCATTATTAAACTGTGTATTCCTTCCAAACATCTTAAGAAAGGTTCTACATTCCATCATTTTGTGGCCCTTCTTCTCACAGAAGTGGCAAGTAATGGATTGATAATTGGATTTCTGGAGAGGGGCAATTGTCGTTGGTTCATTATCATGCCCACTTTCTAATTTAGTTATCCTATCTATTACACATCTCATTTTTTTCTTCATTTCCTCCATGTCATCATTATTCTCTTTCTCCTTTTCTTCGTTTCCCTTAAAAACATATATAGCTGTTTTTCGCAATTCTTCAAGGTCCATATCTGACCATCTTGGGCATTGTGTTTTAAAATAATTTTTAATTACTTTGCAAGAATTGTTTACAAAGATTCTTCTAACTTGTCTTAAACTATTCTCTTTATTTAAGTCCCAATCTAAGTATCTGTCCCCAAACTCGATAATTCTGTCCATAAATCTGGAGGGTGTTTCGTTTTCCTTTTGCTTAATTTTTTCCAGTTCCATCCACTTATCTGTACTGTCCGCACATTCCTTCATGGCCGTGAGGATGGCCTCTCTACAACGGTATAGTTGTAGATAGTCCTCAGGATTATTATAGTCCCATTCGGGATCCTGAGATGGCCAATGTGCTGCATTACGCCCCCGGGTTTTGTTGACATGAGCAATTATTTTATTTTTTTCACGTTCACTTAAAAAAGCCTGTAGTAAGCTCTCAACGTCCTTGTAAGACGGATTATATTGAAAAAATATGTCTCCCATCTTTTTTGTTACTAGAAAAGGATCTTGTTCATATGTGGGGATATTTTGTGTAAATTCATTTATTTCTTGGGGAGTAAACGGTATCCTATGTCTTAAAGTCACCACATCCCCATTTCGTCCTATTTCAGGTACTTCTCTTAGAGGAAACAGGCCTCTAGTTGAATTTTGCACCTGTGGGTCAGTTTGACAAGGACAGGTTTCTCTAGGAGGACAAGATCTCCCTTGCATTGGAATTTGGTTTTCTGTAGGAGAAGGAACATGAGAAGCTGGGATTGCAGGGGAAGGGTTTTGGGGATTAAATTCAGACAAGATTTGCACTGCACGAGAGAAGCAGTCTGTTAACTGGGCTATAGGGAAGGTGTTTTCCATCTCTATTTCAGGGAAGGAAATTTCCTCATTCAAAGGTTCAGAAACAGGTCTGTTTCTGGTAGAGTGGGTGTTTGCCCATTGATCCTGTAAGAAACATTTTAGATCTTCTAATTGGGCTTGCATTTTTTCCTCAATTTTTCCTATTTTATCTTCCATATCTCCCATTTTATCCTCAATATTTCCTATTTTATTCTCAATATTTCCTATTTTATCCTCAAGTTTTTCTATTTTATTCTCAATATTTCCTATTTTATCCTCAATTTTTTCTATTGTATCCTCAATTTTTTCTATTGTATCCTCAATTTTTTCTATTTTATCCTCAATATTTTCTATTTTATCCTCAATATTTTCTATTTTATCCTCATTTTTTTCTATTTTATCCTCAACATTTTCTATTTTATCCTCAATATTTTCTATTTTATCCTCATTTTTTTTATTTTATCCTCATTTTGTTTTATTTTATCCTCATTTTGTTTTATTTTATCCTCAATATTTTTTATTTTTTCATCTCTAAATATAGTATTGAGGAGTACAAAAATGACAGTACCTATTAATATAAAAATTTGGAGGTATCCTTCATTCCTCAATGCCCCTACTTCTTCAGCTGCCATATAATTGTCAAAGAATGTAGTACTCATTTTTATATGTATATTTTGTAATTTCACAAAACACGTGGGGAGCAGGGCAAAGCAACAAACTTTCCACAGGGTTTTTTTTTTTTTTAATCCAGGAAGTTGTTCCTTAAGGGAAAGGATATTTAGAAACAGTTCTTCCAGCCAGGACTTTAGAGTCCTGTTGCTGAGATTTAAAAACAGCTGTTTTCTGTCTATCAGAGTCACACAGCTGGGAAGTATCTGAGGTCCGATTTGAACCCAGGACCTTCTGCCTCTAGGGATGGCTCTCAATCCGCTGAGCTACCCAGCTGTCCCTTAAGATTAAAGGGAAGAAAAAGAAAAAACTGCTGATTCCAATTTAACTTAAGGAGAAAAGAGAAAAAGTTTTTTATACTCACGTGTTCTAGCAGCTGTGTCTTTAAGCCAAGTTTTTTGTTAAAAAAAAAAGGACTAAGTGGTGAAACAGTATAGTAAAAAGGCAAGGAAAAAGTTTTATTGAGAGGATTCTTTAGACTCCCGTGTGGTCAGCCACAATGTTACAAGGGAATCACTTTAAAAGACTGATATATATTAATTTAAGGTCGCCAAGGAATCAGCTATGTAATTCCTAAATGAAAAACTCAAGTCAGCCGTCAGCCTTTTTTGGAGTTTAATTACAATAGGAGCAAGAAAGGAATTAGAGATATATATATAGAGAGAAGGGAATAGGGCTTAAATACCCCTTCTGTTTAGGCTGGGCCAAAAGGCCCAAGCCCTTAGATAGCTGGGGCAAAGAAAAGAGATCAGTCCCTATTACTCACGTGTCCAAAATGGAGAAACAGTCTCAGAGGCCCCCACCTTCAGCTTCCTTCAGAGCAAGCTTCCTCAGAGTCCAGGAACCACACCGACCAAAAACTCAATCCTCTCCATGAGTCTCCAGACCCTCCTATCTTTAAGGAAACCATCCAAGTTGCCTCCCCTCAGTCCTCACATCTACCAATCACTCTTCATCAATTTCCCTGTCAATGGAGGCTCTCGCTTAACCCAGGACCGCCCAGAGGTTTCTGGCTTTTGCACATGTCTGTTGAAGGTCATATTTTTCAAATGATTAAATCTTTACTCTTTTGTTACAGCCCTTTCTAAATCCTGTTAACTTGAGTATGGTAGAGATTGGAATAATTAAATTTTTGATCTAGGCTGCAGCCCTTACTCAATCCTATTAGGACTGAATAGGGTGGAGTATCTCCATTGTATCAATTCTAAAATCAATCAAGACTCAAAGAAATTCCTGTTCTATGCTCAAGCATAGGTCAAAGTCCTTTCCATTGTTCAGCAAAAGGTTTCTGTCCTAAAGTAATCTTAAGAAGGGAAGAGAAGGAACCTCCCATGCCAATGGAGTTCCCATTCCAATAGACTATCAGTAAGAAATTTTCCAAGTATGAAATATCCCAATGGTGAAATTTTCAACAATTATAAGTCTAAGGAAATTTGAGGTTTACAACATATAGGGAAGTACATTCACATGCACATTGGAATAAATATGCATCCACCACAGCATATCTAGAACATGAACAAATAAGTGGGTGACCCTGGGCAAGTCACTTCACCAGCTCCCCCGCCCCCTGCCTAGTCCTGGCAGCTCTCTTACCCTGGAGTTCACAGCCTGAGCTGAAGAAAGGAAGGTCCCCACCCCCACCCCCCAGTCGGACCCCTAAATAGTGAGATGTGCCCGTCTAGGTCAAATACAAAGAAGTGACTTTGGAAAGTATCTGAGGCTAGATTTGAACTTAGGACCTCCCGTCTCTAGCCTGACTCTCAATCCACTGAGCTATCCAGCTGCCCCCTGAAGGGACTTTCTGAAGAGAAACCTGAACAGACTTTACCTCAGCTCCTAATGCCCAGGGGTGAGTCAACCTGACTTTCTCTCAGGGGGCCCAGGTTGCCGAGGCCCGAGTTTCCCCCAAACTTGAGGAGGGAGGAGAAAGGGTTTAGATAGAGACAGGGACTCCCTTTTCCCACTTTCCTTTTCCCATTCTTCCCTGCCCGTTATTCCTTTTGTATTACCTGATTGAGTTAACATTAAAAGTTATCTGTTCCCCAAGCTGAGTGTGAGTGAACGGATCAAGGGGAAACCTTTTGGTCTCAAGTAGTAGAGGGGGGACAAGAGGGACAAGAGCGAATTGGGGAGAGCAGCTTTAGCTAAGGAGGGAAGGTAGAAGGGGGAAATCTTTAAACCCCCTCTCCTCTCTCTGAGCCAACCCATTACATTTGCTGCCTCCCCTAAACCCCACTTTGAGAAGGGGGTTCTCCTCTCTTTCCCTTTCTCCATACCGAAAGTCCAAACCTCCATTTGGGGCACAAAACTTCCCTCCCTATTATTTTTTTTAAGAGAGTTCCTAAATCATCTAGGATTCTGAATAACTTTCCTAAACCTTCTTTATTTCTGTTAGCAATTAGAATGTCAGTAAAGTACCTAATATTGTTACACTGTTAGTTCATTAGTATTTACAAATGTACATAGCTTTTTATCTATACAGATTTTACATATGTACAATTATACTACAATCTTGTATGTGATTTCTGTGCAAAATGATGTAGATAAGAAAATTCTCTTTGTTCTTTCCCACAGAAACTCATAAGTGTATCAGTGTGAATTTTTGTTTATGTGTATTACTATGAAATGCTTTGTATACTTACTCAGTCCATGAGATTTCTTTCCATGTTGTCAACATGGAATCTAGAGGTCCCTAAACTTGTAGCTTGGAGGGATTTGGTGATGATCCCCAGTTTATTTAGTTTGGAGGTAGAAACCCCAGTTTTGACTTTGTCACAAGAGAATTCCTCCCTGAGGGAATATCTTACTTCACTGATCTCAGACATTTAATAATAGACTTTAAGATGTCAAATGACTCTCCTTATCTACAGAAGCCTCTCCCAGTATACCACACCCTCCTCCTGAGGATTGAACTCGGGGACCTTCAGCTTTGGAGACTGAAGTACTACCTACTGCACCAAATCTTAAAGTCTATCATTAGTCTGAGATCAGTGATGTAGGACTTTCCCTCAGGGAGGAATTCTCTTGTGACAAAGTCAAAACTGGGGTTTCTATCTCCAAACTAAATAAACTGGGGATCATCACCAAATCCCTCCAAGCTACAAGTTCAGGGACCTCTAGATTCCATGTTGATAACATTGTGCTTATGTGTAATTATATATGTGTGTATGTACTTATATGTAAAGTTAACACATATGACACATTCTTATGTGACCTCATAACCATTAGTTCAAGATTTCAAAGTCTTTCCATGTCTTTGGTGTTGATTGTAGAAACATACATGTTTTTCCTCTGTGCAGCATACACATGTTTGTTGTCTCACCTTGATTGAAGTCCCGTGTTCTTCAACACAGGAACATACAGGAACATGTATGCATGTAAGCTTTTCATTTGTATGTATGTAAGATTGATTTTTGTTTGCTTGTGCATGGAAGTAAGGTTTGAGTTCTTCATGAGTGCCTGTCAGTGTTTATGAGTTGATTCTCCATGTGTGGAGGTATGATAATCTTCATATGTGGGTATATGTAATATGTTGAACTTTATAAATTTTTCTCAGGATGTATGTTATGATTTTGAGATATGATATTATCTTATATTATTTGATGTTTGATATCACAAGGGGGTTTCATTTTGTGTAGATTGCTTCTTTAAGATGTTCATGTTAAGAGATTCTCTTGAATTTTGAAGTTTTCTTGGAGATAGAATTTTTCTTTTAGCCTATGGGTTTCTGGGTTCTTGTTGGTATAGATAGTATGATACATGATATAATGTATTTTGCAATGTTGTGTCTCCTTATTTAAATTACTTTGCTTCCTTTTCATTGTTGTTGCAAACAGAGACCATTTTTCTTCGGAGCTATTATCCTAATGTGTATGTATGTCTGGAGCTATTTCATTATTGCTTTTGCAGTGCTTGTTTCTATTGTAACTTATACTCTCATATCTTTCCTTTATGATATGATCAAGTTTTATTATTAATAAATCTTATAAATATAATACTTGGAGTATTGAATATTAATTTTAAAAATCTACAATAGAGAACCTAATATACATTTTCTTTCTTTGATTTAAAAAAATTTTCCCCCAATGATTCTTGTTGTCTCCCTTCCTTCTTCCCTCTCTCCTGGAGTTGACAAGCGATTCTACTGAATTGTACATATATTATCAGTCAAAACCTATTTCCATAGTGCTCATTTTTGTAATAGAGTATTCTTTTAAAAACAACCCCCCAAATCATATACCCCTATAAGCAAATGATAAATCAAATGTTTTCTTCTGGATTTCTACTCTGACAGTTCTTTCTCCAGATGTGGATTGTGTTCTTTCTCATAAGTCCCTCAGAATTGTCCTGGAGCATTGCATTGCTTTTAGTAGCAAAATCAACTACATTTGATCATCACACGATGTTTCAGTTACTGTGTATAATGTTCTCCTAGTTCTCCTTATTTCACTCTGCATCAGTTCGTGGAAATCTTTCCATTTCTTATAGAAATCAAGCAGTTCATTCTTTAGAGCACAATAATATTCCATTACCATCATATGCCACAATTTGTTCAGTCATTCGAGGGACATCCCCTCATTTTCCAATTTTTTGCTACTGCAAAGAGTGCAGCTATAAATATTTTTTTAACAAAATCTTTCCCATTTTAAAAAATCTCTTTGGGAAATAAACCCAGTAGTGGTATTGCTGGCTCAAAGGACATGAATTCTTTTAAATTCCACTGGGCATAATTCCAAATTGTCTTTCAAAATGTTTGGATCAATTCACAACTCCACCAGCAATGCATTAGTGTCCCACCTACTATATATTTTCAATTCAAAAGAGAGCAGTGTTATGAAAACAAAGGGAGGAGAAATTGTCTAAGAAGAGAGGAGAGGATGGTCAACAGTATCAAAAATTTTAGAAGAGTCAAGAAATATGAGGACTGAGAAAAAGCCATTGGATTTTCTAGGTGTTCAGTTGAGGATAAGAGGAGATATGTAGAAATATAAACATGAGAGTATAACAAGAGGGGAAGGATCTGACATATGCATAGATCACCTTTGATGGTGTCTTTCAAAATGGAGAAGTAAAGGACCCTGCCTCTAGGAGAGTTGTGATGACATGTAATGGAAATTCCTGGGAGATTTATTCTATAGCTGTTCCTAGTCTGCTCACCAGATGTTTAGGAGAAGCTTTTTTAGCCGAATTCATAGCCAGAACAACTTATGATATTTTTGAAAAGGGACTAGTGAGCAGAGTCTTGGCCATTTTTTTCATCAGATGTTCTCTTCATGGATCTCTTGGGTTCCTTTACCAATAGAGTCTGGTGATTGATAGTACTGTAAGAGGAGAGACTTTGTGCTCTCCCCACCAAGGCTGACACACACCTGGGTTCTTTGTTATTTCTACTTTTCCTGTTTTAGGTGAAGGGAATAGAGACTGTGCATTTCAGCATTGTCTTCCCACTGTGCCTTAGCATCAGAGTTTTGCAGGTAGTTCTCATTTAAATGCCCCAAGGAACAAAGAATGACCTTTGGAACTCTGACCAGTGGTAGGTAAGACACAGACTTAATACAGTAGTGATATCATCTTTGGATATGAAATTGGTGGGATCAATGCTATATGGCAATTGAGCTGAGTTTGAATCCATTATCCTCAGACTGTGACAAGGAAATCACTTTAAAAGACTGATATATATTAATTTAAGGTTGCCAAGGAATTCAGCTATGTAATTCCTAAAGGAAAACTCAAGTCAGCAGTCAATCTTTTATGGAGTTTAATTACAACAGGAGGAAGAAAAGAATTAGAGATAGAGAGAGAGAAAAGGGAGAGAAGGGAATAGGGCTTAAATACCCCTTCTGTTTAGGCTGGGCCAAAAGGCCCAAGCCCTTAGATAGCTGGGGCAAAGAAAAGAGATCAGTCCCTATTACTCACGTGACCAAAATGGAGAAACAGTCTCAGAGGCCCCCACCTTTAGCTTCCTTCAGAGCAAGCTTCTCAGAGCACACTCCAACCACTCAGACAAACTCCTCAACCACCACCCTGAGTCTTCAGAGCCCTCTATCTTTAAGGAAACCATCCAAGTTCCCTCCCCTCAGTTCTCCCATCTACCAATCACTGTTCATCAATTTCCCTGTGCCAATGGAGGCTCTAGCTTAACCCAGGACCGCCCAGAGGTCTCTGGCTTTGCACATGTCTGTTGAAGGTCATATTTTCAAATAATTAAATCTTTGATCCTTTGCTACAGCCCTTCCTAAATCCTGTTAACCTGAGTAGGGTAGAGATTGGAATAATTAAATTTTGATCTATGCTGCAGCCCTTCCTCAATCCTGTTAGGACTGAGTTGGGTGGAGATTGATTCCAAGTATCTCCATTGTATCAATTCTAAAATCAATCATGACTCAAAGAAATTCCTGTTCTATGCTTAAGCATAGGTTAAAGTCCTTTCCATTGTTCAGCAAAAGGTTTCTGTCCTAAAGTAATCTTAAGAAGGGAGGAGGAGGAAACTCTCATGCCAATGGGGTTCACATTCCAATAGCCAAGACCCACTATAAATAGGAAAATTTTCAAGTATGAAATTTCCCAATGGTGAAATTTCCAACATTTATAAGTCTAAGAAATTTTGAGGTTTACAATCCCCCCTGATGATCATTGGGAGACTAGTCTCCCCATTGATCATTTAACATAATCATTTTGTAGTTCTAAATTCACTTCTAACTAAAGATATACACAATATTCAATTTTCTAAGAGAAATTAGAATAGTGAGAGAGGAAATAGAAAAGAAAAGAAAGCAAAACCAATGTTTTGCTAGGCGCATTGACAGAAAGCCAAATTAGGGGCAGTCCCTTTTGGCATAAATGTGTACAGTTACAATAAATGTTCAATCAAAAGTTCAGTCCAATCAATCACATCCAAAGTTCATTCTTGATCTTCTTGATGAAGTGTAGGTTTTCGGCATCTTTCTGCAACAGTTCATTCTCTGGATATAAAAATTTCAAGCTTCTTTCTTGAAGATCTTTTTTCAAACAGAATCAAAATCTTTGAATTTTTTTTTATAAAAGTAAAATCTTAAACAAAATTCTTGGATTTTTATAAAAATACAATCTCAAACAAAAAAATTCAAAAATTCTTAGATTTTAAATTAAAATACAATCCCCCCTGAAGTAAGTATTAAAAAAATATCAAGTTTAGCTCAGAATGCAATGTTCAGTTATGGGGGTGTATGTGTCAATTATCAAAAGAATAGAAAAATAATCAAAAACATAAGAAAAATTCAAAATAGACCTTGTATAGGTCCAGTTTAAAGTAATTTCTATCCCACAAGTATGTAGGACAGAATGCAGTAATATTTCACTTAGCCATTTGTAGCCAAGACTACAGGAAGTTGCCATAATATAAGAAGAAAAGAATTAGAATTCTATTTTGATGGGGAAATGTCATTCCCTTGTCTGATTTTTTCCTCAGGGATATAGGGAGCCAGCATGATAGTCAAGCTTTGTACTTGTTTGAGTACTTCGAAAAGAGTGTAGATACAAGGAAGTCCTACGACTTAAACATAAGTTAAGCGTCGCAACCTCGAATCTCACTTTAATATTTCTTGTGTGCTCTATTGGCACTATTCAGGTTTAGTCTGTGCTCCTTGTTTTTATCCCTTTTCCTGGAATCAGACACAAACATTATCACAGTCCTATAATATTTTATCAATAAATGGCAGGTTCCCATAGTTTAAAGCTTTTAGGCATATATTGATATTATAGCAAGAGTATATATATTAACTTGTATTACTGCAGGGAAAAATAATATTAATATTAATTATGTGTACCTTCAGTACAAAAAATGAGAAAAAAATCAAATATTCTGATCAAAAAATAAAAGAAAAGAAGTAAGAAAAAATAAGAAAAAAAATCAGTAATTCAATATATTCTTGAAAAAAAACAGCATCCATTTGTCTATGGATTATTATCTCCAATTCATATGATAAGATAGAGTCACAATTCATATGATAGGATAGAGTCAATCAGTCTCAGCAGAAGATGCTTTCTTCACATGTGAGCAGTGAATCCAAGAGTCTCTTTCTCCAATCTTTATAGATGTTGGAGTAGTTAATAATATTTGGAATGATCCTTCCCATGAAGGTTGAGTTGCTCCAGTTCGCTTGAAATTCTTGATATAAACTTTATCTCCTGGGTTCAGGTCATGCAGAGAAAAGTCTAATGGTCCAGCTTGTACTGCAGCTCCGGATTCATGAAGTTCACGTAGTTTGTGCTGTAACTCCTGTATATAGGAAGCAATAGTAATATCTCCCCCTAATAGCGATGTATAAGCCGGGGAGAAAGGCTTAGCCTGTATAGGCGGATGTCCAAAAAGCATCTCAAATGGTGAAATATGTAAGTCTCCTCTAGGCCTGCTTCTAAGATAAAATAGGGCCAGAGGGAGAATTTCAGGCCATTTTAAATGGGTCTCAGTGCATAATTTGCCAATCATAGTCTTAAGTTCTTTATTCATCCTCTCCACTTGGCCTGAGCTCTGGGGGTGATATGGAACATGGAATTTTGGAGTTATCCCCAAGCAAGAATATATTTGATTTAAGACAGAATCGGTAAAATGACTCCCTCTATTGGAGTCAATACGTGCTGGTAGGCCAAAATGAGGAATAATTTCTTTTAAAAGTATCTTTGCAACAAAATCTGCTGTGGCTCGGGTCATAGGAAATGCTTCCGGCCATCTGGTTAGTTGATCTACAATTACTAGACAAAATTTATAACGTCCAGCCTTTGGCATTGTTATGAAATCTATCTGTAGATGTTCAAAAGGTGTGTAAGCCAGAGGACGTCCCCCAAAGGCTTTTCTACGAAATGCATGTTGGTTATATGCCTGGCAGGTAGAGCAGGCTGAACATACTTTAGAGGCTATAGTAGTTATACCAGGGGCTATCCATACTCTCTTGACAGAGTCAACGATGCCCTGGGTGCCAAAATGACCATTTTTATGGAACAGGGGAAAGTTTGCCTCCAAATTGTTGAAGAGAAAGGTTCATACTTTTGTTCTTGCTTTATATCTGATTTACTGATTTATATCAATAAAAACTGATTGATATTAAGTGGTTAATCAACTGGAGCATTAGTTACTGACACCAAACAGAGGGAGAAACACAACTGAGTGTCTTAGACTAGTTATTGGAAGAGAAAGTAAGGGTAAAAAAAAAAAGGTTGGGTAGCTAAGTAGCTCAGTGGATAGAGAGTCAAGCCTGGAGTTGGGAAAACCTGGGTTTAAATCTGGCCTTAGACATTTCCTAGCTATGGGTGTGATCCTGGGCAAACCACTTAACCTCATTTGCCTAGCCCTTGCCCTTTTGTCTTAGGGTTATTACTAGGACAGAAAGTAAGATTTTTTTCAACTAGGAGCTGGAGCCATAGAGAAGAAATACCACATACCACCTCAGTATACTCCTAGAATACTTAGGGGAAGATGTAGCCTGCTTGGCTCTGGAAGAGTGAATGAGCTAGAAAAGGGATAAAAGGGAAGTACAGGTTTGAGATAAAGGAGATAGCTAGTGGAGCAAGGTCTTAAAAGAGAAGGGAAAGGGATAGAGTCAGCAAGGAGTATTCTTTTAAAAAATATGACATTCATAAAGCATTTTATGGTTTTTTTCAAAATATTTTTATATATCATTTGAACTTTAAAACATTCTTGTACCATAGTTCCCTAAGAGGCACTGGATTTAGCAATTTGGACATTGCTAGTGATCTTGAGAGAAGAATTGGACCGAAGTGATGGAATCTGAGACTCAGAGAGATCATACAGTCAATAAGTGGAGAGAGGTGGGATTTAAATGTACCTTCCTCATCATACTCTCCGTCCTTTCCAGTTCACTGATCGGCCTCCTGCTAGAAGTAAGGACACCTTTGAAAGCTTTTGTGATCAAAGGGAAGAAAGAGATAGTATATGAACAGGCTAAAAAAATCTTTTAAGGAATGGAGGAGGAGAAATTATGAAGCTAAATCTTTTTATTATAAATGTGCAGCAGATGGGTGCAGTGGAGAAAGAGGAAACAATTTAGAATAACTTCTGCTGTGTAGATATATACCATGTGCCCAACCCAGTGCTAGGAGAGAAAGAGGAAAAAACTAAGGTCACCTATTCATATGTTGGTGGACATAGGGAGGCTGTATGAGAAAGAGAAAACTGAGGACACTCTGAGTACCTGGCTCCTTTAACACTTTTTGTTCCCCTGCTCTTATCTAGTCTATTCTCCAAGAGCAAATTACTATTGGTTAGACATCATCAGTTGCATTTCTTTTGGTCAATAGAGGGCACCAGAGGATCAGGAGCTACTTATTAAGGCATGCATCCCAAAGATCAAGGATAGAATCATAGATTGGTGATTTGGAAGGATTTTAAGATCCCAGAGCTGACAAGCAATTCCATCTGGGTTACATATGTATTATCATGCAAAACATATTCCCATATTGTTCATTTTTGTTAGAGAATAATCATATAAAGCCAAAACCCCCAAACAAAAATCAAATAAACTTAAGTGAAAAATTGTATGTTTTTACCTGCATTCTGATTCCCAACAGTTCTTTCTCTGGCAGTAGATATCATTCTTTGTCATAAATTCCTCCATATACTGTTTTTTCCCATGTATCTTATTTTTTAAATTTATTTAATTAATTAATTAAGAATATTCTTCCATGGTTCCATGATTCATGCTCTTTCTCTCCCCTCCTTTTCCCATACTCTCTCTCTCTCTCTCTCTCTTTCTTTCTCTCTCTCTCTCTCTCTCTCTTAATAAACCCTTACCTTCTATCTTAGAATCAATACTGGGTATTGGTTCTAAGGCAGAAGAGTGGTAAGGGCTAGGTTAAGTGACTTCCCCAAGGTCACACGGCTGGGAAGTATCTGAAACCAGATTTGAACCTAGGGCCTCCCATCTGTGGGTCTGACTTTCAATCCACTGAGCCATCCAGCTGCCCCCCCCCCTCCATATACTCTTAAAATTTTTTGAGGACCCCCTCCAAGAGATTTTGTTTACTTGGGTTATGTCTACTATCTTTGAAATTAAAACATTTTAATATTATCATGAAAATAGTTTTGATTTCATGGATCTCTTGAAAGGGTCTTGGGAACCTCCAGAGATGATCTGACTGCACTTTGAGAACTACTACCCAAGTATTTTCTACACTGATGACGCCATCTTAAGTCAAACTGATGGAATCTGCACATATGCCTGACTCCCATTACACCCATATCACAAATGAGGAAACTGAGGTCCAGATAGGTAAAGGCATTTATTCACAGTCACATATATGGTTAAGTAAGCAGATCTAGGGTTTAAACCCAGGTATTTAAATTCAGTTTCAATTTAGACTCCAAACTCAATTATTAAAAGCCTACAATGTACATGGTAAGTGCTCTGGGAGATATTTTGATAGATTTGTCTCTCTGCTATAGCTATTCCTTAGGATCATAGGTTTAGAGTTGAAAAGTTTCTCAGAGGCTAACTGGTCCAACCCTTCCATTTTACAGATGAGAAAACTGAGTCCCAAGTCAAGTCACTTGCTTTGGGTCACCCATGGAATATACATCTGAGTAGGGACTTTAACTTGGGTCTCATGGCTCCAGAGAAAATACTTTTACCATTGCACCATATTTCCTCCATCCACTGGTACAAATGGCAACCTTTCCATGATTCATCTTTGTGATTCTTTTTCATGTCTTTCTTTTCAATATCACATAGAAGATCTATCTAATGTTCTGGAGGCATCCTCTGGGTCTTTTAATATCTTCTAAACATATTCTAGAGAAAGAATGTTGGAGTTTGATGGATGCAGATTAAAGCATACTGTCACATCAGTGTATTTATGGTTTGGGGGCGTTTTGAATTGGTGTGAGTGTGCTCTTACAACAATGACAAATATGGAAGTATCTTATGAATGAGAATAAAAATAAAATAAAAGAAGAGAAAATAATCTTTTAGTACTTGGGTTATCCATTTGTTATTCTTTAATCTCCCTGACTTTCCTCTTTTTCCTATCATACATAAATGTCTTTGATAATGTTTTATCTGCCACTTCTCATGGGAACGTTGTTACTGGTAATGAAATGTAGTCTAATTATACCCATATTATTGCTTTCCATGCTCTTTGCTATAGGAGATTAAAGTATGAAATGGAATATTATGGTTCCATTAAAGAAGATATACAAAAGATAAAAAGCAAAGTCAGAACTAGAACCAAAAATATGTTGACTATAAGAATGAGAGGAAGGAAGGAAGAAGAGAAAGAAAAGTCAAAGAAATATTAGATATAAAGGATGGACAGAAAGAAAGAACATAGAGAAAGAAAGAATAGATGGAAAAAAACGGGAAGAAAAAACAACGAGAAAGAAGAAATAGACAGAAAGAAAAGATAGAAATAACCAGAAAGAGATAGGACGAATAATGTGTAAAGGGAACCCCCTCCCAGGATCACTTTTGGGGTCTTACCTGTGTCCAGATATTGCTATGTCACATCAGTGGGCTTGGGTCATGGGACAGTGACCTAGGCACTTGACCCAGAAATGATTGGGATATTGATCTGGGGTAAAAGAGAAGGAATAAAAGAGAGAGGTTCCAGGAAGTGGGCTCTCTCTATTCTCTCTGGCATGTGGCAAACGGGAAGTGGCTAAGGGAGCTATGTGGAGATCTCTCCACATGGTTAGTTAGAAATAGGCTTTTTCTCTCTATCTATCTGTCTTCTCTTATTCAAGTAAATATTAATAAACTCTATGGAAATTAAGAACTGGAATTTAATTTAGTTATTACAACAGACAAGTCAGAAAGAACATATAGAAAGTACAGAAATAAATAACAAATGAAAGGAAGAGAAAGAAAGGAAGAAACAACAGACAGATGGACCAAAAGTAGTGGAACTCCACGGAAAGCTGGAAAGCTTTTTTTTTTTTAATCCTTATATTCCATTTTAGAATCAATACTGCATGTGGAGTAAAAATTAAGTGATTTCAGGGGGGTGGGTGGTGCTAGGCCTCCTCCCAAACCCACTCCACACAGAGGTAAGGGCTGAGCAATGGCAGTTAAGTGATTTGCCTAGGGTCACACATCTAGAAGGTTGTCTGAGTTCAGATTTGAATCCAGGATCTCCTGTCTCTATGTCTAACTCTCAATCCACTCAATCCACCTACCTGCCCCAAAGCTTTCTGCAGGAATTGATTTTACATAAATTCATATATTTCTATCTTGTTAGATGCTAAAAGTTTCTTTTAAACTTTACTTATTTTACATATTAATTTGATTTTTTGCTGAGGATTATAATATTTGTAATGTGTGCATGTGTTTGTTTTATTTTATTTTTAAGTATGACTGAAGGATTGAAGCTGCTTTCTTTGTGTAAAACTGGTTTCTGAAGAGGAGCAACAAAAGTCTCATTGGGATGAGTATGTATCTAACATCCCCAGATATGCAAAGCACTGTAGTTGTGGGAATTGGAGGGAAAGAGAGTCAGTCTTGGGTCAAATTTTGAAGTTGTCGTAGCTCATCATTTCCCCTTTCTAATGCCCTTTCCGATGTCCTCCATCCCAAGAACCTTATTCCCTCACTCTAGAATCATAGAATTTAGAGCTCTAGGGAACCTTAGAAATATCCAAGAATTTTTAACCTTTTTTGTGTCACATACTCCTTCTCAGAATAATGTTTTTAAATAACTATGTTACAAATATATTTATGTATATATATATGTATATAGTATAAAATAAAAATATTTAATGTTACAAAGAAAACCAATTAGATTGAAATGTGGTTACCAAAATATTTTTAAAAATCAAGTTCATTGGGGTGGGAGGGGGGAACAGCTGGATGGTTTAGTGGATTGAGAACCAGGTCTAGAGATGGGAGGTTCTGGGTTCAACTCTGACTTTAGACATTTTATTTTTTTCTTCTTTTTTCCTTTTTTTAAAAATTATTTTGTCAATTTAGAACATTATTCCTTGGTTACAGAATCATATTCTTCCCCTCCCTCCCCTCCCCCACCTTTCCTGTAGCTGATGCACAATTTCACTGGGTATTACATTGTCCTTGATCAGAACCTATTTCCATGTTGTTGATGTTTGAACTAGGATGTTCACCCAGAGTCTACATCCCCAATCATAACCCCCTCGACCCATGTAATCAAGCAGTTGTTTTTCTTTGGTGTTTCTACTCCCACAGTGTTTCCTCTGAATGTGGATAGTGTTCTTTCTCATAGATCCCTCTGGGTTGTTCAGGATCACTGCATTTCCACTAATGGAGAAGTCCATTACATTTGATTGTATCAGTCTCTATGTACAATGTTCTCCTGGTTCTGCTCCTTTCACTCTGCATCAGTTCCAGAGGTCGTTCCAGTTCACATGGAATTTCTCCAGTTTATTATTCCTTTTGATGATTCTCTTGAGTTCTGTGTTTGGGCATCAAATTTTCTGTTCAGATCCGGTCAAATGCTTGGAATTCTTCTATTTTATTAAATGACCATTGTTAGATTTAAAATAGTTTTGAGCGTTAAATAGTTGTAGATAAGAGAGTGGGAGCCATAAACGGTGATAATTAAAATGTTTGGGAGCAAGGGAAATATATATATCAATTATGACCACTGAAATAGGTTTTCTACTGTGTCTTGGGTTTATATAAATATAAGATGATCACCAGGGAATATATTCCCAATTTATGAATATGCCCAAGCCAACTGGGTTTTATAGAGAAATTTAATTTATAATACACTGATTAATCAATAGAAAAAGAGAGAAATTTAGAAAGGAATAAGAATGAAGGGTCTCAAGCCAATAAGACCTAGACCTCAGTCCTAAGAGATAAATCAGTCAGTTGGTTTTATCACTCACCCAAGATCTCTCTAGGTAAGGCTTCTCATGCCAACCTCAGGCTCCACCTTCAAGAGAGCCTCCTTTCAAGAAATGTTTTCAGAGAATTATCCTCCTGACTCCTCCTGAGTTCTCCTTCCACAGCCTCCTTCAAGACCTCTCCAGGAGCTCTTCCTCTAGGACCTCTCTCCTTTCAGACCTCCTTCAGAGCATCAAACCCCCTCAGTCCTCAGACCCCGCTATCTTTAAGCAAACCATCTAAGTTCCCTCCCTTCAGTTCTCACATCTACCAATCACTGTCGATGTCTCCCCTGTGCCAATGGTGGACCGCCCAGAGGTCTGCCCCCTTTGCACATGTCTGTTGAAGGTCATATTCTCAAATAATTAAATCTTGATCTTTGCTGCAGCCCTTCCTAAATCCTGTTACTCTGAGTAGGGTGGAGATTGTAGTTTCCAAGACCTGGTTCTGTCATTCCAAGTATCTCTATTGTATCAATTCTAAAATCAATCATGACTCAAACAACTTCCTGTTCTATGCTTAAGCATAGGTCAAAGCCCTTTCCATTGTTTAGCAAAAGGTTTCTGTCCTAAAGTAGTCTTAAGTAGGGAGGAGAAGGATCCTCCCATGCCAAGGAGTTTCATATTCCAATAGTGTTCTTACTATCAGTAGGAAATTTTTTCAAGTATGAAATTTCCCAATGGGGAAATTTCCAACATTCATAAGTCTAAGAAATTTTAAGGTTTATACCATACTTTCCCTGGTAAGAATATAGTCAGTTTTGCTGGATAGTTGATTCTTGGTTGTAGACCTAGTTCCCTTGCTTTCTGGAATATCATATTCCATGCCTTTTGGTCCTTCAGTGTAGATGCAACCAGATCTTGTGTTATCCTGACTGTAGTTTCTTGGTATCTGAATGAGTTCTTCTTAGCAGCTTGTAGTATTTTTTCCTTGGTCTGGTAGTTCTTGAATTTGGCTATAACATTCCTGTGTGTTGTCAGTTGGGGATTAAGTACAAGGGGTGATCTGTGTATTCTTTTAATCTCCACTTTTCCCTCTTGTTCTAGAATATCGGGGCAGTTTTCTTAGATAATTTCCTGTAGGATGATGTCCAGGCTTTTTCTTTTGTCATAGTCTTCTGGTAGATCAATGATTCTTAAGTTGTCTCTCCTGGAACAATTTTCTAAATCTTCTGTTTTGTGAATGAGGTGTTTCATATTTTCCTAATTTTTTCAATTTTGGTTTTGTTGTATAGTTTCCTGCTGTCTTGTGAAGTTGCTTGCTTCTAATTGTTGTACTCTGGTTTTTAGAGACTGAATTTCACCCCTGGCTTTTTGGTAATCCTTCTCATTCTGGTCTGAATTTCTTTGGAGGTTAACTTTCATCTTCTTTGCCTCATCTCCTTTGTCTCATTTTCAAGCTGATTAATTTTGGCTTTCAAGACACTATTTTCTGTTTCCAGATGACTTATCTTGCTTTTTAAGTTCTTTTCCCAATTGTCTTCAGTCTCTCTTAATTGTATTTTGAGTTCTTCCAAAGCCTGTGTCCAATTTGCTGGAGTTTCTGTGTTTTTGCTTGGTGATCCTTGATCTTCCTCTGTTATACTTGCTCTTTGTTCATTGCCTGGATAGAAGCTGTCGATTGTAATTTCTTTTTTCTTTTTCTGTTGTTTTCTCATATTTCCCCCTTTTTTCCCCCCTGTAGTTGCCTGCACTCTTGCTCCTCTCATTATGTGCTGTATCTGTGGTTTGGGGATTTTCTGTCAGCCTTTACCCTTGGAGCTTAGCAAGGCACTCAGAGCAGTCTGTAGGGGAGGGGTGTTGGAGCTTGAGCTTCCTTGCTCTCAGAAGACTTTATGAGATTAAGCCCAGCTGAGTTGACTAGGCTGTGTCTTCTGTGCTTCTCCTCAAGCTGCCCCTATTCGGAGCTCTGAGCCTGTCACAGCTTTGCCTGCAAGGTACTCCCTCCAGACTTTCTCCCTTGCTTGCCCAGAGATTCCAGCCACTGCTGGAGACTCAGTACTGTGGGTGGGAGAGGGGTCCTGGACCTTCCTTCTTCCTTCCCCTTAAACCTGAGTGTTCTCAAATTCAGGCTTTTGGGGGGGGTAAATGTACCTTTTAAGTTAAGTCCAGCAGGAGGGTTCCTTAGCTCTGTCCTGTTGTTATATTTGTTTTTCAGTCTCCTAGGAGCATTTGATTTTTAATTGGTGAGGAAGGGTTTTCAGAGGTCTGAACTTTCGCTGCCTCTACAC